>NC_072733.1:27371148-27732993 GCF_026930045.1 Uloborus diversus | reverse complement strand
CTCGGATCAAATAAGGATCCGAGTGGAATTATGGAAACTAAACCCAACATTTGTAAATAGTTGTATATATGTGTTAGTAGTATTGTTTGTTGTGGTATATAATAGTAGTGTTGTGATTGTGAATAAAATGGAAAAAATGAAATTGGTTGAAGTTATTGGACTTGTAAGAAAACACGCAACAAGTCGTAACATAAGTGTTGCGACAAAATTATGGTGACCCGGACGTGATTATATAAGTAATTTTGGACATAAAAGGACAAAACTTAGCATTGGATTCCCACAAATTCGAGTTGGATACACGAATACGCTGAGATTGAGGTAGGCCCATTTTTTCCCAATTTAAATTGCTAATATTGTTTAAATTTATCATGGATCTTGCTAGATTAAAAGAGCTCCCGTAAAGGGCTAAGAATTTCCTTAACAAAACATTTGACAAAAATAGAGATCACATTAGAAATAGAAATCACTTCGGATGATTATTCGAAGGAAGATAAGATTGATGAGCTTTTGAGCCTAAAATCTCAGCTCTTAGAAAAATTAAAAGCTGTAATTACTCGTGATGAAGAAATACAATCAAAAATTGAAATTGAGGATATGCTAGCAGATATAGAGACGAGTGAAGAATATAAAGATAAAGTAAACGAAATGAAATCTAAAATTGAAAGGCACTTGGACATTTTATGTGATAGACCACGAGCGGGAGTGGGAATTCAGATGAATAGGAGGATTGAACAGGTAACTGTTGATGCGGAGGAAAATGTTCAAACGGCGGCTGCGGCACTTAATAATGTGTAGTTCAGAAGTGAAACCAGAAACGTAGTTAAACTTCCGAAAATAAATATCCGAACATTTTATGGAGATTGTAGTTATTTCCTAGATTTTTGGAATTCTTTTGAAGTCGCGGTTCATAATAACGACGCATTGTCAAAGGTGGAAAAATTTACGTATCTTAAATCGTATTTGGGAGGTGTTGCGCGTAGTGCGATATCAGGTTTTTCTCTGACAGATCAAAACTACGATGAAATCAATAAACTTTTTAAAGGAACGGTTTGGGCGCTCAGACATAATAATGTCATCTCATATGCATAAGCTTTTGCTTGTAGATTCAGTTAAATCATGTGCTAATGTAATAGGGTTGCGAAAAATGTATGACGCAATAGAAGTGCAAATAAGATCACTAAAATCGTTAGGCGTTGCTACAGGAACGTACGGGAATTTATTATGTCCAGTAATTCTGCAGAAATTGCCAGAAGAATTAAATTTAAGTTACAATAGGAATCGCAAAACAAACGAATTATTTGACATTACGGATTTAGTGGAATTTATAAGAATGGAAGTAGAATGTAGGGAAACTGCGCTAATATTAGCTAATCCAAAAAATGCCAATATGAAGGAATATTCATCACAGAACAAAATTAACGACACAGGCTCTCCGAATAAGACATTTTATTCGAATTCGAAACGAAATGAATATTCTACCCATAAATCTACTGCTGAAGTTTTAGCTACTCATGTTAATGATAATCAGCCTTGGCCTCGGAAATTCGAACATGATACCAGGGGTAGTTTCAATCAGAGACGGAACTTTAATTCATCATCGTTTAATGGGTACTTGTGTAGTCAGAAATGTATATTCTGCCTTCAAAATCATATGAATCATGATTGCGCATTAGGTGTTAGTGAGAAGAAAAAGGCATTAATGACTAAGGGTCTATGTTTTATCTGTTTTCAAAATCACTTGAGAAGATTCTGCGATCGTAAATTTCTGAAGTGTAAGCACTGTAATTCCTTTTACCATAACTCACTCATCTGCGAGAAGCAGAATGGAATAATAGACAGATCACCCCAGTCAACGGGAGAAGTACCGCCGCATCAAGAAGGACAGTGGGAAAACCACATTGCCTCAATGGTATCATTCTCGTCTAGTAAAAACGAAATAAAAAAGACTAGCAATTCGATCTTTTTGCAGACCTTTTCGGCTCTGGTTAAAACAGAACCAGGAACTAATAGTCATTTATTATGATGTATGACGGACTCGGGTGCTAATATGTCGCTTCATCTTGAGTGAAGTTACGAGGGCATTGGGTTTAAAGGCGGTAAATAAAGAATCATTAAGCATTCACACATTTGGAAATGAAAACTCGAAAACGCGCATTTATGATATTGTGGAAGTAACTTTGAGAAACGCGAAGGATAATAATCGGAAAATAAAAATCAGAGCAGTAGTGATTGATTGCATTACATTAGCACATATTAAAATTCCTTCTCAATGGGCAAAGAACACCGCTTTGACAAAAGGCATTGAGTTAGCGGATATTAGTAGTTATCCAAATGACAAAATTCATGTTTTGATCGGTTCGGATTACATCGCTGAAATTTTGGGGGAAAGGAACATAAGAATTAGTAGGAAGTTGATTGCGGTTGATAGCATTTTTGGATTTTTGCTTCAGGGAAAAGATGAGGAATCAAATCGTCAGATATCAATGGTGAATCATTTATTCGTGAAAAATGAGGAGTTGGATAGTGATAGAATTGAAAAATTATGGTCAATGGAAGCAATTGGGATAAATATGGAAAAGGAGGCAAGTCTGTCGGATAAGGACGTTTTAGAATCATTTGAGCGAAACACGACTTATACAAACAAAAGATATGAAACTCGGCTGTTATGGAAAGGGAACTGTACACAATTAAGCAGTAATTTTGAAATTGCTAAACGTCGTTTCTTTAGTTTAGGAAACACATTAAGAAAAAATAAGGAACTGTGTTTCAGGTACAATGAAATTATTGAAGAACACATAAGGGACGGTATCGTTGAACGCGTAGAAAAGAACTTAGATCAAAGTACAAGCACAGGATATTTTCTTCCGCATCACGCAGTAGTACGCGAACAGAAGGATACTTCGAAGGTTGGGATAGTATTTAACGCTTCGTCTAAACGCAAGGGAGAATTATCGTTGAATGACTGTCTAGAAAGCGGGCCGGATTTAAATCCCGATTTGCTTAGTATTATATTAAGATTTAGATTACACAAGATAGCATTTTGTGCGGACATTCAGCGCGCATTTTTAGAGATAGGAATAGCTGAGGAAGATAGGGAGTTCTTAAAGTTTTTATGGGTAAAGAAAAATTGTCCTATCCTCGATCTCAGCCCTAGTAATATCGATGTTCTGAAGTATGCAAGAGTAACCTTTGGCGTAAAGTGCAGTTCATTTTTGTTGGCAGGAATTTTGCGGCTGCACTTGCGTAAATATGAAGAAGAGTACCCACGCGCGTGTGAGATGCTCCGCAATCTTTACGTAGACGATCTCATCGACGGATCTTCAGACCCAGAGGATGCTTTGAAATTAAGTAAAGATATGATATTTATACTAAGCCAAGCTAGCATGAACTTACGAAGATGGGTTTCCAATTCGTTAATTCTCAATGAAGCGTGGAAAAACGACCACATAGACTTTCGAAATACTTCCGAAGTACGAGGAGTACCTCTTAAAATTCTGGGTCTAATATGGGACAACAAGAAGATAATTTGAAATTAGACATTCATCAATTTGAGAAATTTAAAGACACTAAACGGATAACAAAACGAGTCATTTTAGCAGCATGTGGTATGCTTTTTGATCCTATAGGCATGTTGAATCCGTTTACAGTACGAATAAAGCTGTTATTGCAAGCGATATGGGAAAGTGGTATATCATGGGATGAAAGCGTTCCTTTTGAAATAAAGTGTACGTTTATGGAATGGCTAAGTGAAATAGACGAAATAGAAAACATAAAAATTCCCAGGTTACATTTCACTGATTTTGAGTGGGGAGCATCAGAAGTTCATATATTTTCAGACGCAAGCCCAAAGTGCTATGGATGCGTGGCTTACTTTCGAATGAAACACGGGGATGGACATTTAACAAAATTTATGATAGCGAAATCTCGAGTAGCCCCATTAAAAGGGTTGACTCTCCCACGATTGGAATTAATGGGTGCATTAATTTCTTCAAGGTTGGGATCTTACTTGCAAGATACGTTCCACAAGCTAGAGAAACAGAAGATTTTCTATTGGACTGATTCGCAGATATGTCTCCATTGGATCAAGGGAAATGCTGATGAGTGGAAGCAGTTTGTTAGAAACCGTGTAAAGGAGATTCAAACGAAAACAAATCCATCGAATTGGTTTTTTTGCAACGGAAAAGATAATCCATCTGACAAACTTACGAGAGGAATCAGAGTTCAAGCCTTAGTCAATGATAAAGTGTGGTTCTATGGACCGGCTTGGCTCAGTGAGCTAGACATGTCATGTAACATGGAAAGTGCTAATGTTGACATTGATGTTCATTGTGCTGAAGAGAGGAAGCGAAGCGTTGTAACATTACAAACGAACATTGAATCCTCTCAACCTTTGCTGAATCTGGAAAATTACAGTGACTTAAATAAAGTATTAAGAATAACAAGTTACGTCATGAGATTCATCAAAAACTGTAGAGCTACTAACGAAATGAAAACGGGAAGTATTACGGCCAACAAAATGACGGACGCAGAAAGGTATTGGATTCGAACTGTTCAGCAAAGTGAATTTGAGAAAGAATATTCTCAGCTGAAGAATAAAGAACCGATTAGTCCTAGTTCCAAGCTATAGTTTTAATCCGATTTTGACGTCAGATGATTTAATCGCTGTCAGAGGTAGGCTTCAGAACTCGGACATTGATTTTCAGTCAAGACATCCCATAATTATTCCCAACAAAACCAAATTTACGGAACTTTTGATATTTAATGAGCACAAAAACTTGTTTCACTCTGGTGTTTCAGATACGCTCACACAGATAAGAGAGCGCTTCTGGATTTTACGTGGAAGGCAAGCTGTGAAATCAACCTTGAATAAATGCATGAAGTGTAAACGGTTTAAAGTCAAACCAGGTAACCAGGTAACAGCTCCATTGCCACTTAATCGAACAATTGCCTCAAATGCCTTCGAAATCGTGGGAATAGATTTCGCGGAACCACTGTATACAAAGGACCATGATAAAAATTACATTGCCTTATTCACGTGCACTGTTACGCGAGCAATACACCTAGAAGTAGTGTCTAGCTTAAGCACGGAACATTTTCTACTCGCATTCAGACGGTTCATATCCCGAAGAGGTGTGTGTAGAATTGTGAACTCGGACAATGCACTAACTTTCAAGAGTGCAGAAATAGAACTGAAAAAACTGTATTCGAACATTACTGATCCTATGGTGCAAAATTATTTTGGAAAAAAGAGAATCGCATGGTGGGGAGGATACTGGAGAGAATGGTTCGTAGTATCACTAAGATCACGTTGAGAAAAATTTTGGGGAAGAGCGTTGGTTTTATTCGAGGAATTGCAAACTATTTTAGCAGAAATCGAATCTATAATTAATTCGAGACCATTAACATATGTTTATAACGAACCTCATGAACCATTCCCTCTCACTCCTGCTAACTTCTTAACTGGAAGAAGATTGACTGCATTGCCAGATTGGTCCGGCAATGCAAAATTTGAATTAGTTAAAGGTAAAAAAGAGCTAATCAAAAGATTTCTATATAGAGAAAAAATACTAAATAACTTTTGGAAAAGATTTCAAAGGGAATATCTTCTTCAGTTAAGGGGTGCAAATGTTTGTAAACCAATAAATGTTAAAACTGAATTTAATATTGATGATGTAGTGTTAATAGGGGAAGAGAAAACACCCAGGCAGTTATAGAAGCTTGGAAGAGTCATTGAAGTTCACAAGGGGCGTGACAAGAAGGTAAGATCAGTGACTTTAAAAACATCTTCTGGGATAATCAGACGCCCAATTCAACTGTTGTATAATTTGGAAATCGAAGCCAATGAATGAATACATTGTGAGTAAATGGTTGTGTGGTTGTGTTAAATTTAATATTGTTGTTGTTTAGTAAATAATAGTTTAATGTTAAATAGTTAGTGTTGTATTTTCAAAATGGTAATATATATTAAGTGATTTAATTTGTGAAATTTATGTTCAAGGTTTTGAAATTTTAAATACGTCATGTATTGGTTAATGGCTGGATTCCTCATTTCGGGGCGGGAGGATGTGGCAACTTAAGCCACAGGAAAAGGGATAATCCCTACGCAGGGGATTTGAAGGGCATCTTCCCTATCCGAAGGGGAATTCCAATCAGATGAAACGGACACTGCGTGTAGTTAAGACGCGTATGTGTTGGCTCGGATCAAATAAGGATCCGAGTGGAATTATGGAAACTAAACCCAACATTTGTAAATAGTTGTAGATATGTGTTAGTAGTATTGTTTGTTGTGGTATATAATAGTAGTGTTGTGATTGTGAATAAAATGGAAAAAATGAAATTGGTTGAAGTTATTGGACTTGTAAGAAAACACGCAACAAGTCGTAACATAAGTGTTGCGACAGAAGATATCCGATACTCCAACTTAGCTAACGATACATTTGTTGTTACTTTTTTCGTTATACATGGTCTATTGATAATATTTAGTGATGTGCCGGATCGTTAAAAAAGTAGATCCGCGGATACGGATACGGATCTCAAAATTTTTTTTTTACCCAATTCAACTATCAAAGTGTAAAATTTGTTACGGACGAAATTCCCGTCAGAATAATGGCAGTTTCTTCAAAAAATGTCAACTGCGGCAAAAATATAATCAAGACTATGATTTACTCTTTAAAGAAATCTCCGTTAAAATTGAGGGAGAGTTGGAAGGAATGGGTCAGCGCTGCATTAATGCTTAGATGGAATGTGAAAAATTATTTCTAGCTTACTCGGTAGATGTAGGATACAGGAGCAAGAGTCCAGTAGCAAGAGCATGCTACTGGACAGGCTAGTAATAATTTTTCATATTTTATTTCAGCATAAATTCAGCGCTGACCCATTCCACCGTACTTCTCCGACCGACGAAATACAGAGCCGGGAACACCTTTATAAACAGTAAACAGAGAATTTAGTCTCTCTTTTTTAAAGGATGCCGAGAAAAACAAAAATGAAGAATAACAGAAACCCCAAATCAATAACATAAACTAATATTAAATTAAAAATTTAAAAAACAAAACATGTTTCTGTTGTGTCTGATGCATATTTCAAAATATTTTCAATTCACTGGATTAATATCTGGAATCATTCGTTTATTAGAGCAAAATCTTTGCAGACCCCTGCAGGGAACCATTTGCTTTTTATATTTTAACGAACCCCCATTGCGGCATCCCTTCCAGTTTGTTGATGGTACAACGTTAGACCCTACATCATACTCTGGTAAAATTGGAAAAAGCCTGTGTGACTCTGAAAAGCGTCGCATAGTTAGTTTTAAGTCAGTAGAATGCAAGTAGATCCTTCGCAAACAACAGCAACAATGAAATATACCGCCAACTCAGTCATTTCCAACCGAGGACTGCAGTTTCGTGCTTATTAGCACTCATCAGCCCGGCATAGGAAAGTGACTGAGCTGGAGATGGAAAACCTCTTAAGGAAGCCAAGAGTGCGAAACAAACTGGTAGCTAATATAGAATCAGCAGACCAGACGAGTGACCGAAGCAATGGTTCGATTCAACTCGAAGATTGAACGCGAGGCATGGTATATTCAGTAAATTACCGCCCATTAGCCAGGGCTAAAGCAGAAAACTACTAGCAGTCCTCGGCTGGAAATGACTTAGTTGGTGGTGTATTTCATGTTTTTCTGCTTTAGCCCTGGCTAATGGGTGGTAATTTACTGAAAACAACAACAATATTTATTATTAATATCACACACCGTGAAATAAGGCGTATGCTCTCCTTATCTTGCTAACCGCGAACTATCTAGCTGTAATCAGAGAACAGCTAACAGATTCTTACGTTTGTACACTTCAACTATAAAACCAACAGCTGAGTTTCAAATCTTGGTCAAATTTGTTCATAAATGCATTTACTACATCCTGAGATTTACGATAAAAAGCAACCAATACTACTAGAGACGGATCAAAGCATGCGTGGGAATTTATTTATGCATCAAGATACTTGCCAAAAATGTATCAAAGTAATTGATCCTGTCCGTTCCACGAAAAGGTACATTTTGTAGTTTTAATAACGCACAGTTAACAAGCTTTATAAGGCATTTTATATTTTTTTTCCTCAATGAATGGAAATTGACATCCTGAAGACAGTTCTAATTTTTGCATATTTCCCAGAGCGTTTTTGCAATTGTAAAAAAAACTTTGTTTTTTAATCGAACTTGTTCTTACATGTTCGATTATAACTAAATACCTAATAAATTTTGAATCTCTATACCCACTTTAACAGTCACACACACATGAAAAAAAAAGAAAAAAATTCCATTGAAATTTAGATCACTTGCCATAGCATATTTAAAACATTCTCTAAGTTCAGGCCTTTTACCCGAGAAGAAATAATTAAGTCACAGGCTTGAAACATTTCCGCAGTAGTTTGTGTCAGGGAGTTACAAAATTTCCGCACTAAAGCTCCTCGTTCTGTGGAATTTAAAATATTTTGTAAATTTTCTCTTTATTGGATCTTTTTTTAAAAATTTCAAAAATTCAAATCTCTTGCCACACTGTAACAATTTCGGAAACGTTTCTGGATATATCGGAAACGTTTCCGAAATAGCAAGAATCCTTCATCCAATAGCGAACTCCTCATTATTCAGAAAGCTTTTTGTTATTTCAAAAAATCTAGAAGCGGAAGTGCTGACGCAATGTTTCGAAACGTATTTTATCCTTCCAACACGGACGCCAGTGAGTCAGAAATAACGGGAACTTATTTTTTCCTTACCTATGGTTGCTGCAGTCAGCAACTGTTCAGTATTGGATTGCTAGTTATTTCATGTCTAGAGAGTAGAGTAAATTGTGTTGAAACTAATTTTTCGCCTTTGCATTTTGTGCTGCCCTTGATTTTTTAGACGATGTACGCAGCTATTAAGTTAGTTAATAACGATTTGCTTCTTTACAATTTCCATTGCGACCATGATTAGATACATATATTGTGTGTTCAAGCGTGAATAGTTTCAACACCCGTGTTTATACTTAATGAAACGAAACCCTTTGGATTACTTATTCAGTTGTAATGGAGGTACTTAGATTTTCTTCCGCTCATGTTCACTTGTAAGTATTAATGAATATTTTAAAACATGTTGTTATATACATTTATATTTTTGTTTATTTGCATTTGATGAGGCTCCAATAGGGAAGTTGCAACCTATTAAATGTTTATATTTTGACTATTGGATATTGTTAATTGACCCTCAAAACTAAAAAATCACCATCGTCGAATTTTAAAACACCGTGGTTGATTTTTAATGAATTTTTAAAAATCCACGCGCAAAAGTGCGCTCTTCTGAAACGTCACGAGCCTACGTCACAGGGCGCAAATGGGCAGCCTCCGCCGAAGATCCCTTGTTTTCGCTAGGGACATTTTGAGTGCGCTGATATTTTTATTTTTTAGAAATTCAATAATCCTTTTGAACACACTATGGAGGTCGGATTCGTTAAAGCACAATCTAAATAATCTTCCTCAAGTAACACCAATGAGATATTCGAATATTTTTGAGAGGATGAGAGGTTTAATGTTCCAGAAACGCGAGGAGTTAAATGCGAGGAGAAAGCCTTTTACGTTTCGTCTACGAAGTCGAAAGCACGTTCTTCGGTTTCTCCCATGACATGGGAACCGGTTCGCTAGCGTTTCTCTCCTATCGGAAGACGCATGACGTCACTTCCTATGCCATTTGACGTCACAAGGGCTTGAACTTTAAAAATTAATTTAAAACAAACTACTTATCGCATCGCAAAAATTTTTTCACCTATGATGTTCATACATGTTACTCTATCATATAAAAATAAAATTGAAAAATCGAAAACTTCCCTATTGTAACTATTTTTGGGTTTATCGAATTAATTTAAAGTGATCCTACATACCTATGTGCGCAGTGTACCTGGACGTGGACGTGCACACAAATTTTGGGGCACGTCGCAAATGACTTTTTCGGGCCTCTAACTTCCTTACATATTTCACTCCTAAATTTAAAAAAATCTCCGGCACTCTTCAGGCTCTGGCGCGGGCCAACAGGTGTTCCTCTCCCCCCCCCCCCCGTGCACGCCCCTGATCACATATAGCATAAAATTTCGTTTTTTTTTACTTTTATTTGTGCAAAGTTATATAAAATTTTAGTTCCAAGTTTTTGTTCGTACAATTTTTAGCGGGACACATCACGCTATGTAAAAACTAAGGATCGACCCAAGGTACGAGTACAATATGCAATTCAAAAACAAAGAGCTTTTGAATATCCATTTTTGAGTGTTTTTACAGTTATAACATCCTAGTTCATTTATTTATTTATATATTTATTTATTACAATAGAAAAAAGGTTATTTGTAACCCCGAAACTCTTGTCTTTAATTCTTTTTGTGCATGATTAACTCAGGGTTTCAATGATTGGAACCAAACGAAAAGAATAAAATTGATTATTTTTTTGGTTTCAAATTAGTGTTTTGTACAGAATACTACGATTTTTTTTCCGCTTTTTCCTTTCCCCCCTCAATCAGTGCACTTAATTAATTACATATCTTCAAAGGAAAAAAGCCATTCGCATCGAACATGTTTACTTATCATTTGTCTAAGCATTATTGGCAAGCAGCCAACTGTGGCACCCATTTCGGATCGAGTGAAAATTATTGAAAATTTTTATTTCAACTCATTGAAAAAAAATTCATTATAAATCAGTGAAGCAACATAACTTCACCGTTTTCGCTGTAAATAAAGGTAAGGCGTTTATATTATTTCCTTAAAAAGTTTCAGAGCCAGAACATTATTAGAATATTGGATACAGGAATTTTAGTTTACATTAATTGAATAGTTGAAAAAAGTCGAACAAGTGACCTCCCTTTCTAAATTCTTAGAAATTCGGTTAATTACGTTAGAACTTCAAACAAACCATATTCTTGAAGAAAATTATTTTTCCTATCTAGTGATGCATTGTGTTTTTTTTTTTTTTTTTTTTTTTCTACGTTTACTAGGATCGTTTTTACGGTCGTAAACATGCAAAAATCTAAACCGTGGATAAAATATTAAATATTGCATTTTCTGATTCAAATTTAAAAAATCGAGTTTCAAATTGTAACATCAGACCTTTCAGATATTTTTATATCAAGTTTCGTGTCTATAAGTGGGATAGCTTTGCCGTACAGCGCACAAACGCACACAAGGGTGTCGTCTTCAGAAGAGTGAAAATTTCAAACTAGTTTTGGCGAGGATTTTCAGTCAAATACTCCACTGTGCGGCGCCCAAAATCCTCTGCACTCAATGTTCCAGGCACCCAAAAATGCTCGGAATCCAATGTTCCCGGCGCCCAAATGATGGCGCCCAATCTTCCAAGACCGGTTTGGCTACGTCCCTGTCTTCATTTTAAACTTTAATTATTGACGAGCTGATGTGTGCATCACATGACTTACTTTTACTCCAATTTAATGTCATTTCCCCATTACTTACAATTTTAATGTGATTCAATAGTTTACTCTCTAAATATCACCAACAGTGGTCAAATTGAAACCGATTTTTGAAAAAAAATCGCCAAATTTGAAAAATAATGTCGCAAAGTTGGCGACAAAATTTGGCTACCAAAAGACTGGCGAAATATCGCCAAGTGTCCGCCAAATGATAACACCACTTGAGTTTACATCGAAATTAAGAATGATTCCCCCCCAAAAGGGGTAAAAGACCCCTTTAGAAACACCCAAATGCAACCAAAAAGGAAGATGCACAACTAGACCCCACTAGGAGTCTACTTACTAAATTTCAACTTTCTAGGACATACCATTCTTGAGTTATGCGACATTAATACATTCGCACATCAGCACAAACATACATGCGTACATACAGACGTCACGAGAAAATTCGTTGTAATTAACTCGGGAATCGTCATTATGGATATTTCGCGTGTCTATACTTTCTTAGGCACTTTTCAACGTGTGGTCGAGTTGAAAAAAAAAAAAAAAAAAAACTCAATATTCATTCGAGGGTGAGTAAAATGGAAATTAACATCGACTTTTGAGTGAAACTTTTTTCGCGAATACAATACTACTTCCTTTTTTGTAAAAGGTAGTAATAAATATTGTGGTTAATACTTTCTTCCAATTTTCCTTTGCCAAACACGATTATTTGCTTGGGTTTTCCATAGGAAAAATTCTCATTTTCCAGCCCAATATTTTTGTTTTCTTGAAATACAAGCGTCTGCGGCCTCAGAAAAAAGAAATTTTAACATTTTGAACGGGTGTGGTAATTTTCTGTGATACCTTAGTCCTATTTGTTCCATTTCATTTTCTTTTAAATGTTCCTCCTGCATCTCTTGATGAAGTTTGATTTACTTACTATTTTTACGTCCAAACATTTCGAACTTCTGGTATGAGTATTCATCATAATACTTTAAATCTCTTTTTTATCATTGAACTGTTACTCTCTCTCTCTGTTTCAAATATATTTCGGCGACCCATGCATTTTTCTCCACTTAGCAACGATTTTCAGGACAATATTTTTCGTCAAAAAAATTACGTATGGGAATGTTTCGGCGGTCCCTATGAAGCCGTCCTATTTATTTATCTTTTTTTTTAAACTGAAGAACCACGAAGCATGGTTTTATACAACCAGGGCCGCCGAGAAACAAGACGTGCACGTTTTGTCGCCGGTCCTCCATCCCATTAGTCTAATTTTACTCTACACTGTTAAAAATTTTCCGGAAAATTTACGGTAACTGTTACTGGCATCCATGTTGCCAGTAACTATTACCGTAAAAATCAAATGTTACTGTAAAATTTTACGGTCTCCTTGGTAGGCCGCAGCAACCAATTGGCGCTGGAATCGCTTATTTCTCCGGTAAAAATTACCGTAAAAAACTTTTTAACAAAAAATTTGGACCGCCGAAAAAACTGAAAAGCAAAAAATAATAAACCATTTTAATTAAACCTTAATAACTAAGTTCTTAAACTGATGTAAGTATACCTAAGTATATATTTTTGTAATAATTTAGAGTTTTTAATTAACCTTAATAACTCAGTTCTTAAATTAATGTAAGTATACCTAAGTAGTTTTGAGTCGGTGCCAAACAAGCTAATTAATTATTTTTGTAAAGCGTGAGGCGCAGCGGTGGCGTATGGCGACACGCCCCTTCGCTGGAAAATGCCGAGCGTTCACGAAGTTAAACCCGAACGTCGTCGAGTGGTCTCGAAGAAGCACGTGTCGAGTATTTGGCTGCTACTGAGCTTTTGCCTCATATACAACAGTCAAAATGTTTATATCATTGTTCATCATACTGAAGAAGGATTTCTCATCTTGTTAAAAGCTCAAATAAATGGTTTTGTGGGTCATAGTATTATTCAGCGTAAGTATGGCATAACAACTGTAGCCGTTAATTGCATACATGATCCTGAAGATTTTTCTCACTGGTTGTTTGCCTCTCTCGTGCGAGGTCCCAAAGGCTTCAAAGCTCCAACGAGAGGTACTTTTTGTTGTATACGATCTACTAGTATTCATGATTTAATGATGGCGTGTGGAGGGAGCATTTTTTGAAACATTTATGTTTATCGCCGGACATTTCACATTACATTGCTAATTTTATTTGGTTATTTCTTTAAATTTAGGTAATTTAGGGATCTTTGTTTATTTATTGTTTGGCACCGACTCAAAACTACTTAGGTATACTCATTGGCGTCGTCAGCTGAAATTTATTGGGGGGGACCATTTTGATTCTGTCATTTTCAAGTTGCATTAAGAAAAATTCGTTTATATATATATATATATATATATATATATATATATATATATATATAATATATATATATATATATATATATATATATATATATATATATGTGAGACAAAAACTTGACCTCAAATAGAATTGGATTTACATTTGATACAATACTTTCAAAGGTTTACATCTTGATTTACATAATTACACAATAAGAAAAAAAATTAAATACCAACAGATACATTTTTTCTAGACTGCACATGGAATACGAATATCCGTGCTATTTATTTGTGATCAATTTCGTCCAAGATGTTTTTGTGAACGAAACATAAAACAACATGAGTCAACCGCTTTTGTGTCATAGTCGACCTTAGATACAATTTCAGCTTTCTCAGCGCAATGAAGCTTCTTTCAGCTTTACACGACGAAGGGCGGCACACGAAGAGTAGCCGCACCAAATTTTCAACATTTTGAAACAGTGGACAATTGAATTAACCGTTTTTAATGAATGAAATCATCAAAAACGAAATCTAGCTTCATTGAATCAGCCGCTTTATGGAATCAAAGCTGTTTAGAACAAAATGTGACTCATATATAAGCCGCGACAACTGTATAATTAAATTTTATATTACATAGTGATAAACCCTGCAGCTCTAAATTCTTGGCACAAGTTGGATTCGAAAGAGTTTAATTTGATGTTTTTTAATTAAAAAATTAAAGTATATAATTCACCCTTATGACATTCACGAACCTACGAAAAACACAACTACAAAAATAAAATAAGACACAAATAATTAAGCTCTCATAATATCCTATTTTAATAATGCAACCTTTTAAAGTATTTTCTTAATTTTTTCAGGTTTTTTGTAACAAATGCACCAAAAATTTGCTTTTTTTGTTGAATCCTTCATACACTCAATGCATAAGCAACCAAAAAACAGCAATAGCCATGCGCATGTACTCGTATATACCTTAATTTTTGATTTCTCAAAGTCAGCGGGGAAAGTGCCCCTCCTGATCCTCTTTAAGTGATAGGCCTGCCTTGAGAGGCACACCCCACAGATTGAAAAGTACTGGCCTACACAGAGAACAAACAGCATTTGGTGCATAATTGAATTCTGATCAGCGGACGATGGGAAAGAGATAAGAGAAATGAACTGCTTTTTTCTGACACGTGACAATAAGTTTTAAAATGGTTATTTCAATAAAATTTGTTCAGTAAAGCAGGATTATTAATGGATAATTTTCTGTTAAGCTTTAATAACTAAAAGGAGTATTATTTATTCCATTAACATTTATAAAAGATGAAACATTTCAAAAAAAAAAAAAAAGAGCGAGAGAGAAAGTTGAACGCATTAGCTCGGATAGGACTCATAATGTCAAAATATTGACTGTAAAGCATACCTGATTAACAGGCATTCAGGAGCTACTCGATAGGAGGTCACTGTGAACTTTCATAAACTTTCCTTTCCCGGAAAATTCTGACGAGTCTTCAAATTTCGAAGTTTTTTGTGAAATATTGCATTAAAAGGAGATTCTTATTAGATAGTGATGTGGGTAATTAGGAATTTCATTCAGAAAATCGAGAAATAACCTAATCTGAATAGTATAAAATCGGGGAATCCCTGCATGATACACTAAACAGAATGGTACTTACCTATCACGGTCTTTTGACTTTTTAAAAATGGTTCCGTGGATGTTGTTGATGATTCAGTAGTTAAAAATTACTCAGGTTCATTTGACGTAGAAGGTTTGCTACATTTTCCCGTTTCAAGTCACCTATCCATAGCCGTAATCGAATATGTAAAAAAAGTATTTTTTCCAAAAATGGAGCGCTCTTCAGGTCACTTACTCTCAAGGAGACTAAAAGACAATATGAAATTATTTTTGTTTTTGTCGGAACGTTTCCCAATAGGGAAGCTCCTTTTATTTCTGTTTTTTTTTTTTTTTTTTCTGGTCATCTTGCGCTTCTTTTTTCGTTGGTCTATCGGAAGTGACATCACAGTATCCATCGTTATGCTGACTTACGATTTGCTTTTGAAATTGCACGTTCATTTTTAGACTTCTCCTCTTTTTTTCTGTAACGTAACGCTTTTTTGGTCAAATTTGAGATGCCGCAAACACATTTGAGAAACCGCGCTTCGGTAAGGTACTTTGAAGCCACGTGTTGAATAATGACAAACACATGACACGTCCTTTCCCTTTCTACCCCAAACTTAACCTTTGACCAGCTAAGAGGTTTTCTAAATTTTTGAGCATCCTTTGGCCAGGGTGTTGTTGCCAGCTGCAAAAAATCGCCAAAGAGGTCAGGTGTCTCATTTTGTTTGGGTAACGTCGGGGTCGCTATAAATTGAATCGAATCGGAGAAACAAACACTGCCAAACTTGAAACAGAAACCTGGAAGCGCCGAGAAACGAGATAAGAAAGAAAGGGGCAGAAACTCAGATCCCCGTCTGACTTCTGTTGAGTCGTAAAAAGGGGGGGGGGAGTTGTCCATCTAGTTTCAGTATCTTAAAGTTGTCCCGTTGTTTCCCCCTAAATAGCAACAAATACGCTGGAATGACTTTCAAGCAGGGCTGTGGAGTCGGAGTCGAACTGATTTTGGGGCAAAGGAGTTGGACTCCGACCTTCTTTTTTACTTTCATTTTCACTGACTCTCCTTGCATTTTTTAAAAACTGACTAGCAATTGGTTCGATTACACGTATAAAAAGCTACTAATGAGAAAATAACTGCGATTATGGCAATCAGCTAACTTAAGTGCTTTCCGAACTTTCTGTAGCCGCCCCTAGTTTGCTTGCTTTTTAACTTAACAAATAGCAACTGTCAGCAAACGGTTTTGTTGCCTAACATTTTCAAGTAATCACTTTCAAATAAAAGTAGAAATATAGTGTTTTGTTCAATCTCAGTTATAAAATAGTTAAAGGAAAGTAACAATTTAGTAAGTCGAGGCCCGTACCTCGGGTGGAAACGTTTGAGAGTGTTCGGCAAATTTGCAAATAAGTTCTGGCATGAAAGCACGAATCTAAAAGATCCGATGATTTTTTTTTTGTCAAAACCATTTCTATATGCTTAATTCTCCATAAAAAGTATGGAACAAAATAAGTGTAAATGATTTCTTGGTTACAACTCTCAATAATTGCAGTTAATCTTTAAATCTTCATATTAAGGTTAATTATAAAGCAGACTAAAATTTAAATTAAAAATTTAGCAAAGAAGAAATATAGGTATAGCAAAAGCTATTCGTACAAATTTATATACCGCCGCATTTTGTGCAAAATTTGCTCCTGACGTATATGTGCCTTACTTTCGTTGAAATTGAAAAGTTAAATATAATTTAAAATATGCTCAAGAAAATTTTCAGAATTAAAATATTTATATTTTTTACAAACTCTGAAATTAACTTTGGGTGTCACCCGGGGCAAACCACCCCTTCTCAAGAACTTAGACTTAGAAAAAAGCTTTTTTTCTTTCAAGTTGCAACTTTCAAAATTTTAAAGCACACGATTTTATCAATATGTATTTGTTAAACATTAAAAGGGGGCAAATTACAAGTAATCCTTTTAAATTATTGAAAAAGAAAAAAATGGTATTTTTAAGTCATCTCACTTTGAACTCGTAACTATTGGAAAATTTGATTTTCTAATTGAATTTCTGACGTTGTATGCATCTTAAGTTTACAATAAAATACAAAATGCGAAATTTTCATGGAAAAGAATTAATATTTCAATCTCTGTTTGTGGTTTTTCCCCCTTCCTGAAGGGGGAGAGGGAATTGAAAAAATACAATAAAGTAAAAATAAAAAAATCTGGAGTCGGAGTCGGGCGTTTAAAAATCCAGGAGTCGGAGTCGGGCGTTTAAAAATCCAGGAGTCGGAGTCGGTCATTTTCCTTCCGAATCCGCAGCCCTGCTTTCAAGCTGGGGAGGCCGGCGACACGACTATGGATGGCTGACATTGCACTCGGGAGAAGGTGTCCCCTTTCTAGCATCCTCCACTGAAGCTCGTGTGCGCAGAGAGCAGAGCAATGGTTTGTCATTGGAGTTCACTTTCCGACTTTCTGTTCACTATACACATCACCTATTTTGTTTTTATTTAGTTCTTTTTTTTTTCGATGTTCATTTCGTTTTATTTGATATGAATTAAATATGGTAAATTATGTATTATGCAACTGTTTAAAGTCTTCAAAGCAAAAATAATTTCCCCAAAATAATGAATTTCATCTTGACAATTATCGAGGGGGTCCGATTTTCAAATATTGAGGGGGTCCGGTCCTCAAATATTGGGGGGGTCCGGACCCCTTGGACCCCCCCCGGCCGCGACGCCCATGTAATATGAGTATAAGTGAGTATATACGTGTATAGTCGAATGTATATCTGTATAGATTAAAAGTACTTGCAGATATCCATATACGTATTTATTGGTGCATTTATGTGAATACGGGCTTACACGAGTATATGCGTATGCATATTCATATACTCGTATATTTAACCCCGTTTACTGTAAAAGCAATTCATATTAAGTGAAATTAATATTTAATTTATATCTGCCTTATACTTAACGATTAAGTGACATTAGAATAACAATATTTGTTAAGCCTAATATTATGACCACTTTACCCCATCTTACTTAAATTGTTCTAAAACATTATCTAAAAGAGATTCAGCTAACTGCTAATGAGAACGCGTTCTTGAGACATGTAGGAAGCTTCCTATGCAGTCAATCTGATCATAATTCTGACCAACAAAATTTTCCAAGGAAGTTAAAAGAGGTGTTTAGATTTAAAACTTTTCATATTCACACAAAATATTTTTCTTTAACAAATAAAATTTTTTCCAGTTGTAAAATTTTGTATTCAAATTGTAGTTTCTAACTGCCCTACACTATAATAAAATTTTCACATTCATTCGAACATTTTTTTCCAAGCTATAGCCATTGATTTGACGAATGACCACTTTACCCCATTGACCACTTTCCCCCACCAGACCCTATAGATTAATTAATTTATTTTCTACAATGATAAATGAATCATAATTTAGGAATAAATGTATATCTTAAGAAATTGTCTAATATGTACAGAATTTCTTAATGCTTAAGCAAAAGAATAATTACCAGTCGCACTTTAATTTGTAATACTTTAAAGAAGGATAAACAAAACTGTTAATAGGTGCTAAAAATACATCTTCCAAGTATTATTTTGAAATCAACTGCAAGAAGAGAACTTGCCAACCCAAGCATATATCCTTAGCTGGGAAAACAAAAGAAAAACTCAATTCATCGGGTAGAGTACATAAAAGAAGCAATGGTAGAAACCAAAGCCTTTCATTCATTTGATTAGTAAACAAAAGACCACCAACAGCGGATCTATTCTTTCCTATGACGTCTCCGAGTGACGTCACACACAATGGTCTGAATGTCTGTTAATCACATTTTTCTCGATTTCTATTTTGAGACTAATCCATTGAAGCCTTATAACTGGATTGATGGCAAAACGCCAGTCATTGTCAGCTTTTAAAATCAATGCGTTTGCACAGGATAGTTTAACAAATATTGAAATTGGTGGTCTGATATAAGTACGTTTAGAATTGTATTGTTTTGAGAGTTTCTCATTTAGCAAACAAAGGAAAATTTAAAACGCAAATACTGATTATTTAAATGTCCGTGCAATAATGTTTAAAATTAAATAGCATGCACTACAGGCAAATGGTTATATAGGACTAAAAGATTTATAAATATGAATTTATAATATCTTAAAAGTTCAATAAATTAGGGAAAATTCATTTCAAAAGGAAAAAAACTGAAATAAAGTTGCAAAAAATGAACAAAAATAATTTTAGAAAATCACCTTTTGGAATTAAACAACAATAATCACATTATAATTGAACATGAACCATTGATTATTTTAAATATAAAACAATGAAATAAATATCCTAAGCAAAAGTTCTTTGTCTTTGTTTTCAGAGATAAATAACCTGCAAAGATCACTCTCAGAGTAAGAAAAATACTTATTAGAAGCAATTGAATCGATGAGTTCGAAAACCAGTCATTTTCTTTGGTAGAACCTAACGGCTTTCGGACTCATTGATTCAATAACAGCTTTCATGAATAAAATGAAAAATACTATAAAAGAACAACGTTGTCACGCAAAAGATTGCTCACATATGTTTCAAGGGGACAAGATACTTTAATCTTAATGAGAAAATGGTTTGATCTTGAGATTGAAACACAAACAGCAGCCACAGTCAAGCATGTACAGTAAAACCCCTCTAATGCGGACACTAACGGGACAATTTTTTTTATCCACAATAGAGGGGTGTTCACAGGACAGGGGGTTTAGTAATGTTATTTGCCTTGGAATCGGGGAATTAAAAATTGTCCGCATAAGAGGGCTGTCCGCACTTGAGGGGTGTCCGTTAGGAGGGGTTTTACTGTATCTCACAAAGATGTACTCGTTTTCTCATTGTTAATTCAGGGAGTTGTTATTTCTACTCGAGAGATCTACGCTCCATTCACTTATTAAGTGATTTGAAGCAGAACTGAACGGCTCCTGAGAAAGTGAGATCGCCAAATGGGGAGAGGTCCGACTTTGGCTTAGATAGATGGCAGCACTGTCTCTACAGTTTAGGCATTTATAGTTCTGAAGGAGAGGGAAAGTCTGCAGCAACTCTGCACCCATGGTAACAGCTAGCAACCTTCGGTCTCACTGTATTGACGAACACGTTCTTGGTATGTATTCAGTGCTCAGTAGCCGCGTTCATAACGCACTTTTCGACCCGGTAAATGCCCGTTCTGGCTCCACAAAAAAAAACGATTGAAAAATTCCCCGTTTCCATGTAAAAAGAGGTTCTTCCATTGTACCAGAGAAAGCGGTTTTTACCCAGCATCCTTAGCGGCTAGTAGACGAACTTGTTTCGCGTAATGCATTCTGGGTAAAAACACCGCTTTCACTCCAGAAGCTAGCAGGAGTACAAAGATTCCATATAAAATTGGCTCTCCGGGAATCCCGCTAAATAACTAACTTTAACTTCTTTCTATCCGTTAAAATACGAACTTTTTTCTCAAACGTCAATTTAGAAACACATATGGAAATTAGTCCTCAGTGGCATTTGAAGTAAGCTAAAGAAGCATCAATTAGGACTGACAACTTTTTGATTATACAAGAAATACGCTCAAGTCATTTTCCTCTCGCCTCTTTTGGTACCACTTCAGTTAATCAGTCACAACGACACTCATTTTTTGATTAGCTCTTAGTACTATCTCATTTTCTTGCTTTTCTGAAGATGAACTATTCAGTACCAAAAGAAGTAAAATAAATCAAATCGAATTCAATGTTTGTTCTTAAAAGCTTGGCGCAAAGGAGAGAAAAAGTTGATCCACTGACACAAAGTTTAAAAGTAGAAATCAGTCCAACTATGGAGCCGGGAATGTTAGAAATAAATATATGTTATTGAATTCACACACACACATAAAAGCTACCTTTTTATTAGTAAATGATTCCTTAAACTTGGAAGCGTCACCAGAAACTTGTTTACAAGGCATTTTTTGAAAACTTTTCATAAAAACTTGGTAAAATTGTATTCTTAGAGTATCATTATTATATCATTCATCTTAAAATAGCATTTCATCATATAGGACCTTACAATGATATAGCCTCTTAATTACAAAAAAAAAAAAATAACTACTTCAGATTTAAACATGATTATTTTTTAATTTTGATCCTTGTCTCAAAAAGCTTTTTGCAACGTTTATGCATTACTATGTGTACACCTTTTGATAGCTCTGAGAAGATTTAGACTATTTCCAACATCTCGCCAGGCACTAGTGCGGCCAGAATTCGCTTCCTGGCGGTGAAGATTTAGCCATATTAGTACAGTGGCGGCAAAAAAATCTTTATATTTGGTTGGCAATAAAAAACTTGACATGCAAACTTCTTGTCATGATTTTACCTGGGATACTTGTGGCCGATATTGATTGGATTGATTGTGGCCGAATATTCGGCATAATCTGGCTGAATATTCGGTATTCGACCAAATCACTAGGGAACATGCCAAGTAAAATCATGACAAGAAGTTTGCATGTAAAGTTTTTAATTGCCAACCAAATTACCGGCAAAAAAGTTTTTTTTCCGGCAATGTTCTTATAGGGATGTATACTGCCAAATTTGAATTTATACTATTAATATAAAGCTGAAGAGTTTGCTTGAACGCGCTAATCTCAGGGTTCGAACTGAAAAATTATTTTTGAGTTGAATAGACCATTTATTGAGGAAGGCTATATAGGCTATAACATCACGCTATGACTAATAGGAGTGGAGCATCAATACATTGAAATTAAATTAATAATAATCCTGATACATTTTTTGTTGCATCAATAGCTCGAAATTTTGTTGCCCGAATAGCTCAGTCGGTAAAGAGCTGGGCGAGCATCCCCAGGGTCTCGGGTTTGAACCCGACTGTGTGCTGGAAGGTTTTCAGCATTTATTACCCGGCTTATTTAAAAATTAACTAGTTTATAAATCAAGGGTTTTCGGTAGTTTTTCATTATTATTTTTTTTTTCTATTTTCTTATTTAACGGAAAACATCGATGTGGCTAAGGATGGGCGCAATTTTTTACTATATATATATATATATATATATATATATATATATATATATATATATATATCATAGCGTGATATACTTAAAATAATTTTTTAATACATTGTTTTCTTATTAACGCGGGTGAAACTAAATAAAGGAAAGTATAAATTGTTTCTCAATATTATTACTGACTCAGGCAACGCTGGGTGTGTGTGCTAGTTGGTGATATGTGTTAAAACCAAAGTTTTAGGGAGGTTAACTGTCAAAATCCCATTTGCCATACCTCAGAAGCTTTTTCTTTCATTGACGTCATTTTCAGATTTCGGTGTTTGTTCCACCAACGTACCCTATAAGCTAGTAGTGTAATAATGGGGGAAAACTTGACGATATAAGGATCAAAATAAAAAGGGAATAATGCATAAATTTTAAAGTTTTTTTATTTAATTAAATTTTCTTCATCAGTGCAAGATTTCATAAACACCGTTGTATTAGAAACTAAACTTGAAGTAAAGATCCAATTACGAGTTCTTGGAAAATGCATTCGAAGCAATCTTTTATGTGAATGTATTTTAAGTCTTATGCTCGATTCTCTTTTGCTCAAACTGTTTATATTAGGGAGGGGGATTAAAAAACGAGTTAGGTACTGTTTAAAAATGATGTCACACCTTTTTCATCTTTTTGACCTCCCTCTTCCCCCTATTGTCACAGAGTGTCACATTTCACCGTACCCCTCCCGCTCCTTTTTCACATGTCACGCTATTTTTATTAATCTGTTCTTTTAAAAAGAACAAAATGTGTGATGTCACATTTCTTGTTACCTCCTCCTTCCACTTTGTCACAAACTCAACTCACAATTCCACGAACCCCCCTCCTCCCCTCAAAGCGTGACATCATTTGTGGACAACCCCTTATGCAAAATACTTTGTGCCTAAATGGAAAGAATAAGAAAGTTCAACGCATAAATAAAAGTTGTTAAAAATATTGAATACAAACACCTGTTGCGTGATTTAACAATGAGACTCCTTATTAGTCAAGAGTACCCATTTGCTTTTAGTACTTTTTTCATTGCAAAATTGTAAAAAGATTTCTTCTCCAGCCATTAATGAATAATTTGTTAAAAATATCAAACTTTAATAACTCGAATCTGTACTGAACTCGGTTTCTATGGGGAAACCATGGGGAAAATATCTGAGCCTCTTCCCCTTAAAGTTTTGCATATGGGCGCCCATGTTATTAGTGCTTTCATTTGTGTTTAAACTTCTTAGCAAAAAAACTTACTTGATAAGAATTAAAGACCTCGTGGTGCAAAGAGGGTACAGCTCCAGTTTGCGGCAGTTTTGTGTTTTAGTACACATCAAAATATGAAGAAAAAGAATATTTTTCATTTTGTACAAGATTCAGGCATTTCCAACCAATATTCCATGAAATATTAAACGAAAGGAGTTCTAACAGATTAAATTTCAGGATAAAGCGCTAAAGGTCTTCAATTACTCAATGCATTATTGTTTGAAGCAAAATGTTTTATATACTATAGTATATATATATATATATATATATATATATATATATATATATATATATATATATATATATATATATATATATATATATATATATATATATACAGTCGACTCCCGCTACAACGCGATTCGACTTACGCGAAATGGCTATAACGCGAATTTTTCACGAGTAACGAATTTTAGAGCTACCGCGAGTTTTTCGTCCACAACACGAAATTTTTTGGAAAGAAGTATCGGCTTCGTTATTGGCTAATAAATATTGATTTCGTGAATGCTATTACATCCTTTTAAGCATCACTGACAGCGAAACTTCCCACACCAGTCTACGCATGGCGTTGCTAATGCATCAAATAACCACTTAGCATTTTCATTTATTTATTTATTTCATTCTAAATATTAAAGCTGATGAAATATAATGGCATCTTAGTGGCACCTTCATATTAAATTTGTGAAGATGGGAAGAAAAAGAAAGTTTCTGATTTAAAAAAAAATAAAAGTAAGATTCTTTATACCTTGATATGCTTGAATAACTATAAAACGTCGACGGTAGAGCGACAATAAGTAAGAGTGAATCTTCCATACGTAAATTAAAAGTCAAAACAAAAAAATATCCGTAAAATTTCAGAGCTTAGTTTCAATATTGAAGTTTGCCAGTCTAGCAAAATAAATATTATGAAAGTGAAAGCTGCTCTTGTATTGTGGATTAAAGAAATCAGTAAGAGGGGCTGTTGCCACAAATTGAGAAGTTATGAAAGAAATGGCGAAGCAACCGGATTTAAAAATGTATTAGAGAAGAATAACGATCTGATCATGGAGCATATTCATCATTAACTTAATTTTTTAACTCATAAATATTGATACTGTATGACTGTATAGTACTATTATAGTGCAGCATTTTAATATTAATACATACTGTGCGTATCGTGTTTCATTTTACGTCTTTCCCTCCCATTGATTATTCATTTTGTGCATCTTAAAGTATTTAATGTTGAATAAAAAAGTTTTTTTTTTTTAACACAGTACAAGTTTAGTTCTTCATGTAAGAAACTGTAGTGCATAGTTGAGGAATGCTTTAGAGCAGTTTGAGAGGTGTTTATAAGTGTCTAAAAAAATTTGATATGCTTCTAAAAAATTGCATACATATATTTTTCCACAACGCGAAATTTTGATTTACGCCAGGAGTCTTGGAACGCATCCCTCGCGTAAGTCGGGACTCGACTGTATATATGTATATATATATATATATATATATATATATATATATATATATATATATATATATATATATATATATATATATATATATATATATATACTCGCATTGCATTATTATAACCAAATATTTTTTGAGACATTTCCAAACAGTATTCCATAAGTTCTAACAGACTATATTTCTTGAAAAAACGATACAGCTCTTCAATTACTCAATGTATTATTTTGAAACTTAAATGATTTTTTTTTTTTTTTTTGATAAAAATACTCGCACATTGCATTCTTATTATACCCAAATTTTAAATTTTGTTGAGACATTTCCAACAAATATTCTATGAGATATTAAACGAAAGAAGTTGCAACAGGTTATATTTAGGGAGAAAACGACACAGCTCTTTAATTAAAATTACTCGCATTGCATTATTATTACAACCACGTTTTTTTTTTCAGACACTTTCAACGAATATTCCATAAAATGTTTCATGAAAGCAGATGTAATAGGTTATATTTCTGGAGAAAACGGTACAGCTCTTCAATTACTCAATATATTATTTTGAAACTAAAATGTTTTTTTATAAATACACTCGCATTGCTTTCTTGTTATAAAGAAACTAGAAAATCGCCCATCAAGGTATGACGGGTGAAAATTGCTTCTACTTTGAACGAAGCAATTGCTTGTTTAGTGACATTTTAAAAGTGGAAATTTTAACCCTAACTCCAGTGGATGAACCCTAAACTCCAGTAGATAGTGTTAAGTGTTGACTACTTTTTCGTTTCTTCACTCTCCTAAAATGCAGGGTCGATCCTAGCAGGTGTGCAGAGTGTGCACCACACAAGGGCGGCCAAAGCAAGGAGCGGCCGCAGGCCGCATCATGTAGTTCTTATAAGCAAGAAAAATTCCTCAAGAATTTCTCACAAGATAACTTATAATAAGTCGAATAAATATGCTGAATTTTAAATGTTCAATTATTAAAGTAAGTGTCGATTTCCCGACAGCATAGCATAGTTTAAGAAAAATAGAATGTTTGGGAACATTGAGTTGGTTCATTGTCCATTAATATTTACTCTTTACAAAAATGCTTCATTTAGTTACAAAATTTGTGACAGAACCGGTAATCATTCATGGATACAGGGGAGGGGAAATTGTCCCCTACTGAAACATGAAAGGGTGCCTTCTAAAAGGAGCACCGAGGGCGGCCACTAATGTTTACCCCTCAAGCTTTTAATGACCTAAACAATGAAGACATATTTTATTCATTAAAAAAAAAGCTATACTGATTAGATACTCTTGCATGCATCATTTCAAACGACAAATTCTGTGTTCAAACATCGTGGATGCGTGGAAAGAAAGTGGAAAAGTGCAACAACATTGAAAGTCAAACATATAAGAATGACAAACTAAAATTTTGTAATTCCCCCCCCCCCCTTTACGGCAGTTTTTTCTAATTATAATCCCGAATGAACTGCCCGGTTTCAGATCTGCTCAGGTAGGAGGACAGGGCTCTTGCCCCGGGTAGCAAATTTAAACGAAGCTCCAAAACGATGCCATGACCTTCTTGACGAGACTAAAGAAGGCTTAAAATTGCGTTTCTAGGACTTTAATTTCGGAAAATTTCGCTGGTTGAACCACTGATCTTAAGTCTGATTCACAGTTAAAATTATTTAAGTCTTTGATTCACCCCTTCCACACTAACTTAATCAAACATAGCCTAAAAATGATGGCTCCAAAATCCAAAATGTGTTTTTAGAAGACAGCCCTTCCTACTGTCATCAAAAATTGCTTAATGACATTTTTCGGATTTCTTTTTCTAAATTTTTGCGATGGACTTTTTGCGATTACTACCGAAGACAGTTTAGCGTCTTTAGAGAGGCCCCCTAATCCCATCCCCTCTCACTTGATTTATTGAAAAACAAACTAAAATTGCATTTTTCAAACACCAGTTTCAAGATTTTTCGGGGAAGGACCCAGGATCCCCCTTTTCTCCAATGCAATCACTATACCTCAAAATTTCGTTTTTAGATGATTCCGTGGAGCCACAGAACCCTTCCTGCCTAAACTAGCCTGAAATTGACTTCAGTTTCAAAAAACAGTTCGTGAGGACACACTGAACCCCCGCCCGCTCTTAGTCCCATCGTTATCAAACAATGCCTAAAATACGTTTTTGGGACTTCAATTTCTAAAAATCCTCCCCCCCCCCCCCGCTTCCCCCTCCTCCGTCCTTCTTCTGATGTCACCGAAGACAGACCATAAAATGCGTTTTTAAGACTAGTAAATTTTGGTATCTATTACTTTCTTCAAAGATATAAATTGTACCTAAGAAGTTTTTTACTATAAAAAACTTTTCTTCCTTTTTATAAGTTCATCATTCTTCTGTTTTTTTTTTTTTTTTTAAATTAGAACTTGGTACAGAAATTTGAAGAAAGATTTATATAGACGTTAAAGATTAGTCAAAATATGCAAATTACTCTAGAGGGGCGGCACATCAGCTCTTTGCGCGCGGGCGGCCGACACCCTAGTATCGGCCCTGCTAAAATGACAGCCTTATCAGTAAAACAATTAAGTTACCGGATCTAGTTTAGCTAGTTGTTAGTTAATTAGTTAGTTAGTTGTCAAAACAAAGCATTTTCCTGCATGTCAAACATTACCAAAAAATATTATCAAATTGGCATGCTGTGGCACGAGTTTCAATTTTGGTGGTTGGTGACGTCTGGAGCGTTACTCGATCAGTGAATTGGCTATTATTGTTGAGGATATACTTTGAATTATTATTAAAAGTACAGACTGCCTTCGGAATTACCTTCGTCTGGAGCAAGAACGAGATAACTTAAAAAATAGTAATTAAAAACTAACCATAGGTAACATTATAGTTTATTAAAATGTCGTTGAAATCTGCTTTACAAAGGAAAATTCTTAAATAATATGAAATACAATAAGGAAAAGATTTTAAAAATTGAATTCTTAAAACTTTTTTGCGATTCCTTATACAGTTTTTGAATTTGGGGTTGTCCCCTTCTGGCACTGAAGTCTTCAATTACTGGGCATAGGTATAGATAGGTTTTGCTGTAGTTAATTGTGACAATAGTTTTGCTACTTAATTTTACTTTAATAATACGCTATGAATTATTATTATTAATGAGTTCTTTTACTCCATAAATATATTTCAAGACAAAAAACAAAAGCAATTGAAATTACATTGCAAAGCTTCCAACGATCATGAAGGAAAATTATTTAGGCTGTAAACTACGAAACAGTCCAAAAATAACGCTGTTATAAAAGATGTTATCTGAATTCGAAATGCTTGATAAATATTGCTTCAACACTTCATGGTTCGCAGTTACACAAATGTAAGCAAATAAATGTTTATTGCAAGTAAAAAAATAAATATTTATTTAATGATTAGATTGAGCGGTGTGAAGAAAACGATAAGGGGATAAAAAAAATACAGGGGCTGTGTTAAAAGTGTAGAACATTGGTTCTTGGAACCTTTAGCGAAATAAAATAATAGTAGATTCAAAATCATTACTTAGTTATAATATTTTGTAAACAATTTTAGATTTGTTAAGCTACATATCTAACTCAAAATTCGAATGTTTGTGTATTCGTATTAGGAATACATTCATAAGTTTTCTAAAACAGGAACGCCAAACAATGATGATGAACATCTTCAAACAACGATGACCACATGGACAATTGTTATTAACTTTAATATTTTAATTTGTTGAATCCCACGGAACTCTCAAACTGTCTTCTATATGTTGCTTAGCCTTCACTCATCAATGGTTTTAGTTTTAAACATTACCACAAGTAGTGTGGTAATCAAGTTTGCTTCCATTTATCCCCTGTTTCCTTTACACCAACTGACCTAGTTGAGTCCTAACAGGAGCGGAAGACTGAGGGCTAATCCCGCCTTGAAGATTCCTTGATCTTAAACCGTATTGTCTCTCTATCCCACATGATAATTTATCTAAACTTTAGAATTGTTATAAACTGCCTCTTCGCGCAAGGACATAATTCTTGTTGACCACTCAGTCTTCAGGTGATCTAAAAAGAATTGTTATGAATCGACATCCTGTCTTTCGGTTTTTTAGTTTAAAAAAAAATTCCGTACCTTTTATCCTAGCCAAATTTATTGCATTCATTTGTGACGGGAAATTTCCTGAGCAATTATTTTTTATTTGTTTTTCCAATACTAACGTGGCAATTATCTGTTTTACCGCAGAAACAAGTTTGCACTTACTAAAGGCACTGCACAACTGTATTTTACCTCAGTCAATTGATTGTTGGTAAAATTGTACATATTAATATTGTTAGTTTCTCTAGTGAAAACTGTCTAGTTAACTAAATCAGCATTAATGGAATTAAACTTGTTATTAAGCGGACTATGCTAGTTGAATGAAACCAGTATATTTATGTTTAACAAATCCTCTTGTGTGCAATATAAAAAACAATACTTTTAGAGCATATAATTTTATCGCAGCCTCATGACTACCATTGTCAGTAGTAAGGGATTACTGTTTTTTTTTTTTTTTCCTATTAAGATAGGACTGACGACTGTGTACGTTCAGTTTTTAAGCAAAGGAATTGAATAAAAGAATAGGTGGATTAAAACATTGCTATTTAGTGAGAAACGTGTAATTTAAAGAATAACCACTTTTATTGATTTCATACACTTCAAAATATATATCTAATTTTTTTTTCTTTCGGCGCATTAAAACAGCTGCACCCAACTTTTTTTATTTTTTTCCATTTTCGAGGCATAGCAATCAGTTCTTTTCAAAACTAAACCAAACCGCACTTGCTTGCTTAGGTGTTTTAATGGTTTTAAAATGAAAATTTAGGCAACATTTAAATCGGAACAACTTATGCGAAAGGAAAATGCATTGTCCCTGAAAAGCAGTGTGTGTGTGTGTGAGAGAGAGAGAGAGAGAGAGAGAGAGACAGAGAAAAGGAGATAGAAAGAAAGAAATTGTCTGTTGCAAGGTAATCATCATTTTTAAAGGAATAATAATTAGTTTAATGTTCAACGCTGCAATACTAATGTAAGTTTTCACAAATTATTACCAAAATAAAATGTTTTTTTTTTTTTTAATGTGCTATCAATTTTGTCTTTTGTCTAAAAATAAGTGCTGAAAAATTCTTTGCTTCTGAAAATAGCCCATTTGTTTCTGAACATATGGACAGATTTTTAGCACGAAAATAAAATATTCTAAAAATGTTTTAACTTGTAACTTCATCTCCCTGTGTCAAGTGTCACACTTCGGCTTACCCCCTCCCCCTTTGTCATATGTCACGCTGTTTCCATAAGCATATTGTTATAAAAAATGCGTCATGTCACATTTCTTATAGCCTCCCTTCCCCTTGTCAAATTGTCAATATTTCATGACCCTCCCTCCCCCCCTTCAAAGATTGACATTGTATATGGACAGTGCCTTAATGTATTTTTCCATGTTACATTTCCTAATTGTTTCTTGAACAAAAATGAGCCTTGATTTTCTTTCGAACCAAACTATGATATTTTATCGAAATTCACTTATATTTCATCAATAACTCATTCAGTTAAATCAGCTGGTCTTTGAGTCCATGATCGATTGAGGCTCTAAAATTCCATTTTTATTTTAAATCTGTACTACCTAACATAAACCCTTCTAAGAAAGTTATTATTATTCAAGTCAAAATAGAAAGTGTTCTGAATCTAGAGAATTTATTTCATGCATGCTCAATAGCCACCGTCTCTCAACTGACGTCATTTTGCGTCAAGAACACGTCATCGTGCAAATCTCTTCTTATTATTGAATTATTCTCAACACAAGCATGACGTCTTACAAACCGCTCCCCACAATTTCGAACGCAGTGAATAAGAAAAAGTTGCCTCTCCAACAGATTAAAATGCGCTCCTTGAACAATAAGTCTGCGCCTACATCCATCTTAATTTTCGATTCAGTTCTTTTTCAGTTTTTATTCATTTGTTCCTTCAAAGGCTAGCTGTCTGACACATCGAAGAGGCGTTTTATGTTGGAAAACTATTTTGAAGATGCGGACAAAAGAGGCTTCATCTGCATTTCAAATCGCTCTTCTGCAGCAATAACCAACAAAGTGTCTGAATTTTGTAAACCAACAGTTATGTCTTAACCATTGAGAAGAGATAAAAGGTGGATATAGTGAAGCCTTCAGATCTTGAAGCAAAGATCCCAAGTCACGTGCTGTACTTTAAAGTAAATTATTGGAAGAAATCGTGTTTATTTTACTAGTTTCTGGTAAAACGTGTCTTTCCTTGATTGTAGTTCAACCACGTGACTTGGGATCTTTGCCTCAGCTGTTCCTAAGCCTTGCTCCCTCCAGTTACTAATTCTGGCTATAAGGTCTTAACCCTCTTAGTTTCTCATTCATTTTTTGGCCACTTCAAACAATGTGTTAGCAGCCAAATTAGGACCGTTGGGGTAAAAGGAAACAAACTCTTTCACCACACTTGTGGTAGTATAATTTGTTTTTAGTTGTCTACAGTTTTTCGGAAACTAAACTGTTGGTGGGAGAAGTCTAGGTTACATATAGAAGAGACTCTGAGAGTTCTGTGTGTTTCTAAACAATCGTATAGTCGTCAGCATTATTTGAAGATAACACTGTGAAAAAAGTTGTTTTTGAAAGTTTGGTGATCTAGCATTTTTGGACCTCCAGTGGATTTTATGGACCTCCAGTAGGTCCACAAATGGGAAATTACTGGTTTCAACTAGTTTTACTAGTATGTGAAAGGTTACTCGAAAAGTTCATTTATAAATATTACCTTACTAAGCAATTTTTGATGTGCAATTTATGCGTTTCCAATTACTCCATAAATACTGTACTCTGAGGTAAATGTAAATAACTAAGTTTTTCATTCTTCTTATTTTTCGGAAGATTAAATTTTTTTCCAAATTACACTTTTGAGTGTATTTTACATAAATTCAGCGAATAAATTTTTTTTTTGCAAGACTTAAAAAAAAAAAAAAAAAAAAAAACCTTTAGAATACATTTGGAGGATTCAGCAGGTCACATGCGACCTACGGGCCACAGTTTGAGTATTGTTGGTGTAAAACTTCTTAAGCTTCTAAACTGATGGAGCATTGTGCGATTATCTACGTACATCAAATGGGGGGGGGGGGGGGGTAGTAATTGGGGAAATGGGGGGATAAATGGGAGGGGAGAAGAATGGGGAAATAAATGGGAGGCTTCCATTTACTCCCTAGTCTCTGGGGTAAATGGAAACTTGACTTCTGCAATGGGAAGGGCAGTTTCTGCATTTTTTTTATTTATTTATTTATTTACTTGCATATTTGTCATCTAGTGTAATTTCATGTTTTATATCTCAAACTATTCTAACTTACCGGAATTACAAGAATGTAGAAGTCACGGCAAAACTTTTTATTTTAAACAGTAGGGTCTGGTGGGGTAAAGTGGTCATACATCAAATAAATGGCTGTAACTTGGAAATAAATGCTCGAATAAGTATAAATGTTTTATTTTAGAGTAGGGAAGTTAGAAACTACATTTTGAATACAAAATTTTACAACTGCCAATATTTTATTTAGTAAAAAAAAATATTTTGTGTGCATATGAAAAACTTAAAAATCTAAACAGCTCTTTTAACTTCTCAGGGAAATTTTGTTTAAGTGAATTTCGAACAAACTGACGGCACGGGAAGCTTCCTACATGTCTCAAGAACACTTGCTCTTTAGCAGCTATGTGTATTTATTTTACATAATATTTTAGAGCAATTCAAGTAAGATGGGGTAAAGTGGTCATATAATTAGGCTTAACATAAATCGTTGCTCTACTGTCACTCAATCTTAACGTACAAAGCAGATATTAATTAAATATTCATTTCACTAAACATGTATTGTTTTTACATTAAATGGTGTGAAATAAAGTTTAATTTACGAACACATGCGTGTGATACTACTGTATATGTACGTAAACACGTATAATAGTATATAGATGCACATGTCCGAATAAATACATTGCTTTACGTAAATACGTATATGAGCGCGCCGACACGTGTATATACTTGTATATACGTATATTATATATTTGTATACTAAAGTATATACGGACATGGAGAAGCATAAATGTAACTACATGCATACATGAGTCTGTATGTGGGTATACATGTCGGCCCGAGTATATACTCGTATATGCGTGTATACACGAGTATGAACTTGTAAACACGAGTGTAAACACGCGCCTGTATATAAACGATTATACACCGGTATTTAGAGTTACAAATATACTAAAAAAAGGGCATTTACATAATTGTACCAATAAATACCTACATGGGTGTCAACAAGAATATTTCTATATAGGTATATATTCGTCTATACACGTATATACTCGCTTATCTTTACAATTATTTTCTTTGCGCGTCTGTCTGTTTGTGCGTATCTAAACCTATTTTCTCCGCACTGGCAACGTCTTCCATGTCAATGCTAGTGCCGTCGGATGTAGGACGTCCGCCACGTCCGCCGGACGAGCGCCATTCCGCTCGATTTCACCCCTCTAAACCTTAAGGGGACGGATATCCGGGTGAAGAAACTTGAAATTAATAATTGTCAAACGCAGTCGGTTTTGAGTCACCGCAGGAGACGAACGAGGTTGGCGAGCGAAACGAGCAGGGGAAAAGCTGCCTACTCTATAGCATTAATTTCTGAACGCTTCTGTCTGTGGCTGTAACCCAATCTCCTCCGGATTGGCAACGTCTTCCAGGTTAATACTGGTTCTGTTGGATGGGGGTAGGAGATTCAGGGGAAGCCATTTCGCCCTGTCTCACCCCTCTTATACTTAAGTAACCGGAGATAAGGGGCCAGTTATTAAATCATCAAAAACATTAAAGGCATCAATTGTCACCCGCCGCTGGTGAGGAACGGGGTTGTCGAGCAGAGCGAGCAGGGGGTGGAGCCTCATGAAATGCGTAACACGTAACACGTAAATACTTGGACACATACCTATATACTCGAGTATACACGCGCATAAAATCATCTGATATATCCATGAATATATAATCGTGAGTACATACACTAGTTGACACCTACATACAAACATTTGATGACGCGTAGATACTAGTGTATACACCTAATTTACGTACATACAACTATATGTACTTATATACGTCCATACTGGTGTATACAAGTACATATACGCATTAGACATATAAACATATATTCATGCATACTCGTGTATACCCGTACGTGTACGTATGTACACTTATATGTACGTGTATACTCGTATATGTTCGTGTACATACGTATGTTCTCGAGAGATGTACATTCATGCACATGATGTTCGTCTATACAGGTATATATACGTCAATACGCGTAAATACTCGTTTATACTCTACCAAACACATTTCCACATGACACATATATATTCGTGAAGACTCGTGTACGCACGTATATGCTCGGATATACACGTATATACTCGACTAGACATGTACATAACTCGCATCTAATGCATAGATGCATATAATCATGTATATACTTGTATACTCATGTATGCACATATGTACCCGTGTATACATGCATATACTCGTGTTCATAAGTGTAATCATTATAAATAACCAAAATATATAAATAATATTGTTATTCATACTGGTTTTGCATCTTTTTTTAAGTATGACTTCTTTACCTCATGCTATGACCACTTTCCCCCACCCCATGGGGTAAAGTGGTCATAAATACATAGGGAAAAGAAAGTGGTATAAAAATGCTTAAATAAATATTTTTCTTTCTAAAATTCAATGTATTGTGTTCATCATTAACGTAATGTAAAATAAAAACAAAAAAAGTTTAAATGTTTAAGGAATTTCTTTTATTTGTTATCCACTTAAGTTAAAAAACCTTGATTTTATGACCACTTTACCCCACCAGACCCTATACTATTTTAAACAGAAAAAAAAAATGTTGGCTTTTGATAAGAATGTCATACATAATTGAGAAGTTCAGTCGGAAACACTTTAGGTTAATACTACGCTTTAAAACACATGTGCAATTTTATTATTTGCACATCGCTAAGCAGAATACAGCCTTTTTCAAAATTGCTATGGAATTTCTTTAATCGTAGCCGCGACTGATTACTTAAACCTCTAACAAATCAGGTTCACTGACAGTTTTTAATTACAATACAGTTATACAATCAGGGGCGGACTGAGTTCCCCAAGAAGGCGCCAACCTTAACTCCCAATGGGTACAAAAAAAAAAAAAACAAATAAATAAATAAGCACAGGTTTGAGAGCGCAAAAAAAAAAAAAAAAAAAAACGATGGCGCACTGGTTCGAGGGAGCACAGATGGGAGGGCGCACCGGCCCGCATGTCGATGGATCAGTCCGCTCCTGGATACAATAAAAAACAATGTGCTGCCTATCAACGTCTATTACTGGCACCAATTTCAAATACAGAGCTTCTGAGATTGTGGGTCCACTGCTGATTCACGAGTCAATTTTTAATGAGTCACAGCACCCTAATGAATTGTTTAGTTTTATCATTAGGGGACTACCCAACTAAAATTAGTTTTAGAAATATTTTCAAAATAAAAATATTACGAAACAAGTAAAGTTCGAAACTGATTTTGAACTGTTGAAGGCATTTGTTTATATGAAGAAAATTTGGCCAATTGGGCGACCAATCTTCCCATTTCTTTAAAAAGCAGACTAACTCTCTCCTCATTCACAAGACGCTCGGCTCTTTAACATAGCGAAAAAGAAATATCCAGAAAATCCTACTACGTTCTACCAATTGCTCATATATATATATATATATGTATATATATATATATTTTTTTTCCCCCATTCACAAATCTTATCCGGGGAACATATACTTCATACGAATGTTGGGGGGTTGCATATTCATTACAAGAAACAATTTACAGTTAAGTTACTACGAAAATTTTGGATGAAAATTAATGGAACATACGCCAAATTTAGCCCGATTGCAACAAATTAATCACAAAAACAATTACTATTTACAAAATTTGTAACAATATATTTTTCCCATATTAGTGAAGGAGCAAACGGTCAAATTTTAGCTCCCGTGCGATTTTCGTGATACAATTATGAGAGTTAGTTTTTCTGAAAGGTATTGACACGAGGAAAACGAATTTGGATGTTGCCAGCCTCGAAAATGGTGCAGGTGGGCGGTTATAACTGCGCTGGGGGAAGGGGGGGGCAAGTGATTTTACGTTCAATTTTTGTGATACAATTATGGGAGTTAGTTTTTCTGAAAGGTATTGGTACGAGGAAAACGAATTTTGATGTTGCCAACCCCGAAAAATCTGCGTGGGGCGGGGCGGTTATACCTGCCTTGGGGGCAAATGGTTTTCCGTTCAACTTTTGTGATACAATTGTGGGAGTTAGTTTTTCTGAAAGATATTGGCACGAGGAAGACGAATTTGGATGCTGCTACCCTCGAAAATGCTGCAAGGGGGCAGAGGGGGGAGGAATCATAACTTCGCTAGGGAGCAAGAGGTTTTCCGTTCAATTTTTGTGATACAATTGTGGGAGTTAGTTTTTCAGAAAGGTATTGGCACGAGAAAAAAGAATTTGTATGTTACCAACCCCGAAAATGGTGCAGGGGGGGGGCGGTTATAACTGCGTCGGGGGGCAAGTGGTTTTCCGTTCAATTTTTGTGATACAATTATGGGAGCTAGTTTTTCTGAAAGGTATTGGTACGAAGAAAACGAATTTTTATGTTGCCTCTACCAAAAACGGTGCAGGGGGGCAGGGGGGATTTGTTGCCCAGATGACCGGAATGGAACCTGCCCCCCGGGCGATTTTAGAACTGGTAAAACGCTCATGCAACGAAAGGAAATGCTTAACACTTTTATGCAAAGGCAGACGCAGCGGATTTCCGTGCACGGACATGTGCGAATGTTTAAATCTGGATGATGCAAATTACTGTTTTAACTGGAAAGGGGATAGCAGTTCCGATGAATCTGACAGTGAAACGGAGTTTTAAATTGGTGTTATTTATTAGTATTGTTTTACTGACTTAGTGTTAAAAATTTTTAGCAACATTTTTCTGAAACGGTTTAGCATGTAAAACACTTATTTTAATGGCTAATTGCAATGTATATTTTCTTTGAAACATTGTTAACTAAGTGCCTATGCGTTGATATCTGAAAATATAATTCCATATTCTTGTTTTTATTTAACTGTTTTTTTTTTATCACATGGTTGTAACAGAAAATATATAGTTTTTTTGTTCTTTTACCGAAAATTTATAGAGTTGGCATGGTAAAAAAAAAATATTAAAATATTCTTCTGAAATGGTTTTGTGTATAAAAAAAACTTATTTCAATGGTCAATTTAAATGTATCTCTTCTTTCAAACGTTACCACAGGAGTGACTATGTGTTGATATCGGTAAATATAATTCTACATTCTTTTTTTTATTTAAATATTTTGGTAGCACAGGATTGTGACAGAAAGTATGCAGTTTTTCTGTTCTTTTACCTAAAATTTATAATGTTGGCATAATAAATTTTAAAAAAAAAGTTTACGGTTTCAATGAATGTTTTGTTTCGTTCAAAATACTTTTTATAATCTGCAAACGAAAGAAACACCTCTGCAAAAATAAGAACAATATTAAGCAGCCCATAAGGAACTAATAGGTTCATTTTTCATTATACATTATCATTTGGCTGAATACAGATTAAATATATTTCGCTCATTTTCGTAATTTAAAAAATTAGGTACTATATTCCAAACCACTCACAAGAGAAAGACTTTAGGCAGGTTAAATACAGTAAAACCTGTAAAGTTGAACACCCTTGTAAGTTGACCACCTGTCTAAGTTGACCGCTATTTTCAGGCACAGAACTAGATATTATCATATAATTCAACCTCTATAAGTTGACCACCTGCTAAAGTTGACAACTAAGGTAGTGCACCTCAAGTGGTAAACTTACCAGGTTTCACTGTATCAGTGGTTTATATTATTTACAGCACATTCGTAATTGCACATAAGCATCCTATAGGAGTGCTTTAAGCTATGAAAAATTGTTGCAGGCGCATAAATTATGAAAAAAATTCCTTGTTTAGAGAAACAAATAATCTTTCAACCCCCCCCCCCAATCGAAAAACAATGCCTACTATATGTACAAAAATTAAATTTTCAATGCCAGGGGGCAATTGAACCCCCGCACCGACCCCAAACGACGGACCTGAGTTAAGGTTACATATTTAATACGGATGAGGGAATATATTGGGAAAACAATAAAATACAACAATGCGAATTTGCAATTATTTTAATTGGGGAAGCCCCCCCCCCCCTTTTTTTGTTTAAATGGTGCGCTTGGATATCAGGAACCTTTTATCGATGGAAATATCGTTCTTAGCCGGATGAATTTTCATTCATAAACTCACATTTTTTACAATGAAAAAGGAGCTCTTAATAGCTCCGAAACACATGTCTGCAATTTGATTCATAAACTCACATTTTTTACAATGAAAAAGGAGCTCTTAATAGCTCTGAAACACGTGTCTGCAATTTGATTCGGCGGTTCGGATTTGTTTATGCGTTATAATAATGATACATTGCGATGCAAAAGTTTAGACAATGACGTTCTTCAGCTGTAGAATTTAGAATTGCGATAGTAGAAATACAAAAGTCTGCAAACATATTCAAAAACTCTTTTGAAATACTATAACCAAAATACAATTGCTTGATATGCTTTAACAATACTGTTTTGGATAAAAATAGAAATTTGCTTGTTGTAAATGTTTAGACACTATTACGAGTTTCTGTGATTTTTTTTTTTTCGTATATGCAAATTTAAAAGAGATTACATCACAAACCTCTTGTACTTAAGGTCTGCCAACGATAACACTTGGTAGTCGAGATGCCACGAGCTGATGCTGAGCAGATTAAAGCGGATGAGGTAACTAAGATTTGGCAGTTGAAAGCTGAAGGTAAGCTTGTTCCTGAAATTTCGGCTATTATCAAAGATAGATCAAAGAAATCTATTTATTGAGTTTTATCAAGTCGCTGCAATTATAAAGCAAAACGCAGATCTGGGAGGTTGCGTGTGACAAATAAACGGGATAATCGTCAGATCCAAAGACTAGAAAGTACCCAACAAATGACTGTTCGTGAAGTTCAAAGCTCCTTGGGGCTTTCGGTATCAAACGTCGGAGCAAACGTCGGGCCAACAGGTGTCCCCCCCCCATGAGTATTACATTCCTTGCCCTCCCCTCCGTGGAAAAATTCGAAATGACGAGTCTATCAAAAACACCTCTTATGCGGTAAATCACAAAACTTAAGTGAGTTCCCCCCCCCCCCTCCCTTTTTTGCAAGCGGTTTACAGCGTTATTTCGAATAGCGCACTTTTTTATTAAGTTATTTAAAAGTAAGTTGTGTTTTATTATTCACAAGCTTTTGTACCTTTCAGTAAAAGGTGGCTCCATCTCTTGCAAAGATGAAGAAGTATTTACATTTGGTTTAAAAGTGACATATAGCCCAACAACTGGATTAAAACAACATCAGAGTTATTGATTATATTTTTCATTTCTCTATAAAGTTTAACTTTGCAGTAGAAATTATAACTTAATGCTTGAGAAATTGTGTGAAGACTTGTACGGTTGTGAAACACTACAATCAGGCCCAGTTTCTGGGGTAGGTAACCTAGGCGTCAGATTTTAGGGGCGGCAAATTTTGAAATTGAACCCGTTTTTTTAAAATACGCAAAGCATAGTTCGGAATTCAACTAGAAATTCATTTTAATTTAAGGGGTGGCAAATCATGTGATTTAAAAGTCTTTGGAAGACATTAATCAGGCCAGGCTCCAGGGGTAGGCGACCTAGGCGGGTCGGCAAATTTCGATATTGAATATCTGTTTCAGATCAGAGCCATAAAATTCACTGCTTAATTTTAAGAAAAAATAATTTAGAGTGTGTACCAGTGTTTGGATATGCAAAACATTGTTCGGAATTTAACTAGAAATAAAATTTAATTTTAGAGATGACAAATTGCGTGACTTAAAAGTCTTTTGAAAATATTAATATATGTTGTTGAAATAATAAAAAAGGAAATTTAAAGTGTGTATCACTGCTTGGATATGCGAAACCCAGTTTGGATTTTAACTAGGAACTCACTATAATTTCAAGCACTTAACTATTATTTTTATTTCATTAATATACTAGCAAGAATACCCGGCGTTGCCTGGGTCAGTAACAATTGTGAGAAACAATCGCTACTTTCATTCGTTTTCTGTTTCAACTGAAAGAACTAAAAACATCATGCTTTGATGTGATTCAAAATCGAAATTCTTCCTTACCCAGAGCTGCCAACTTTTTAACCGACTTCAAAAAGGAGGCGGCTATCGGTTCATACCGTATGTATGTTTTTTTTTTTTTTTTTTTTTTTTTTTTTTTTTTTTTTGTCCACTCACAGCGTCTCATCTAGTGAACCGATTTTGATGCTTCTTTTTTTAATGGATAGGGGATGGCTCAACTTAGGTCCCATTACTTTGTTTGACCATATATGTTCTTTAAAAAAAAAAGTTATGGGCAAAAAACAGTAAATTTCATGCAGTTTCCCTATTAAATGATTAAATATGAAACCCAGTGTTATAAAAGTTTGGTGCCATATAACAGTAACATTAATAGTAATTGTAATGATAATTTTGAATAAAGGCTTCTCTGAAGCAAGCATCAAGTTTCTTCAGTGTCATTGCTCCATAGTGGTGGTAAAGCTAACCTGGAAGCGAGGTGATGCAGTGATCATCAGGATCTGCTTAGCCTTCACAATACTACTTAGTTATGTTTGCCTCAACTATACAGGATTGCATCACAAGCAACTGGTACGCTGTGAAATGCAAACTAGTTAGGGATATTTAAATGGTTATAATTAAATTAACACACAAATGAATTCCAGAGAGAAACAAAGATAAATTTTTAGTGCCAATCGCTTAAAGTTTAAGGCGTGCTTATTGTTTTTTTTTTAGTATGGAGCATTTTTATAAAAAAAAAAGGAAAAGTTTCGTGATGGTAACTTCTTACTTTTGCTGAAATATCTACATTTACACCAAAAAGAATGAAATAAAAAAAATTTGAAAAAAAATAGAACCGACTTCAAAATTGCTCTAAAAAGTGAAAAATAATTTTATTCTTTAAACACAATCGATAATACTTTTAAACATAATTTTTGAAGTTGGCGCAAAAACGATAGATAAGATTATTCACAGCTATAACTCAACTACAACTATAAATTTAACCAGGCCTAGTTTCTTCACTACCACATACGTTATGCATTGATAACAGCATGGGCGTCGCGGCCGGGGGGGTCCAAGGGGTCCGGACCCCCCCAATATTTGAGGACCGGACCCCCTCAATATTTGAAAATCGGACCCCCTCGATAATTGTCAAGATGAAATTCATTATTTTGGGGAAATTATTTTTGCTTTGAAGACTTTAAACAGTTGCATAATACATAATTTACCATATTTAATTCATATCAAATAAAACGAAATGAACATCGAAAAAAAAAGAACTAAATAAAAACAAAATAGGTGATGTGTATAGTGAACAGAAAGTCGGAAAGTGAACTCCAATGACAAACCATTGCTCTGCTCTCTGCGCACACGAGCTTCAGTGGAGGATGCTAGAAAGGGGACACCTTCTCCCGAGTGCAATGTCAGCCATCCATAGTCGTGTCGCCGGCCTCCCCAGCTTGAAAGCAGGGCTGCGGATTCGGAAGGAAAATGACCGACTCCGACTCCTGGATTTTTAAACGCCCGACTCCGACTCCAGATTTTTTTATTTTTACTTTATTGTATTTTTTCAATTCCCTCTCCCCCTTCAGGAAGGGGGAAAAAAACCACAAACAGAGATTGAAATATTAATTCTTTTCCATGAAAATTTCGCATTTTGTATTTTATTGTAAACTTAAGATGCATACAACGTCAGAAATTCAATTAGAAAATCAAATTTTCCAATAGTTACGTGTTCAAAGTGAGATGACTTAAAAATACCATTTTTTTCTTTTTCAATAATTTAAAAGGATTACTTGTAATTTGCCCCCTTTTAATGTTTAACAAATACATATTGATAAAATCGTGTGCTTTAAAATTTTGAAAGTTGCAACTTGAAAGAAAAAAAGCTTTTTTCTAAGTCTAAGTTCTTGAGAAGGGGTGGTTTGCCCCGGGTGACACCCAAAGTTAATTTCAGAGTTTGTAAAAAATATAAATATTTTAATTCTGAAAATTTTCTTGAGCATATTTTAAATTATATTTAACTTTTCAATTTCAACGAAAGTAAGGCACATATACGTCAGGAGCAAATTTTGCACAAAATGCGGCGGTATATAAATTTGTACGAATAGCTTTTGCTATACCTATATTTCTTCTTTGCTAAATTTTTAATTTAAATTTTAGTCTGCTTTATAATTAACCTTAATATGAAGATTTAAAGATTAACTGCAATTATTGAGAGTTGTAACCAAGAAATCATTTACACTTATTTTGTTCCATACTTTTTATGGAGAATTAAGCATATAGAAATGGTTTTGACAAAAAAAAAATCATCGGATCTTTTAGATTCGTGCTTTCATGCCAGAACTTATTTGCAAATTTGCCGAACACTCTCAAACGTTTCCACCCGAGGTACGGGCCTCGACTTACTAAATTGTTACTTTCCTTTAACTATTTTATAACTGAGATTGAACAAAACACTATATTTCTACTTTTATTTGAAAGTGATTACTTGAAAATGTTAGGCAACAAAACCGTTTGCTGACAGTTGCTATTTGTTAAGTTAAAAAGCAAGCAAACTAGGGGCGGCTACAGAAAGTTCGGAAAGCACTTAAGTTAGCTGATTGCCATAATCGCAGTTATTTTCTCATTAGTAGCTTTTTATACGTGTAATCGAACCAATTGCTAGTCAGTTTTTAAAAAATGCAAGGAGAGTCAGTGAAAATGAAAGTAAAAAAGAAGGTCGGAGTCCAACTCCTTTGCCCCAAAATCAGTTCGACTCCGACTCCACAGCCCTGCTTGAAAGTCATTCCAGCGTATTTGTTGCTATTTAGGGGGAAACAACGGGACAACTTTAAGATACTGAAACTAGATGGACAACTCCCCCCCCCCCCTTTTTACGACTCAACAGAAGTCAGACGGGGATCTGAGTTTCTGCCCCTTTCTTTCTTATCTCGTTTCTCGGCGCTTCCAGGTTTCTGTTTCAAGTTTGGCAGTGTTTGTTTCTCCGATTCGATTCAATTTATAGCGACCCCGACGTTACCCAAACAAAATGAGACACCTGACCTCTTTGGCGATTTTTTGCAGCTGGCAACAACACCCTGGCCAAAGGATGCTCAAAAATTTAGAAAACCTCTTAGCTGGTCAAAGGTTAAGTTTGGGGTAGAAAGGGAAAGGACGTGTCATGTGTTTGTCATTATTCAACACGTGGCTTCAAAGTACCTTACCGAAGCGCGGTTTCTCAAATGTGTTTGCGGCATCTCAAATTTGACCAAAAAAGCGTTACGTTACAGAAAAAAAGAGGAGAAGTCTAAAAATGAACGTGCAATTTCAAAAGCAAATCGTAAGTCAGCATAACGATGGATACTGTGATGTCACTTCCGATAGACCAACGAAAAAAGAAGCGCAAGATGACCAGAAAAAAAAAAAAAAAAAAAAAAAAAAAACAGAAATAAAAGGAGCTTCCCTATTGGGAAACGTTCCGACAAAAACAAAAATAATTTCATATTGTCTTTTAGTCTCCTTGAGAGTAAGTGACCTGAAGAGCGCTCCATTTTTGGAAAAAATACTTTTTTTACATATTCGATTACGGCTATGGATAGGTGACTTGAAACGGGAAAATGTAGCAAACCTTCTACGTCAAATGAACCTGAGTAATTTTTAACTACTGAATCATCAACAACATCCACGGAACCATTTTTAAAAAGTCAAAAGACCGTGATAGGTAAGTACCATTCTGTTTAGTGTATCATGCAGGGATTCCCCGATTTTATACTATTCAGATTAGGTTATTTCTCGATTTTCTGAATGAAATTCCTAATTACCCACATCACTATCTAATAAGAATCTCCTTTTAATGCAATATTTCACAAAAAACTTCGAAATTTGAAGACTCGTCAGAATTTTCCGGGAAAGGAAAGTTTATGAAAGTTCACAGTGACCTCCTATCGAGTAGCTCCTGAATGCCTGTTAATCAGGTATGCTTTACAGTCAATATTTTGACATTATGAGTCCTATCCGAGCTAATGCGTTCAACTTTCTCTCTCGCTCTTTTTTTTTTTTTTTTGAAATGTTTCATCTTTTATAAATTTTAATGGAATAAATAATACTCCTTTTAGTTATTAAAGCTTAACAGAAAATTATCCATTAATAATCCTGCTTTACTGAACAAATTTTATTGAAATAACCATTTTAAAACTTATTGTCACGTGTCAGAAAAAAGCAGTTCATTTCTCTTATCTCTTTCCCATCGTCCGCTGATCAGAATTCAATTATGCACCAAATGCTGTTTGTTCTCTGTGTAGGCCAGTACTTTTCAATCTGTGGGGTGTGCCTCTCAAGGCAGGCCTATCACTTAAAGAGGATCAGGAGGGGCACTTTCCCCGCTGACTTTGAGAAATCAAAAATTAAGGTATATACGAGTACATGGGCATGGCTATTGCTGTTTTTTGGTTGCTTATGCATTGAGTGTATGAAGGATTCAACAAAAAAGCAAATTTTTGGTGCATTTGTTACAAAAAACCTGAAAAAATTAAGAAAATACTTTAAAAGGTTGCATTATTAAAATAGGATATTATGAGAGCTTAATTATTTGTGTCTTATTTTATTTTTGTAGTTGTGTTTTTCGTAGGTTCGTGAATGTCATAAGGGTGAATTATATACTTTAATTTTTTAATTAAAAAACATCAAATTAAACTCTTTCGAATCCAACTTGTGCCAAGAATTTAGAGCTGCAGGGTTTATCACTATGTAATATAAAATTTAATTATACAGTTGTCGCGGCTTATATATGAGTCACATTTTGTTCTAAACAGCTTTGATTCCATAAAGCGGCTGATTCAATGAAGCTAGATTTCGTTTTTGATGATTTTATTCATTAAAAACGGTTAATTCAATTGTCCACTGTTTCAAAATGTTGAAAATTTGGTGCGGCTACTCTTCGTGTGCCGCCCTTCGTCGTGTAAAGCTGAAAGAAGCTTCATTGCGCTGAGAAAGCTGAAATTGTATCTAAGGTCGACTATGACACAAAAGCGGTTGACTCATGTTGTTTTATGTTACGTTCACAAAAACATCTTGGACGAAATTGATCACAAATAAATAGCACGGATATTCGTATTCCATGTGCAGTCTAGAAAAAATGTATCTGTTGGTATTTAATTTTTTTTCTTATTGTGTAATTATGTAAATCAAGATGTAAACCTTTGAAAGTATTGTATCAAATGTAAATCCAATTCTATTTGAGGTCAAGTTTTTGTCTCATATATATATATATATATATATATATATATATATATATATATATATATATATATATATATATATATATATATATATATATATATAAACGAATTTTTCTTAATGCAACTTGAAAATGACAGAATCAAAATGGTCCCCCCCAATAAATTTCAGCTGACGACGCCAATGGATAACAGCATATTTGAGTAGCGATATAAATGTTTCGTTCCTAACTTTGGATGATTTTCTGAAAAAAATATGAAGGAAGCATGATTACACTGGATTTTACTTTTTGCGCCAACTTCAAAAATTATGTTTAAAAGTATTATCGATGGTGTTTAAAGAATAAAATTATTTTTCACTTTTTAGAGCAATTTTGAAGTCGGTTCTATTTTTTTTCAAAATTTTTTTATGAAAATCCAAAATCGTAGAAGCATTTTGCAGTGGGGGGAGGGGGAGGAGTGGCCGCTACCGCAGATTTAAACAGTGATGAATTGTCAGCAGTAAAAAAAAAAAAAAAAAACAAACAATGATACTTAACAAATTTCAAATATGATACAGAAAATATTAATACGGAATAAAAAAAAAGTTTATCCTTCAAGGAATTTTTAGCAGTTTTGCCGCTATTTTGCCTAAGATTCAATACTGGATCAGCTTTGCGATCTAAAAATCGATCCGTCTTTACACCATGCAACTTTCGAAGAGCGTTGCTTGTTGCGCACAGACCGTTTGCACACGTGTAGGAGTTTGATTTTCTAAACTTACCGGTTTAGTTTTCATGCTGTTTTTCTTTTTCTTTTTTTTCTTTTGCGTTTTCGGGATTATAAATAATAATTTTAAAAAAAAATCAGGAAATCGTAATTTTTGGACCCGCTTTCGTAGCGTCATAGATTAAAGCTGTAATGCGTAGAAACTACGATTTTTTCGTAGCAGTTGGCAGCTCTGTCCTTACCCATAAAAGTAAAATAGCAATAAGTATAAAAAACGAAATTGTATTTAGACAGAAACAATAGCACGACATTTAAGCATATAAAAATTTGAAGAGTTTCCAAAACATGAAATTTCACTTGTTTAAAAAAATTTATCAGTTAATGTTTTTTTTTTTTTTTTTTTGAGCAATCACGATTGCTAATTGTTTTTATTTGACCGTCCTTGATGTTTGGTTCCTTTTTCAACCCCACCGTCCTCTGCAGGCGCGGCTCCCTCCGGGAGCCGCTGCTCCCGGTAGGTGGCGTCCATGTCCTACACACACGCACACTCATACACACACACGCATACGCCTTTACACACATGCCAATGTGCATACACACAGGTCTACGCACACACGCAACCGCCCAAGAGGAGGGGCAGGAGCCGTTTCTAGAAACAAGCGAGTGTGGTAGTAACCAATGTGTCGGGTCCTGTCGCAAATCGTGATTGCGAAAAACATAACTTGAATTCAAAATTCTAATTAATTTTGATTTTTTTTTTTTTTGGAACATAGTGAAAACTTTTTCTATATGGCTACTGAAGTACAAACGGTTTTTTAAAAAAATGTAGCCACCCGTAATCCTGCTATAGTTGCATTAGTTAGTGTGGGTTCTTGGTGCGATTTAAAATGTTACTAAATTTGTGGTAATCGTTTTGGGATATCTTGGATAATGCTCCCCCTCCCTACTTTGTAAAACTGTCTGTTACTAATTTTCGCCAATGAAATATTGCCGCCAAATAGTGAGACATTTTTGGTGACCATAAAATGATACTAAACATTTTCATCCGAAATAAGTAGTAAAACTTGGCGAGTTTGAAATTGTGCACAAAGACAAATTAATGGAAGTTTTTTATGCTGTTAACAGATTTGCTTAATTTAATTAGCGGATTATTTTACATTTTAACAAAAATTTTAAAGATTCTTTTCATGGCGATATTTTGGTTACATGGTGAAAGCCGAGAAACTTCATTATGTAGTCTTTGGCTGTAAAAACAACGCCAGTTGAAAAGATTGCCCTTTTTTTATAATTGAACCCTTATAATTAATTATTACTATGTTCTTGTTTTTATGAAATTAATATATATGTATATATATTTAGTAACTCTGATTTCCAATTCTATGTTTGATGCATAAACTCATTTGTAAGTAATAAGCTTACAGATATTTTGAAAACTCTTTCTCCCAGAATAGGAAAAAATAGGCTTTTCTGTCAGCATGTTAAAGCCCAATTGGTGAAAAATCTCTCATGTGATTGAGAAAAATAGATGTCATATATGAAATCAGCGAACCCAATAAAATAAAACTCACTCATTACCGTTCAACTACTTTTTCATGACCCGAATTTTGCAGGCCTGTGTATTTTTAGACAATAAACACTTTCTATTTTCTAACTGTTGCCGAAATCAAATGTCTTTTTACTTAGTCTCGGTATTGATTATTGGCAGAGATGAGGATAAAAATCCTAAAAAAGCAATAACTTTCATGCTTGCTTCAGAGGAGCCTTGATTCAAAATTTTCATTATGATTAGGGGAGACTGGGGATAATTGATCAGCACTTTAGTTTTCAATTTTTTTCTCTGAAGTTTTAGGAGATTGAAGTCTTACAAAGGCAGTTTTAATCTTCTTTACAAGTTAGAGGTGGTTGGGGGGAAGGCTTTCGGGTCTACCTTCCGATATTTTTAAAAAAATTCCTATCAAAATTCGCAATTTTTAGAAATGTTATTACTGTTTAGGGAAAAGGGCGTTGGGGCCTCTTCCCAATACTTCTTTGAAGTTGACTCAGAGGTGTACTACCAAATGAAACACCTAAATAGCAAGTTTTCTGAGTAATTTAAATCATGCTTTTTGTTCAGCACTTTTCATTACTGACCTCAAGTGTAGTGCTCTCGTCGGATTTTTTATTTTCAAATAAAATGACAAGACGACTGGAGCAAAACTAACCATTCAATCGCCTCTTGAGCTTGGGGAACAGCCAGAAGTCGCTAGGGGCCATATCAGGTGGGCGAGGAGCCTATTGAACTAAAATCAAGTGCGAGAAATCATCATTGAAAGCCGTCTGAATCTTTTAAATGGTTTCCACTTGAATCGCATAGTGTCTGGAAAAATTTGATGCAGTATCCCTGTTCCGATTGTTCCGTCATTCTTCTTGAAATTACAAAAGTTGACCAGAGCTTTACACAGTAACTCAGTCAAATTCTGTTTACCAGTGACTGACAATATCGACAGAGAAAAATCACTCATGCGCACTAAGGTTCAAGGTCAGCTAGCTCATTCCCATTCATATCCATCTGGTTTTCACGAAAATAATAAAGTCGAAACTTTTGTAACAGATGGTGCGCATCGTATATACCTCTCATGGATCTCGATCATGTGTTTTTGTTTGCTACAGCATTCGAGAGTTAGAGTGAGTCTGATCAAGAATGCAAAACTTTACTGGGTGTTGGAAAAGATCTAAACATCCAAAAATCATACATTATAAAGTCTCAAACATAATGCTGACACAATAAATGTGCACAAGCTAGAAACTGGCAAATGTCAAATAGGTCACACATTTATAACAGAAAAGCAATTTTACAAAACGTTTTAGTTTTTACGAAAGATTTAAAGCAATTGTTGAAATTTGAGGCCTGTATCTGTATTTATACATGTCGCAACGGCAACGAATTGACAGTCACAAATGATAAGACATTCTGACAAGCTGCCAAATATCGCTGCATTTTCCTTGTAACGTGTGTATTGGAGCTACAGCCCCCAACTTTATAGACAACCACTTTCAACCTCTCTCAAAAACTAAAATGTTGTATAAAATCGTAAATGTATAACAAATTTGACCTGTTTAGCATCCATCAATTTCTGGCTTTGTGTACAATGGTATTCCATTTGTGACCATTGTGCGTTCCTGTACATTCTAGCTTGTTTTGATGTTTTTTATCACCCAGTTAAATTTTGCTGCTTCATTCAAACTTATTCTGTATATATCAAAAATCCGGGGAAAAAATTATTTATGCTATGATCACATGGTTTAAATGAAGGTTATATTATTTAATGAGAGTATATTTTCTGCATTAAAAAGCACTGTCTGATTGAAAAAAGAAAAGAACATTCAAATGTGTTTATAAAAGTAAACTTTATTATAAAAGTACACAAAATAGTTATAAACAGCTGTTGAATAATTTGCAAAATTTTATTAAGAAATACATAAAATTTTTACCCTTATTTTAATTTAAAAACATCACAGTAAAATCATGCATTGCAATGAATTTGACATCAGAGATGCATGCCAAAAAAAGTCATTTGTATATAATAAGGAATATTTTTAATTAAGTATTTTAACGATTTCTGAAAAAAGTACTAAAGGAATGTTGCAAATAACTTAATAATTTTACTGTTTTCTGTTCTTAACTTTGTTGAGCATCTTTTATCCATTTTTGTATAAGTGTTAAAGACAGTTTACGAGCATTTATAACAGAAATCGGATCTGCTGGATTTGAACTTCTTAAGTCTAAATGATGAGCAGCATCCTCTATATATATAGCATGTAGCAATGGGGAAATATTCTCCAGAACACCTAGACCTGACCATGGATCCAATTCTCCATTGCTGAAAAGGAACAGTTCCATTCACATACAGTAGACTAAATCATTATAACTATGTCTCAGAAGGACAATGAAAAGCCCAACATTCAATAAACAGAAGCTGGAAAGTTTTTTCATTAATTTTGTAAAATTACTCTTAAAGAAGAATATTTTAGTGATTACTGATTTTGCATTAGGAAGAATTTACGATATTAACAACACATTCATGTCTGCACTGGAAATAAGGGCTGATTTGAATTGATAGTTTTAGAAAATGTCAGTGAAATACAGTGGTCATCCTATAGTTACAAGCGCCTGTATCAAGCCTCAACTTTTTCTGCCCCGTAGTAGCCGTGCAGCCCAGAATATTTCCCACCCCCTTCAGAGCAGCCAAGCGTGAGCTTGGGGCGTGGTGCACAAGATTAGGAAGGGACAAGTGACAATTAAGAAAGGAATGTGTGGAGTTGCTTCGCATTTTTACTTCAACTTGAAATTCTCAGTGCATTTATTCTCGCTTGGAGAAGAAGCCGCGTTTTTTCTGCTAATTTTCTAGATTTATGATTATTTTGAAATGGCATATAGGAGGAGAAAGGTATTAACGCAGGAAGAAATTGATGCAATTCTCTTTAATTCTGATCCTGATAACTCAGATATTGATACTGAGGAATTTGCAGAAAATTATGTTTCGATTGTTTGTCCAGCAATTGAGGTCAATTCAGAAAGTGAATCAGAAGAGGAAACATGTTTAGTTGAAGAAGATAATAGGGATTTAACCTGGTGTAGTGCTGGATATAAAGAAAATGACCGCAGAAGCTTTTGAGGAGATCCAGGGCTGAAGCATTCCTTAGAAGTCGGATCTGAAGAAATCAATTATTTTAAATTTTTGTTTACTGATGCAATGGTGGAAAATGTTCGTATTAACGCGAACAGTTACGCTGAATTCACTGCCGACAGAAGAGGAAAACCAGACAACAACTGGAAACCAGTAGAAGACATAAATGAAATGTGGGTATTTATTTCAGTGTTGCTCATAATGAGTTTAGTCAAAATGAACAAACTTCGAGATTATTGGGCATCAAATCGCATTTTAGGCCATGACCTGGTTAAGCAAATTATGCTATGGAATTGCTTTTATAAAATTCTCCAATATTTTCATCTTTCGAAATGATCAGAAGAAATTCAAAAAGGAAAAGAAGGTTTTCATGTTTTTCAAAAACTGGAACCATTGCTTTCAAAATTGAGAAAAAAATTTCAGGTTCATATCAACCCCTATAAAGAAATGTCGATGAAGCACTCAACAAATAAAAAAGAAGATTGGGAATAGTTCAATACACATGCCCCTATAACCAGCAAAAAGAGGAATTAAAATTTGGATGCTTTGCACTTCTTACCTGGGATATGTGTATAACTTCAACATATACAGAGGAAAAATGATGATGTGCCACGATCCAACAATGGTCTGAGATATGATGTAGTGGTCAATTTAAGTACGGCACTGAAAGAGAAGTACCACACCATCTATTTTGATCGTTATTTCACCAGCATTGATTTGCTTCGGGGTTTACTGAAAAAGGGACTGTATGCTTGTGGAACAATTGTCAAGAACCGTGAAAAAATTCCCATCGAAGCAAAAAAAATTCAACTGGAAGAACAAGGGCAAAGTGCTGTTCCAATGTAACGAAGAAACGAAAATGTTCTGCACTATCTGGATAGACAAAAAAAAAAAAACAAATAGGTATGCTCTCTACTAATGTTGATTATAACATAAACAAAGTAAAGAGACATAAGGGAATTGAGATGAATGAAATTTCATGTCCTGAGCCATTAAGCTGTTCAATTGTTTTATGGGCGGAGTGGATGTTGCAGATAAGAAAACGGAATACTACACAATTGCTAGAAAATTCATCAAGTGGTGGTACTACCTGTTTTGGTCTTTGCTGGACACAACTATTGTAAATGCATTCATTATCATGTCTGGGACAAATTTCCCTCCTTCACAACGTCCACTAACACTATGAGATTTTAAAATGAAGTTAATTGAACAACTTGTGAAAGATTTTTCCTCTCGAAAACAAGCTGCAACAGTGACTGAAGGCTTTTATGAACATGACCACAAAAGAGCAAAAATTGAAAGAAGGGAAAGAACATGCATTAAATGTCGTAAAAGCAACGAAAAAAAAAACAAAATAGGCCATCCAGTCCAAAGCTCTTGGGAGTGTGGACTTTGTAAAATTTGCTTATGCAAAAGCTGTTTCTAAATGAATTTAAAAATAAATTTAGTGAATGGCTATGATGATGAAACAAGGATGATGTATATCATATCACTTTAATCTGAGCCATTCCAACAAAATTAGAGAAATTGACAGAAAAAAGTTATAAGCAGTCCCATCTAACACACGCATGAATACAAACACACAATATATATAAGATATTTTTTAATGTATGGACAATGCTATGGGTAACTGACTTACTTTTATGAAGCAAAGCAATAAGTATTTTCACAAAATATACATTTCTTAATAGAGTTGAGAAAAGAAAGAAACACACATTGAATTAGTTAAAAACATTCTTATATAACAATTTAGATGTATACTGAAAACCTGACAGTAAGGTTTATCTCCGTGAAAAATACCCCAAGTAAATAACCAGAATGCAATCAATGTTAGAGTTAAATGAACTTAATTTTTTTTTTATATTTTTTGTGCAATGAAAAGTATTTTTGTCTTTTTCCAACATGTTGACAGTGCCTGATTACTAAAAAGGGTCGGGAAGTTGAGTTTCTCCACAGTATTATTAAAAACTTATTTTAAATTTCAATGTCTGCTTTTAAATGCATGCTTGAAGCGGGGGGAGGGTTCTGTCAAAAAATACTGTCTGGGTGATAGAAAATGCAGTTTTCCAGGATTTAGCCCAACTTTTTTAGAATGCACTTTTGTAACATTTAATTAATGCACTGGAGTGTCTTAAGAAAATGATATGTCCAATTCAACAACTATCCGTTGAATTGCAATGCATAGATATCTAATGTCCATGAGGAGAAGAGAGAATAAAATTCAATATGAATTCTGATGGGCCTCTATTGAAAAATATCTGTAGCCTTAGTGACTTTTGTTTCAATCTTCTATAATCAAAAGCTAAGTGTATGTAATTATCTATGTATGTCTAAGTTACCTTCTCCCAAACGCCACTAAACTGACCATCAAACCATGTATCGATGGACTCTTAATTTTCCCGTCTTTACGTTTGGCTATTTAATATAATCCTCCGGCAATAACTAGCGGAGATATCAATTAAAAACTTAATTATGCTACTTAGATTTCGACATAAAACCCCTATTTTTTGTAGGCTTTCCTCCATTCAAATTATTATTCAGTGCTTCATCTCAACTTTCCGTAATAATGCTTTTATTAAAATTTGTGGCGTGATGAAAATCATTGAGAAAAAATATCTGTTGCCATTTTTTCTTTGAATATGAACAAATAAAATTTTTACTTTTGTCTTGAGGCTTTTCCTAAAATCGGAGAATTTAAAATGTTTCCTTTTTGGTTATTTTTCCGCAATCTACCACAAAGTTTTACTGATTTTTTTTTTGTTCAAGCCTGATTGTTGAACACACGTCACTTGACATAAATCTTATTTTCGAAGTAGACCGTGCAGAGCCGGGCGACGCAGCTAGTGTGTATAGAATTTGGGAAAATTCTCCAAACCCAAAGCGAAGGGAGGGTGAGGTATGAGATTGAGCTTCATTTTACTTCAGAGGTTAATCGGGCCTTGCACATTCTTCCTTGTTTCCAAATTTTTGAAGTCACAATCCTACTAGGGGTGGAGAGAGACATTGCTCAATATGCCCATATAACGATGGATATTTACATTTCAAAACATTTCATTTGGAATCCTAATTAGTGGATATTATTCAGACAAAAAATATAGCATTTAAAAATAGTATTTCAACTATTTATTGCAAAGATTTCAAAGAATCTAGAGTATGAGTGTCGTTGATTTTTCGGTATTTTCCATAAGAAACGTCTCTGCAAATGTAGGCTCAAAAGCATTTTTGAGTTTGATTGTCACCTTTTTACCAGTAGCGGACTTTGGGGGGGGGGGGGGACACAGGTTTCTCATATTACTTTAACTATTCCATTGAATATTTTTCCATCGATTTTTAAATAGCACAAATACAATTCTTTAAACTATTGTTTTAAAAAACACATTAACATATCAGAATCGAGTCAAATTGTTTCTTATAAGAATTTCATTGGAGACAGTGTAAAAGAAGATTATATTGCAATGCAATTCATCATCATATTTTTTTTTCTTCTGTAAAATATGTAATTCACATTCGGAAGCCTAGCCCAGTAAGCAAAATATCTTGCCTCAGTATTGCATAAAGGTTGACATGCAAGAAAAATCATCTTGCATTAATGCTGCCTCAATGTTGTTATGTTACTCCATTTATGCTGTCAGCAGACTGCCACAATATTGACTGACAAGGTGTATGCAGCATAATATCAGGAAAATATCAAGGTAGGCTGCTTTTGTAATATTGCATACGTATTGATATGACAGGATAATATCAAGATGTTGTCATGACAGCATGAAATCAAGGTCTAAGCAAGATGATCTTGCTTTTGTAATCTTGCATACGTATTGATATGACAGGATAATATCAAGATGTTGTCATGACAGCATGAAATCAAGGTCTAGGCAAGATGATCTTGCTTTTGTAATATTGCATACGTATTGATATGACAGGAAAATGTCAGGATACATTGACATGACAGTATGAAATCAGCACGTTTGCAAGGTGTTTTATGTATTTATTTATTTGTATTATTTTCACTTTAACTCGAGAATTAAATTTCATTCTTTAATTATTTCTGTTATTCTTCAAGATAGTTTTCTAGCCGAAGAATATTTCCTTAAAGCTGACATCTGATCGGAAATTCATATAAAGGTATTAATAGCACTCGCAATTTAATTTAAAAAATGAAACTTTCTTCGTTTTGCGTAATTATTGTTATTACTGTTTATTTTTTAAATTCATGCTTCTAATTGTATTATAAAGACATAAAATGCCTAGTTAGGAATAATTGAGGAAGTTTTTATAACACATTTAAGAGTAAAGAAAGCAAAATAATAAATAAGTAAATAAATACAATAAAGTACATTTCCAAATGGATGTCAGCATTGAAAATATCCTATGGACGAAACACATGAATTTATCTTAAAGAATAACATAAATAACCATTGAATAAAATTAATCTTACTCATGAAATTGAAGTGATAATACGAAATTCTGGGCTTCATGTCCTTTGTTTCAAAGTCTAGGGACGAAAAAAGTTATTTTCGGCCATTTCTAACATTGATCGCACATCGTCTGCAATATGACTTGTTTAGTACTATATTAATAAACAAATGCAGTTATCAGTCATTCATAAGTTATTCCTAAAACAATACTATTCCACACTAATAACTAAGCAACCTACTTAACGAAGCCTAAAGAACCTAACGCCAACGCCACGTGCAGCTCCTCTGAACCGACTGAATCGTAGGTCAGCATGCGAGGGACGCTGGGTAGAAAGAACTGCGCGCATGCGCAAGTATCAACGAAGGTCCACCTGTTCTATTGTGTACTAATTACCTTGACGGCGACAGCATGAAATCAATACATCTTGACGGCGTCAACATGTATGCAATGTTGCTATTGTAAGGTAATATCAATATTGATATTTTAAGATGAATGCAATGTTGCATACGTGTTGTTATTGTAATATTGCTTTTTAATCCTTATGCAATCTTTATGCAGTATGAAACACGTCAATATTGACGCCGTCAGTATAATATCAAGATCTGTCAAGATTGATGCAAGAAATTTTGCTAGTAGGGTAGAAACAATTAAAAGAACTTTGTGAAAACTTTGATATGAAACATTGCATGAGTAGGTACTTTTTACTGTTACTCTCTGATGCCCCCACCCAAAATGTTTTCTGTATCTGCCTCTGCTTTTAATCTTATTATTATTATTTGCATTTTTCCTTTTTTCTTTATGTCTGGCGTAACTCTGTCTTAGACATTTTATGTGTAAGAAAGACCTTTAAAAAATATTTGGTTTAATATGTTAAATTCTCAATAACCTAAAAAGTAAATTTCATATTTTAATACAATGCATGATACTCCTGGTATTAGGGAAAAGGCTGCAGGAATTTTCTGCACGTGGAATGGTCGAACAGGGGTTCCATGTGGAAAGAACACCTGTCACTACTTGATGAGAGGATAAAAAGAGTAGGAATGTACTCACCGGATTAGCAACTCAGCAGTGTACTAAGAGAGGACAAAGGAACAGGGGGAAAGTATAGAACAAGAATCTCGGCTGTGTGGCTGGAATCCTAGATGCTTTAAAAATGGTTGCTCTTGGGGCAGAAAGAGTTAAAGATGCCCCCGACCCCCCCCCCCCCCCCCCCAACCATTAGCAAATTCATTATGAGACTAGAATAATGTTTTGTGTAGAAACAAAGTCAAGACAGATTGCTCAGTTCTATTTATAACAATACTTTTTTTTTCTTCTTCAAAATTTCATTAATTTTGAATTTGCAGCTGCAAAACACTAGAAGAATATGTACAATAAACCCATTTTACACATTTACTAAAAGAAAAGAAAAAATACTTTAAAATAAAAGCATTATAAAGATTCTATCAATAAAAAATCAATACAAATATAAAAAGTAAAACATTACTAAATACATTACTTTACTATTGCAGACAGGGCCATTGCAAGTTCAAAAAGCTAGGGGCGTGTGTGCTTGTCTGCCCCTTTATTTTTTAAAACATATATATTATAGATAGAGAGGATACAGATTCTCTGTTTTAAGAGGGAGTCGGAACTAGATTTACACATTGCCAACCTAAACAAAAATATAATATTCACTCAGGAATAGGGAGTTCTAGAGGAGTCTCTGCCATACATATTTTGAACTTGTAGTCCTAAGAAAAAACAGTTTTAGATGCTATTTGGTCATGTTAGGGGTAGGAGAGATTCAAGACCCTTCCCAGCAAATGTTTTGAAATTGAAATCGTAAAAATGTGATTGTAATTCAATTTCTAGAAACATGATTTCTAGCAATATTCAAGAGAGGAGTTTTCGGGGGCTTTCCCTCGAAATTGAAATTTAAGTCTTTAATGATGTTGATTGGAGAGAGGGAGGGGGGGGGGGCATTACTAGGAAAATTTCCAAAGATACAGCTAAAAAAAATGCAGTTTTAGACGGTCTTTGGAAATATTAATGGAAAGAGTTTTTTCCCTTTTAAATCCAAAAACTGTATATATTTTTCTTGATTAGAATTTTTTAAAAATATCTCCTGCCCCATTTAGAGTTCAAATGCATCTTCGTCCCAAAACAAGAGATTATTGGGATGGAACGCCTTCTACTATCGCTTCGGAATACATGCCACTGATCTGTAGCAGTATTAAGCTTACCCTGGAAAGATACCACACATGCAAAATTCCTTTTTCTCTTTTGAATAGTAGGAATTATTCAATTTTCTCTTCTAGCCTATTCTTTCTCTCAGTTTTACTTATTATTTTTTTACTAATATCATCATTGAAGTATTTTACTTAAAAATCATAATATTTTTTCAATAAGCTCGGCTAACTGCTGCCTCTCTTGCTGCTGCACCTCTGGTAGGGCCAGCAGAAATAGGGTGAATTTGCCACCCCTCTAACGTTACTGCCGAGGGCTCTGTGTGGTGGAAGGAGCAGAATAGTCGCAATGTAGTGCATACGTGTTGTAAAAGGCGACTAAAATGGATACCCAATCTAAGGTGTAAGGCACCGTGCTAATGGATGGATGGCATCTGGGTTGTATGATGTCTAAAACAGTCCCCTCGAGGAACCGGGCGAAAACTCTTTATAATCAGGCTTGCACTCGTACAGGGTGGTTGTGCTGGTGTTGACCTTTTACCACCAGAAAACCAGTAACCTTGCTGCTGAAGGAGTTGAGGGTGCAAGTCTGCAATCCACCAAGGGGGTGAGGGTGCAAGTCTTTAACTCACCGACTGAAGGGTTGAGGGTGCATGTCTGCAACCCGCCAACACAGGAGCAGGGAGGCAGGGAGTACTCATTTGTGCACAAAAATGAAACAGGCGCTCACGCAATCAGGAGAGAAAGAGGCTGGTATGAGAGGAGAAAGCCACTGGGCCAACCATTCCCAAGAAGGTATGAGAAACCAAACGTCTTCAGCCGGAGGATTCAACGGCTTCCCCAGCACAAACTGCTGTATCGAAACGAGTAAGGACAAGTCAGTCACAGTCCTATCTATGCTCAAGCAGTAAGTATGTGGGGCATTCTAAGGTATTTTTGACATTTATGTAGAGTCCATAACGTAACCTTTTTTGCCATAACTTTTTAGTTTACTGTTTGATTAGCATATTATTTTATTTTGATCTTTTCCTACCAACACACCAGCTCAAATTAAAATTATTTGCAAATCAAACGGTAAATTAAAAAGTTATGGCAAAAAAAGGTCACATTACGGACTCTACATAATTTTAAAAATACCTTGGAATGCCCCATGTTTAAGATGGCTGTTGTGAGAGAAACCATCCCATCGGAGAAATCATCTCGGGATGACATTGAACACATTCAGCTTGTCATTCTAAGGAGGACAGACCTGATTCTCTCTGGGGAGCACAGTTCAAAAATACAAAAGGCTTCTTGACTAAGATAGTATTGGGAAGGCTCTTGGTCTTCTTATTGGTATTTACACCTTAAAGTGGCACTGTGCTATAATGGGTATCAATAATGATCTAATTTTCAGAGGTTACCTCTTTAATGAGGAAACTATTACTCACATCCTGTGTCATTGCGAAGTGTTTTCTACCTATAGGTTTGAACACCTTGGTCATCATTTGCTTGAACCGTTGGAGATTCATGATATTCCTATTGAGTGTTTGCTGAATTTTACTTCACCTGTTAGTCTGTTTTAAGATTTCTGTTAGGGGACTAGTAAAAAAGACCTCTGTTCACATTGCTTGGTTTGGTTGAACCCCCCTTTCTTTCATTTCATTCCATACTACCCAAAGACGGAGTCCCGGTTTGCTCTCCTTTAGATCTGGCACGCATTAGTAAAAGCTGTCCTTCAATAAACAATAATAACTGCACACAGTAGTTACAGTGCCTGTGAAATTACATCAATATTGTGAAATACTGGATACCATCTTAAGGTACGGTCTGAATGAAATATACAACACTGGCAGTTTGGTTTTGACAGAATAGGGCAGTAGTCCACAGTACTCCCTATACAATAGATGTTGAATGAGATGTTTCTCAGTTCTTTGAAATTTGAACAAAGGAATTAGTTACAGCATTTTATCTACTTTCAAATGCAATTTTGAAAAAAAAAATAAATAAAAACTATACTTAATTAGCTTCAAGATGTATTAATTATTTTTTCAGTAATTGAAATATGGAGCACACACAGCGAGAGAAAGTAAAGAAAATATTTTTCCATGTAAATTACATGCTGCAATACAAAATGTGATTTTATATTTTTAATGTATAATAATACTAATGTGTGCTTTAAAACATTTTCTTGCTAAAAAGAAACCCTAAAATTATTTCTGGTTTTTAAAATATTTCTACTAATTTTTAATGTCTATAAAGAAACAATATTTCTATAAAACTTTGGGAAATGCATACCTAAATATTATATTGCTTGCTCCTTTGATATTTTTACCTCCATATGTGTAAAGGCCTTTAGAAGTGTCAGGGTTAGTTCTCCAATTTTTCCAACAATTCTCAGAATATTGAGTGAAATTCCATGGCAAAGGTTCAAACATATCAGTTAGTCCAGTTTGGCACATAGGGTTAACCATTTCAGTGCATGACTACAGTATGAATAAAGTATAAACACAGAAACATGTAATGAAACTTAAGCTTTAAAAATAACTGTACACTAAAATTGACATTGTAATGCAATGAAAGTAAAGAGTTAATGTTTATTTTGAGGGAGAAAAGAACAATCTAAACCAGTTCCCAACCTGTGGGTCGATAACCCAAATGATGTCATGAAGCATTCCTTGAGAAGTCATAACATTAATCCTACTGTTAAAATATAAAATATTACATAATTTTACAATTATTACACACAGAAAAATAGCAGCATATTTTTTTTTCCTTTGAAGTAATGTTAAATTTGTGGTTAATGTTTTAAATAAAAGTATGATTGTTTATTTTTTTATTTAAAAAGTTGACATTGAGCTCCTATTTTATAAAAATTAATTGTATTTATAATGTATCACTTTTTGATAGTTTAAAAAGAAACAAAAGATTTTTATTTATTTTTTGTAATGATTTGTTCTTTCAAGAAACATATGTTAAATCGAAAAATCAATGTTTGACTGCAAGAATTTACAAAAGGGTTGATATATATGTTCTAAATTATAGTGGATATATTTTTCTGATTTCTAAAGTCAATGTGTTACATGCATTATTGCACATAAATAAAATAGCTCAAGCACCGTGAGTTATCATGTATAGCTGTAAACTACAACTAAATTATTAAAAAACGTAACTACAATTACTTTTCTTAAAATGAATCAACAACAAATTACTTTTGAAATGTAGTCAATAATTCACTACACTTGGGGGGAAAAAGTATATACACACACCGCTTTAGGATTGAACGAAAAAGTTCAAAAAATGGTTTAGATTAATAAATTCGCTCATGTAAACATTGAATATAACTCTATTCTTTCTTTCTTTCTGTTTTAATTCTTTTTTGGGCCCAATCTATCATTCTAAACTCTTTTTTACTATGTTGACAAATATTCGATGCAAGAAAGGATTAAAAAAGTGAAGGGATTCAATCTTCCAATTTTTATAATCCCTTCATGCCAGTGAATCGTTAATTTAAGAAGTGCAACTTGGCTACTTTAAAATGTAAAAAGAAGCAGTCTTAATTTGATTTAAATTTTATATAGACATACATGTACATAAAATTGATTAGATGATGAAAAACATATTTTAAACAGAAGAGGGAAACTTTAATCATAGAAATGAATTTATAGGAACTTATAATTTGCAGGAACTAATTAATTAGTTTTGAGCTTCGAGGTAGGGGCCTGGACCTGGACACCATCCTTTTTCTTATGCCAATGATAAAATGAAATTAAAATGTATTTTCAATCCTACCAAATAATCTCAAAAACTTACAAATATTTTACAATTGACTTTAATAATGTTAATATATCAACACTCAATCACGAAAAAAGCAAAAATAAAGAAATATGAAAAATATTCGAAATGGTACTAGCATTCTTTTTAAATATTAACAAATAAGCTATCCAAAATAAAAAACATAACTACTAATGCTTAACTTACTTCAATGTGCAATTTTAAATTACGTGAGGATGACATTGATACCGAAAGCTTTTTGCTTAATGGGCAAAGTTTGCTTGAAATAAAAACTTTTGTTTCTTTTATATAACACTGTTCTACTTATTGTAAGCTGGCCAGGGCAGTTCAATGTCATCCTCTTCTATAACATTTACAGTAGCTTTCATATTTGGTGAATATTGGAACAATAATACCACTGGCATTTAAAAGTTTATCCACAGGACATTTTTGGCTGCTAGAAAACAAATTGGTTACTAAATTGGCAGTAATTGCATATTCTTTTCTTTCTAATCCACACTACATTCAAGGTGAATATTGGTGAAATATGAAAACTACAATGCCAAAGAAACTAATCAGTGGCACATCCATGGGAGAAGTTTTAGGGTTAAATCCCCTCCCAGAACTCAAACACACTATTTCACACAAATAAACGGAAACAAGAGCATTAAACTTTTTCAAACAAGATAGGTTTCAACAAACTAGCTTACTGAGTGTGAAGCAATCACAAATTACTTTCCAATTCTTAGTCATGCAAGTAGTATGTACTTCATGAAGAGCAGAATGATCTTAATGAAACACAAAAACAGATCATGGTCACTCAGCATTCCAGAAATTCTTTTTAGGGAAACCAGGTGTTTTGCCTTCTTTTTCTTAGGATAAAGTGCTTTTTTGAAAGAGTTTTTAATAGCTAATTCTAACAGCAGCTACTATAAAAAAATTAATTTAAATAAATAAAACTAAAGACTTCAACTCTAAGGGTCATGTCATTCTTCCCTAGAATTTAGTATTTCAATATAATGTTTTACTGGATTAGATCTTATGGACAGTCATAAATACATTGATGCACATTAAAGACTCTTAAAAAATGTAGCTACTACAATAACATCGCCACCTCCGACCACTAATATAGGGGGTACACAAATGCGGTCGTGGGTTGCTTAATTGCCAAAAAAGAGTTGGGACATGTAACAGGTTGGGAACCACTGATCTAAATAAACCTATCACAAAAGAAAATAGATGAAGTGGTTGCTTTACCTGATAATCCCATCCTTTCACACCCAAACTTTTGGCTTCAGGAGAAGAAAAGTCAAAACATGGGACATCTCCTGTGTAATTGTGATAAACTGAGGCAGCTTTAAATACATTTCTTAGCAACTGTATATCATCTACCAGTGCTTTGCTCAAATACTGGCATGCAACCTAAAATACATAAAATAATTCTCAACATTATTTGCAATGTAAAATTCAAGTTATTTGAACAATGGATTAAAAGTAAATAACATGCATTCCAATTTATATAAAATATTGAAACTTTCAAAATAAAAAAATCAGTCCTTTTTAAAGACTTTAAAAACATTAATCTTTAAAGCAAAAAAGTCCATAACAAGTTGTAGGTTGTAAAATTTCAAGTAAAATTTGCAGTTATTTGCAAAGGAATTATAGAAAACAAGAATTTGTATATGGCTTTAATATATGTATATGTACAGGATGACGAAGAAAAATTAAAAATTTTGAACAATCCAATAAAATGAAGAGTGATGGAAGACAAGTTTTTAAACTGAAATCTTGTTATTTACGAAGCATTAATGGAATTCATCAATTGAAATAAACTATATCTTTAGATAGCATCCTCCTGTACAAATTCATTCCTGAAAAAAATCCGCTTCTTCTACTAAGATTCCTCATTTATTGCTACAACAAAATTTAAAATTGGGGTGAGTATACTTCAATTTTTAAATGCTACCAAATGAGATCACTGAGCCTCCTCTTCTCTCAAATGTGACCAATGATACTTTTGCGTTTTTTAATTGTTCAAAGTTTAAACGTTTTGGTAGAGAGCTCTCAATGCTTCTCTGTTCCATTAATTTTACCAAAGGTAATCTAAAATTGCATTTCTAAAATTTCCCATTTCAGAGAATTTCTGGGAAGAGGCCTTGACATTCTATTGTAAACAAAGATGGACTAAAATAAACTTCAATTTTGAAAAGAAAAAAAAAGTTGAGAGAACAAAATCGTTGGGGAACTCCTTTTTTTTCCCTCCCCTTAATGTTACCGAAAATTGTAAAATTATGGTTTCTGACATCAACATGAAAATATCGCTTGGCAGGAAACCAGAACCCTTTCTCCCGATTCTTTTCTCCTTATGCCTATATAGATCAACCAATTTCGAAAAATTTCCGGGGGAATTTACCCGATTCCTCACTTTCCTCTTTCCTATGTTGTCAGTATAAAGACCTAAAGATGTGCCTTTTCAGACTTATAACCATTAGTATCCTTCTTTGAAGGCACATAAAAAATGTGTTGCTGTTAGCTTTATTTTATGTTTCACAATTTTCGATTTTTAGAACTTTAAAACTTGATTTAGAAACTTAAAGGAAAAAAGGAACTAGCGGTAGTTTAATGTTTTTGCTTGACTCGGAAGAATTGAGATTCGGTACTGGTTAATTTAACTTTTTTAATTTACAGAGGTGGGCCAAAATACTCTTTTGCAACTGGGCCAAATTCAGTCAATCCGCCCCTGCCCCCCCCCCCCCCAAGCCGGAAAGACTTAAAACTCAACCTATAAAATAAATACAATGATAATTCCGAAAATTTATTTTGTTAATATTGCCAATTTAGGTCTTCAAAATATAATCAATTTTTTATTTAAACTAGTACAAGCAAAAATAAATAAATTATGCTGCTAAAAACAAGTGTGTTTTTCTTTATTGCAAATATGGTGTCTCATGAAATATTTTATGTTGGTATTTTACATATAGTAGTTGAGTACTGTAAAAGCACTTATTTTTGCAAAAACGAAAATATCAGTGATGTTGCCAGCTGAAAATTTCACAAATTTTACATAAACAGAAAAGAAAGTTGATTATAAATATACGTTGAAATATCTGGAGAGGCTTAAATTTGTGTGGTCGTAAACTTCAAAAATTAAAGCCTCAAAAATAAGTGCTTTTAATGTAATTCAGTGTTTTGTTTTCTCTCCTAGGATTGTGCATTGAAGACAAATATGCAACCCAAATGTTGGATACAGCATCACTGTCTCTTGTATTTGGAGAGGGCACTGTGTGAGTTTTGGTGGGGTTACGTTGATGAAAATGGTATCAATGGATAGCAATATTCTTGCCAATTAAAATAGTAGTGTCCAAAATACATATTTTTTTATTACGTTCTTGCAGTTCCAGTACTTAATGGATTATGTTAAGTGTACCAACTTATTTTTTATCTGTGGGGCATCTATGTCTTGAAGCAACATCAAAATAAAACATCCCCCAGATTGAGAAAGTCAACCCAGACATATGATTGGTAAAATGTAAACAAGAATTCAGTTAAAGGTGAACCTGACAGTTAAACCAGGTTTACAAGGTTGACCAAACCAGATGTGTTGTGGAGGAGTATATTAACAATGGTGATTTTTTGATTACTACTCAGCAAGATAGAATTTATCGTTTTCTTCCAATTTGTACAAGAGGATCCAGTTAATGATAGAAAAAATTCATGTTTGGGTATCAAACTTGAAAGCTCAGGTACCGCAATGTAAACAAAAAAAGCCAGGCTGACCTCAGACCCTTAGAATGCTGAAAAATATGGCACATGTGAGAGCATCCATCCAGTAATCTCCATAGCTTTTGGCACATAGTTATGCTCAGGAGTGCTGGATTTAGGAGGTAAGTAAGCCAGGAGTTTGACTTTCGGCAGCAAATTCACAATATTTCTGCTTTTTTTTTTATTGAAACTAGACATAAGCACTTGAAAAAAGATAGTTAATGGTGGAAATCTCAAGTTTTTGCTCCAGTTCAGAAAAATCATAGATGTGGCACTGCTGCTTAGCAATTTTCTGATAGGAATGTAAGAAAAATCCTGCACAGTAATCTTCACAAAATGAATAGTTTTACTAGTTGAACAGGACCATGTCAGCCAAGTTATAACTGAGTGCAGAATTTTTGCTGAACAGTAATTAAAAAAACCATCATTGTGAATATACCTCTCGGCAACACATGACAATGCTCACCACACCATTCCATTGGTGCTACTATAAATGGCATATACTGTTATTCAATCAATACCCACTTCCACCAATGTATCCCCACTACAGCTTGCACATCACTCTCTTAAACATGGGAGGTTGCCCCTAGGGATATGCCCCAACCTGTACAAACCAAAGTAAGTATGTAATAAGGTACGTACATCAATTTAGAGTGCTAAAATATAGATTAAATCATAATAGAACTGAATATATTTTACGGTGAAGTAAAATTTACAACTTGAGCATAACGTTTTGAATCAAAGTTAACTTAATGATGAAAAAATAAATACTTAACTTTATTGGATTGCTAGGAAGTGGAAGTAGAAAATTTGTTGGATAAGGATAATCAAGCATTGCCATATATGACCATGTTTCTACTATCCAACTAATTAAGTCATCAATACTGCTTGAAGAGTTTAAAGGTTGACACAAGTTGAATATATCAGTCAAGTCTTTTCGTCCAGTTTCTGGGAAAATAAAATTTAAAAATACAATCAAAATTAATACATTAAGAAATAAAATGCTTTAAAAAGTGTTAGATATGAAACAAAGTAAGCCATCATTGAACTTTTATGTGAAAAATATTGAAAAAAAAAAAATCAGTATTATAAATGCTGTTTGATTGATAACATTTATATGCAATAAGTATTATGATATTAAATTTTATATTTGGTAGAATATTTTGCCTTTAGATTGAAATCACCAAAAAGTCAGACAGCATTGGGAAAACTTCATTAATTTCAGAATTTTACAAATTCAAAAAAAAAAAAAAAAATCACACACAAATGACCTCACATTAATCAAACATAATTAAATACATATATGCAAGAGCAGATTCAGGAATTGAGTCAACGGGGCTCGCCAAAAATAAAAAAAAAAACTGAACGCAACCAAAGAGTCTAAAACTGCATTTTGGGGACTTGAATCTCAAAAAAAAAAAAAAAAAACTGGATGAGAGCCCCTTGACCCCCCATCCAGTTTCTGTGTTAAAATACTATACACTTTTATCCCAACTTTCAATTTTTGTGCTCATATTTAAATAATGAACCTCTCAAAAGCAGAAGCTGACTTCACCATTGCCTGGAAAGTGAGTTTGTAAAACAGTTTAGTTATAACTTATTATCTTTAAAAAGTACCCCCAAAATCATAGAACAGTAACTATAGTAGTAATAAGTAACAGATTAGCAGTAAGTTCCAACTTTTCATGGTACAGAGCTTGTACCCTTTGAGGAGGACAAGAAAAAGACCCTTAAAACACACAAATCCTAAAAATTTCAACAGTGTAGTGTGTGCCATGATCCCCCCCCCCCTCCCATTTCCTTCATGGGGGCACCCAAGTAGCTAGCAAACATTCCTTTTAAATAATCTACAACTAATTATTATGATAACAGATTTTTGCATTAACATGTATCAGCATTGCTAAAGTGAGAAAGCTGCAAACAACTTGCTATAAAAGTATCATCTTTCAAGTGATAATGCTTATTCTGTGAAATCTCTCTCATCCACACAAAATCTGAAGCATTTGGATGCTAAAGTACGTACAGTTGAGTCTCCACTTACATGAGGGACACGTTTCAAGACCACTCGAGTAAGTTGGAACTTCCTGTATAGGATGTCGTGGAAAAGGATATACATAAGAATTTTTAATTAACTTATCTACTTATTTTTGACATTTTGAAACACTCAAACTGCTTTAACCCATGCCTCAACTTTATATTACCATTTTTTACATATAGGACCGATTTGTTACTGTATTTCAAAAAAAAAAAAGCTGTGTCATTCAACACAAAAAACTGGTATGAGGCACAAAGTCAATGGGAGAGAGAGGGATGAAATGAAACAGAATGGTACATATAGTATTTAGTAATAATAAAATGTAGCACTACAATAGTACTGAACACTGGATACAATAATTATATTTGACGCACTGTTTAACTGTTAAGGTATGTTGAAGAGCCTTGCCATTTCTTTAACTGTTAGAAACTCTCATTTTCTTTCCATTTTAGACAAACTGCATGCTTAGGGAAAATTATATTTCATTAACTTCAGATTCAGAATGAAATAAAAATAAATGAAAGATGTGGGGTGGTTATTTGTTTACACTAACAATGCGATGTTTAGATTAGTACGGTGTGGGTAACTTCCGCTATCCGTGATGATTTATTTAAAATAAATTGAAATGTCTGTTGTTGCAAAAAGAAATGAGTTACAATAATTTTTCCTGCTTTGTTTAAACCATTTAGGGGACCATTTTGAAGCTCTCTATCTCAGGTTGTTTAACTATTGTAATATTTGAAAGAAAAAAAAAAGCATTTGTGAAAAATTTGGAGAAACCTACTTTTACAGCAACAGGCTTCAATTATAACATTCAAGCAACACTCTCTCTACATGTATTTGTTAAAAAAATGAAATCAGTGGTAATGGGAAGTAAAATAACCTATGGAAGACCTAGGTATACTTTAAATATATAAGAGAGACTGTGATAAGAAAGATGTTTTTCTGAATCTACAGAAGGTTAATTAAAAGTTTTTTAACACAGATATTGTTTTTTAAAATCAATTTACTAATCAATAGTTATTTAACATACAGTTCCACTTTGTTTTAAACTCCCAATTTGATATGTAGTAAAATCCATTTTCAACAAAATTATCTCTTTTAAAGCAAATTTTATGTTTACTTACATAAGTTTAATCTGATAACTTAAATTAAGCAACGAATTAAGCACCTGTGGATCCAACTTTTCGGATGACACTCCATGACATTTTGATAGATTTTTCACATTGAGTAGATGCTCTTCTAAAATCTTTTGTTACAGTTTCATAAAATTTGCCACATGGTGTTAGACCAGGGAACATCAGAACTGGAGCACTTGATGCATAAGCACTATTTGAAGTTAAAATAAAATATAAAAATTTGAAGTAAATGGATATATTCAATTGCACCATCAATATGATAACAATTTGAGTAGGAGGAGGTTTGTGAAATTTGAACACTTTGTGACAAGGGGGGAGAGAATGAGTAACAAGAAGTGTGACATCCCACATTTTTTTAACAGAGCAAACTCTCTTTCACAGATTTTCTGGCAAAAAAATCCCTAAGGGGGCTCTACCTGCCATTTTTTTGGGGGGAAAAATACCCCTATGTGAATTCTTTGGCATAAAAAAACTTCTGTGCCAAATGGCGCAAAGATCCGATTTTAACTAAATTTGAATTAGGAAATTCTCTGTGGGGAGGGGACAAAAATTTCCATGTGAGTTCCTGATCATCAAAGAACTTCTATGCGCAATTTGGCAAAAATCCGACGTAATTTGCAGATTTTTATTTGGTAATCCCCTTCAACTGCTGCACGCGGTCACACACGTAATGCTCTAATGTCACACACGTAACGCTAATTAAATATTTTTTATTGCTATTTTACGAGCTTTAGAAAAAAATATCTATGGAATACTTACTTAGTATACTTAGACACATGCACAAAAAATACTGTTCATTTACCTTTCAAAACTTCACAGAAAATTACAAAATAATATGAGGTACAGCTTATTTTCAAATTTTCCGAGTCACATACGTAACGCTGCATTTAAAATTCTATTAAAAAATTAGAATTATCATAGGAAAAAAAACACTGCCACCTAAAAACTCTTACATATGTTCTGTAACTCCAATAGAATCTAGTAAGAGATATTTAAAAATGTCATATTGGTTTTTATTGTTTTTTGCCAAGAAATGGTGTCAAAAAGTCACACACGTTATGCTGGAACGGCCCAGTACATGCTTACGTCACCACTGTGATAAATGATTTTACAAATCATAACAATTGAATGAGATATTAAATATTTTCTCACAACTCAAAAGTTTAAAAACAGCAAGAGTTCTACAGTTTTTGGGTTGAAGTCTTTCATGTTTCTTTTCAAAAATAATCCAGGGACTAAGAGCAGATACTAACATGAAAAAATAAAAATTCAACTAAATTTGGCAACTTTCCTTAAAATGTCGCTTGAATTTTAAGACTGTGTACTTTAATAACAGGGGAGGAGAACACTATGTTTCACTATGCTCTTTCAATTGCTACTCCCCCCTCCCCCACATTATTAAACTATGAATGTGATAATATATTACTTTCCTACATTTTGAATAATTCTAGATTTAACAATGTGTTTCTATGGCCAAATTTTCGAAAATAAAAAAAGGTTACATAATTAACTTTAGATTATATACATCATTTTAAAACATTCATCAGAAAATGCAATTAAAATGTTACAGAAGCTAACTTAGCTTTTACTATATTTTTTTCTCCTTAAAGAAATACATCCAATGCAAAAAAGTTTAACATTCTCAGCTAATTTTAGCTGGAAAAACTAAAAGATAAAATGTAGAGCATAAATATATGACATGACAGGGATTCTACACAGCGTTCATTAGATTTTGGCAAAAAAAAAAAAAAAGGTGATGATAGTGAGAAGAATCAAAACTTTTTAAAGTGTATCTCAGTAAAGCCTCAATTATCTACAGCAATTGAGACTGTCTGTGAAAAAAATAATTTTTTGAATTATTGAGAACTTTCAGGCTCACACATTCACACAGAATTTCTTTTTACTGATAATAGAACACTAGCAGTTAATTGAATTAAAAATTTTGTGTAGTGATTTCATAAAGGAACGAGCTGATGTGTGCATCACATGACTTCCCTTTTACTCCAATTTAATGTCATTTCCCCATTACTGGCAATTTTAATGTGATTCAACAGTTTACTCTCTAAATATCACCAACAGTGGTCAAATTGAATTCAGATTTTTAAAAAAAAAATCGCCAAATTTGTCGCCAAGTTGGCGAAAAAACTTGGCGACCAAAAGACTGGCGATATATCGCCAAGTGTCTGACAAATTATATCACCACTTGAGTTTACCTCAAAATTAACAATGATTTCCCCCCAAAAAGGGGCAAAAGAGCCCCTTAGGAACATCTGAATGCAACCAAAAGAGAAGGTGCACAACTAGACCACACTGGAAGTCTACGTACCAAATTTCAACTTTCTAGGACATACCGTTTTTGAGTTATGCGAGATACATACACACATACATACGCACATACGGACGTCACGAGAAAATTCGCTGTAATTAACTCGGGAATCATCATTAAGGATATTTCGCATGTCTTTATGTTCCTAGGCACTTATCCACGTGTGGTCGAGTCAAAAAAAAAACAACATTCATTTGGGGGTGAGCAAAATGGAAATTAAGGCCGATTTTGGGGTGAAAATTTTTTCGTGAATACAATACTTCCTTTTTTGTAAAAGGAAATAAAAATGAACGTTGAAGAACAGAGAGATTCAGATGAAAGAGTTATGGACAATAGAAATTATACTGTTTTTTAATATTTTTAATACAGTAAATTGTCAGGGAAATAGGGAAGGGCGGCTCCTAAATGCATGCTTACTAGAATATCAATACAAACATTTCTCTTGTTTTAATTAATACCAAATAAATTCAGTATTTGCATACTTGCTTTTTTTTTTATATATCATTTAGACCAAATTCTGATTGTATATCTGCTTGCAATAGAATTCATTTTTCAGCTAAACCACACCTCTTAAACATTTTTTTAAAATTCTTTGGTTAAAAATGTGTGACATAATTCATTTATTAACTAAACAAAATATATATGATAGTTCATAACTGCTTACCCTACAACTAGATGTGGATACTTCATTCGAAACCATGCAGCTAACATTCCCCCATAAGAACCTCCAAAGGCAACAAATGGAGCATCTGCAGTACCCTTTATTTTAAGTTTTATCTCAGTTATGAGATATGCAAAATCTGCAAGAGCTTGCTCTGAGCTTAAATAGCCTAAATGCTGATTATCCTAAAATACAAAATAAAACATTACAATAAAAAAAAATTAAGTACAAAATAATTAACATATGGGTTAAAATGCAAAGCTACACTAACAACATAAAATAAATAATTCAGCATTAAAAAAAAACAGTTTCAGCATTTTGAAGCTCCTTTTCCAGTGCTGACTTCAAATTTCAAAGTTGAGAAGAGTATATCATGATATGAACATAAGTGTTTGTAGATGACAATGACTTTGAAGTAATCAACTAAAACATGATTGCAATAAAAATTTCTTAATTCGGCTAAAAGTTATTGCAAAGGACACCAAAACAATGGTTGAAACTAGAATCACTCAAAAGTTGAAACAATTTGTTACAATGTGAATGGAGTCTCAAAAATCAAGATAATGATAGTATTAACATCTATGGAAAACATTAGTGGAATGAAAATTAAACATTCCCAACAATGCTAATAAATATGGCAGTTTAATTTTTTTTTTTTTTCACAACACAAATTTCACGTTCCTTTTTGCATCTTAATAGCCTGTTTTGTCAGATCTATCCTTTTTTCACAGGACTTTATGATGAAAGAATGATTTTTTTTTAAACATTTTTATCTTTTTAAATACTTATGCTCATGTGTCTGCTTGCTTTCTTTCAATTTCAGAAATTAAAACTTATCAGTAAAAATACTGCAGCCTCTAGCAAATATTATGCATTTTTTTAACTTCAGTCATTAGCTATATGAAATTTGGATAAAATTTTGTCATATTTATTAATGCAACTGTAATTATAAAAACAAAATCAGTACAGTATATTTCATTAATGAAAAACACAATGCAATAGTTCAGTGCTTCTCAACCTTTTTGACTTGACGGCACACCTGATGGTTCAATCTTTGCAGCACACAGAATCAAGTTTCATATGTCAATAAGGAAAATGCTTTCATCATTCACTTGTTAAGCAAGGACACAAAGAGAAAAACACAGCATTTCCATATGAATTCAATAACGAATATTTCAAATATTTGAAATCTTTCAATTACCTCAGTTTCTTGGGCCTATCTTGAAAAGACAGTGGCAGAGTTAATTCAGCTCTACATGTTGGGAAGAGCTACACAAAGTTTTCAAATCAAGGATCTAGACATGATATTTGTTGCTCTTATAAATTAACAATGCTAAGAATCCCACATCACAAATATACGTTCTTCAAAATGGTAACTAACAGCTTATGAATAACATGATCAGAGATTTTTATGTACTCTTTTTACTCACAGGCAATATGCATCCAAATGCACTTTACTGAACCCCAGTCCTAAGGTCTTTAAATTTTTCTCATGCCTTCAAAGAAAGTTCTTGCTGAGATATTGTTCAAGGTCTGTCAAACAGAAGTAGAGCTTAAACTTTGTTCTTTGATCAAGGCCAAATGTTCTGCCACCATATTCAATAGCGTTTCTTTCAAAAGGTGTGTAACTGATCCGATTGAACATGAACAGTGAGCTTGTCCCCAAATATAAACACAATCACACCGGGTCCTTGAATTCTTCGATTCCGTTCGTTAAGGTTCTCAAAAATATCTGCCACGTATGGTTGTCTTCCCAGACAAGACAATATTTATCTTGTAATGAACTATTATTGTGAAACATCAGAAATTTTTACCTTGTCTCTTAAAATCAAAAATTCTTGGCTGGACCTTACTTCTCAAAAGCCACAAACCTCCATGTGAAAAAGCAAGAAGTGATCATTTACCTCCACCTCTACAGAAAGTACAATGAAAATATGAGAACTAAGTGGCCATAAATGTATGAAGTTGAAGATTTTCACTGCTTAACCAATAACCATGGTTGACTATAGCTCATCTGATATATTGTTTGCCAGGATAATTTAATGATGGAGGACATAAATTTTGATTTTTTGCTCTCAACCTGCACCCTTTGACATTTTCTGTCGATACCACTTTTCATTCACTACAAACACTTGTGCACATGTAACACTAGATCCCATTACTTTTTATTTATGTAACTGTATTGTTGAATATTTCAACACCATGCTGAGAAAATTCTTTGCAGAAAAAATAAGGATCTTGAATGCCGTCCTAATTAGCAAAAGTATAGTGCACCTTTTATGTTTGTTGATTCATCAACTTGATATAAAAAATTTCTAGCTATTTTTAGCTTCTCAACCAATATTTTTCTACTGTCACCCGTCATGTCATTAATTTGTTGCCCAATAATATTATCTGGAATTTTCAATCTGACCACCTCATTCATTGTATCAGAACCTATCACTCCCGTATGATTTCTTTATACGCTGGAAAAATAAATGTTTCACCGTTGGTATGCAATTTTCAATGCAATTTAGCAATTAATTAAACTAGCAACATTATATTCTATCTCTTGTGCAAGTAAAATACATCTATGTTCTTCGTTTTACTAGAACTCCGAAAAATACCAAGGCACACCAAGGATCTTGCCACGGCTCACCAGTATGCCGGGTTACCCCGTTTGAAAACCACTGCGACAGTTAACTGTTCAACACTGTTTATACAGAAGTCACAGCTCAATGTGATCAAAGTGGAATTAAAGATTTTGAACCCATGAACAAATCAACCACAATAAATAATTAATTCAAGTTAAAAAAATATATAACTTCATAAATACATAACTGTGTCTCCACTTAAGAGAAATTAAGAGTTTGACCTCATATTTCTACCATAGATGCTGTAAGCAACGAGTGTTTCTAATTTATTAATCGATTTAAAATTTCTGCTAAATACAAAGTTCTTTCAAAACATTCTTCTCTCTTTCAGTTTTCAGCTGCGGAGGAACACGTTATTCATTCAAAGGTAATCTTATAAAATTTGCATGCAACGTTAGCAAAGCAGCATCAGAACATCTCCTAAAAAATTCTTCCATGTCTGCAAATCGTCTAAAATTAAATCCCTTAAATTTACAAGTGTTGAAATGAAATGGAATGGAATAACAAAAAGGGGGGCTCATCAGAGCCAACCACTGGTGAGGTTTGGTTCATACATTTTTTCTTTGTCCATCTTTTCAGAGAATGCATTAATGGGGGAAGAGGCTGTGATATGTTTTAAATGCTTGATTTAAAAATTGATAATTCAGTCAACACTTCATAGCTTGCAGTCCCAAGGGACCGGCTAAAAGTATCGAGTTATTATTGGTAACACAAAGTATGGGAAGTCTTCCCTTCTTCAGAGTTTAGGACCTAATGAAAACTACGAGATAAAGGAATATTCAAGTAATAAGGCTTTGAGTTATTGCAAGTTGGCTGTATATATATTTTTAACATCTGATCACGAAATAAAATAACTTTAAATTAAAATGGACAAAATGGAGATTGTATAATTTTTTAAATATTAAGAGATTTATAACACAAACATTGATTATTATAAACAGATGTCACTAAGTTTGCTTGTTTGTTTTTTTCCTCCCCTAGTCATTTAAATAGCATGCAGGTGTTTATGTACAAAAAAGTAATCTTCAAAAAAGATTACTGCTAGTCTTTGGACTTCTAGTAAACGTCTAGTTTGAACTTCTAGTCCACAAAAAAGTACAAAGGAAAAAGTATTCTCTGCTTATACTAAGCCATAATACAATTCAATCTCCATTTTATTCAATTGCATGAGCAGTTAAGAGTTCAATTGTAACAAATAAAGAATATCATGATTGCTTGGTTAAAATGGTGATGTACTAACCTTGTAAGAGGACTCTCCATAAGGCAAAGATTTTCCATAATATCTATGTTCAGCAAAAACTAGCATAGCATTGAACATTTTTGCATACTCCCACATAAAGCCCTAAAGGAAGTAACAGTTAAAATGTAAAGTAAACTGTAAAGGGATTTGGATAGTTACAGGATCAAAAAACCAGCAATAGTTTTTGAATATTAAATGAAAAAAAAATTGTTGCTTTTATTTTTAGCTGAAAACAATCATTATTTTAAGAAAAAGAATTTATGGATAAACATAAGTTGTAAAGCATTAACTATATAAGCAAAAAATTTTATGTTTGGCTTATTACTGATTTCAGATAATCTTTGGAGAAAAAGAGTAACAGCCTAATTCACAATCGTGTATAATCCTCCAATGTTACAACGGTTGAAGATAATCCACTGATTTGGTATTCACCATCGCAAATGGAAGATTATCTAGGGAAAAAAAATAGTGGATTATAGCCTCAAAACTTAGCCACCAATTTGGAGGTTTAATTCTGCAATTATACTCTCTAACACATGTTGTACATCTCCTTTTTATTTATAAACAGCAATGGTAGCCGGATTATTGGAAAACTTATGCGATTTTCTGTTTTCACTGCTTATGAAGAAAGTAATTGACAGGTAGGTTGCTTTGAAAATGTATTTTTAATATTCGCAATGTTATATTTTTGACCAAAGTTTTTATAACTAATTTCATGATCATGCTATTTTTTATTCCTACTAGAAGAGTAAAATGTCAACAAAACGTACTTCGCATTTAATTTATGAACTTTAGAAAGAGAGATAAGTCTTTACAGAGATATTAACTTCCATTTTTAATTTATTATTAAGAAAAATTATTCTGTTTGTATTGAGTACTTAGCAAAGTTCTCTCCTATATTTTCCCCCTTCCTCCTGTATTCATACTTTTGATCAGTAAAGATCTTTGGAGAGAAATGTTCATTTTTAAGTTTGTCTTTTAAGTTTCACACTCAGTTTTTCCCTCCTCTTTTTTTTTAATGTTTCACCCAAAAAACTTGCTTGTAATTCATCTCATTAATCAGTATGCAAAGCCAAAATGTACCTTGTCATTTCTGTAAATGTGTAATGTTTAAACTATAGAAAAATACAGCTATCCAAAGTAAACTCAACAATGGTTCAGTTATTGAGTACTTTTTAATTATGATTCAGCATTTTCATGAAGATAACACCCAGTAGCGTCAATAATGACTACTCAAATAAATTTTTTTTAAAAAGGTATGGTTGCGGCTTTAAAATCTTAATTTAATGCGTTTTACAGTTGCCGTGCTGGCATAAAGTTAGTTTTTGCTTTGTGCAGGCATACAAATGATGTACCCAGTACGGCTGGCTGATGCATCTCAAAAGACCGGTGTGCATCATACATCATTTAAACTCTTTGAAAAATTTTCTCCACACCAATGCTTTTATCTATACCTCACCGACTACAAATCCAAGCATTAATGAACAGACACTGATCTACGATAGTTGCCGTTTTAATCTCGTCTCAAATCACTGGCAGAAGCAGGGACGCCCCGATGGGAGGTCACTGTGTGTGTGTGACCTACCAAAAATGTTCTTAGTCAAAAATATTTTCTGACAATTTGGTAAATTTGAAGACTGCACTGTAATTTTTTTTTTTTTTAAATAATGATAAACGTGTTTGTGTTCATTCTGGTATTTATCATTCGGTAAAGTTCAGAGTATCATTTGGCAAATTAAAAATAGCCCCCTCCCAAACATTTGAGTACAGGGCTTTCTGTGTGTAAGTATCATAAACGAACTAAGAGACTACATTTCCCCCAAAAGTTGCAGGAAACGCAATTTTTTTTTATAGTTTTTAACAGAAAATATATTGATGAACTAAGTTTATCGTATAATCACTCACCAAATCAAAAAAAAAAAAGTGGAAAGAAAGCAGTGTTGAAATCACAAAATAGCAACACAGCTTACATACACAAATTTTGGTTCTTCTAGTTACACCTTTTTAAATACAAAAACATGAGAATGTTTCGATAAGCTCACATCTTTTTACATTGAAAAAACAGGTTCATTGTAATCTCAAAACACATGTCTGTAATATTTATTGCTTTGTTGCACTTTCAAAGCTTTTTTTTTTTTTTGACAATTTCTAGCTGGTGCTTAGAATTTGTTTGTACTATTTCATCTATTCTTTAAAATTTAAACAAGCAGTTAGGTCATTTCACGGTATTTTTGACATTTATGTCGAGTCCGTAACGTGACCTTTTTTTGCCATAACTTTTTAGTTTGCTGTTCGATTTGCAAATTATTTTAATTTGAGTCCGTGTGTTGGTAGGAAAAGCTCAAAATAAAATAATATGCTAATCAAATAGTAAATTAAAAAGTTATGGCAAAAAAAGGTCACGGTTGAGACTCTACATAAATGTCTAAATTACCATGAAATGACCCAGTTATAAGTGAAGCTCTAAAAAAAAAGTAAATTGTGATGTGTCATAACATGTAGGAATTTCAACCCGATGTTGAAATTCCTTTTTAATTTCAACAATGTTGAAATTCCTACAATGCCCAGCCCTAATACCTAGGGCCGCAGAGAGCCAAGGTAAACTCCTTGTTAGTTTGGACTCTGGGTCCCCCTCCCCTTATTACAGTTTTTAAATTAAGTATTTTTAATTTTAATGACTTATTATGTACTATTTATATAAACTTTTTTTATGTTGTATATTGAAATAATTCTTGATTCAGATATAAAGCTGTGAAATTAATTTTTCGTGTGATTAATGCTAGACAACAAACTCAAATATTTTCATTATTATACAATTAAAAAAAACCTGGGCAGGTAAAAGTTTATTCAGGCATGTACTTTTTAGACAAACATGCCCGGTAGGACACAAAGTTTTTAAGATTTTTTCTAGTCGTGGCTGCGACCTATGTAGCAAATTCTTCAGAAAGTCTGTCTGCAGACTATTATTTAGCCTAAAATCATATAGAAAATATAATCTTTAACTTCAGCGAAAGAAGATTTGTTATTTTCTGGGATATAATCCACAGCAAGCATGTACTTGCACTTTTAAAGTACATAGCGACTTATTTTAAGGCGTTTCTGTGATCTGATTTAGATTTTACGATTAATCAAAAGTTGGTTTAGCTTGCAGACTACTTTTGAGGTTTCCAACTTACGTCACAGACTGCAAAGCTAAAATTCTGATGCCACGAATATTATTAAAAAATAGCTTCAACTTTTTTTATTAGCAATGTTAAATCAGTTATCTAACTGTTTTTGCTAGGCACCTGGACAAGTATTGGATACATTTTTGTTGAATGTTTCAATACATGGGATCATTAGTAAAGCTGAGGGATCATAAGTCCTAACTATTGAGAAGAGTTAAAATGGAGGGAGTAAAGACTTTCTTAAGCGAACCAAAGACCCCAAGTCATGTGATAGATTTTAAAGCAAAGCATTGGAAGAAATCAGGTTTCTTTCGCTAGTTTTGCGCAAAACGTGTCAACCATTCGTCATTGTTCAGTCACGTGATTTAGAGCCGTAGCCTCAGCTTTCGTTAAGCCAATGATTGGACTTGCCCCCTCCATTTATATTCCTGCTCTAAGGTCCTTAAATGTGTATAAACTACCATATTAGAATTGGCAATATTAATTAAAACCCATCGTTCTGGGGATTTCACACCACACCCTTCTTTTACCTGGAATGTTTAATAATTAATATTTTTTTAATGTGTTACAATTTAGTAGTAATGATGCTTGTTCCAGTTTTCATTTATTTATTTATTTTTTTAGCTTCGGTTAAATTATTTCTTGATAATTCATTGTTGTATACCTATGTTTATTTGAAAGTATTTTAAGGGCATGTTTTCTTATTTCAGCCAAATCTGAAGGAAGGAAGAAAATGCATGGAATAGGATGAAAAACATTTTAAATTGTGCAGCTTTTAATTCTAGGTAGAACTGATTGATGATAAATACTCATTTTTATGTTATGTTTTTATACAATTTAAACATTTTTGTAGTACATAATTAATGAATAAAAAATATTTTACTGAATCTTGAATTTATTGTTGTCAAATAGTTAAATTATAATATTTAATAACAACTAGAATGAATTTATTTCTTACAATTACGTTCCAATCAACAATATATTATCTCATTACGCAACATGATTGGCAAAATACTTAAAATATTACTAAGGATTGTCTCTGAGCAATAGCTAATAATTAAGCAAACTCAAATTTTATGCAAAAAGAAAGAAATGTGTAATGTAATTGTAGAAAAAGAATTTTTATCATATATAGACGGATAATAAACATTCAAATGTTTTCATGATTTGCTATGCCAACTTCTAATTTTTTCATATTTTCAAGTCAAATTTTAATTTACATTATTTCTTTTAAAAACTATGCAAGAAAAAACTATAGATTTTTGATTTTCAAATGGAAACTTTAATTTTATTTAAATTTCATTTTTTTTTCTACAGTGCATTTAGTGCATTTTTTAAAAAATTGTCTACATATCTATCAAAATAATGTATAGTAATTTGAGGTAAGCAATGTAATGACAACACTTTGTATATGTGGTTGCCAATTGTTAGTAATTACCACAATAAGATAAAAATATGAAGTATCAGCGCACACAGCTCAAAACTATCTGTATGAAATACACCGCCAGCTCAGTCAATTCCAGCCGAGGACTGCAGTTTCGTGCTTATTAGCACTCATCAGCCCGGCATAGGAAGTGAATGAGCTGGAGGTGGAAAACCTATTAAGAAAGCCAAGAGTGCCAAACAAACTGGTAGCTAATGTGGAATTAGCGCAGACTGAGCTGGCGATATATTTCATGTATTTCTGCCTTAGCCCTGGCTATAGGGCGGTAACTTACTGCATTCAAAACTATCTGCAGGTATTTTTAAAAATATGCAGTGGGTAGATAAAATTTTCAATAATTTAATGCTTATTGTGCTTTCAATCATGTATCCAAGAAAGCAAGAGATTAATTTATCTAATAACCATTGTTTAATATTGATATTAATTTGAAAATGTTGAGTAAAGTACATATTTGTAGCAAATGTATCCGCGTCTGCATTATCTAGCTATGGTAATTATTCTGTTTCAGGTTTAAAAAGAGCCCTGTTACAAGGATATTCACAGCTTTGACACAAATAATAATACCAATTTCTTGAAACGTGTCAATTTATTTCTAGTTTTTGCTTTCTATCTTCCTATTGCAATTAGAAAGTTCCTGCATTCTTGTACTGAGGAAGATTCTTGTAATTCTGAAACATGATTGTAATTTTCATCAGGAAAATATACTTTATCGAATTTAATTTTAAGACAAGTGATCACTTTCAACAAATTATTATGTAAGTAAATATATATTTTAAATGATATATACTTCTATATATGTTACGTAATGGTGGTATTCAAATGGAGCGATCAGATAAGTTGAGCTCTCCTGGCACTAAGCAGAAGCATTGTAATACAGTCACCAGTTAATTGATCGAATATGAAAAGGCTCAATGGACACTACCCTTACGATATAAGACTGACGGGGATAACCGGAAACTCAATTCAAACACAACTAATAAAAAATCATTGCTACTGATTTACAGACCCACCGTCTTGACTTTTCTGGGGGAAGAGCAAAGTTTTTACTCTATGTATATTACAGCAAAAACTCACTCCCATGTGTATGTGAATGCATTAGTTTCTAAAAGCCCCGATTTCTCATGGGAAGTTCCTGCTGGTATACAATATTCAGTCGGGATGTATGAATTTTTTCAAAGAAAGGGAAGGAAGTATACTTACAGGTTTAGTAGACTATGAAAAACTCGTTATACAGGGTGATCAAAAAACAAATTTTGAAAGGATATAAGAAGAACCCAATATAAAACATTCCCAGTATGCCTGAATTAAGTGCTAAATATGGGGGTGGGATGGGAAGCAGTGGCCAGACAGCAACTTCTGATAAGACGAAATTCACCTTATTTCTGCTTGGAGGTTTTTGCTCCGACTTGGGGAGGAAAAAATCAAGGATCCGTTACTGTCCGAATACAACATGTGACTGCGGTATGGGATACTACGTAGGACAGTTGAAATAAGGAAGAAGCTGTCCATCTCTCTACCTAACATTATCACTCTACACAGCATCTTTTTCTGTCTTCATGTGTCGTATTCAGACATGCATTGCTCTGAAAACACTTCTATATTAATCTCCTCTAACTCATTCAGAATTTGGCCACACATTTTCTGATCACCATGTTTATTGGTATAACAAACAGTTGCTATTTAAGTGAAGGAATAAACACTTGAGTATCAATTTGTTGCCAATACTATTTTTTCTGTTTTAAACGTAAAATAATTTATGTACTACATAGCCAAAACTTGAACAACATACAATTGACGCTAAAATTGCAGTGGAAAAGAGTTTGAAACCCTCGACAATTTTTATTTTTCTACCCGATTTAGAATTTTTCGTGCTTTTTGAAAAGGGAAATGAATATAACAATCATTATGATAGTTAATAATCACTCAGCTTTTCTTTCGTCATTAATTTTTCCAAATATAATCCTATCTGTAATTAGCAACGGAGAAAAACTTAGTTGTCTGAAAGATGTATATTTCAAACACGAGTTTGAGTGCTACATAGGATTTTTTATCAAATATATCTGAACACTTTTATTAAGTAAAAAAGAAAAAATGAATCTCAAGATTGAAATAAGAAATGCCATAGAAGTAAAATTATTTATGTAACTATTGAATGCAATGTGGTAGCAATGTACATACTTTCATTGTACAAATTAAGCTTTCAAAACTGAAAATGATACAAATTGAAAAAAAAAAAAAAACTTTTAAATCACAATATTTAAATATTTTACGCCATTATTTTGTCCTTTTGTTTCAAAATCGTTGACTTTGCTCTGTACATAGGTAATATATTCTATATCTCATTCAAAATGATTTGAAAGTAAGAGGACTCCATGTTGAAAATGAATTATACATATCAAAAAGCTTTGTACTGTAAGAATAAACTGCAATCAGATTTTGAGATGAGTTAAGACACTCCAGAAAAATGTTTCCTGTTATATGGCTATTCCAACGTAATTTTGCTACTGAAACAATCCTATTGATTTTGTTTTTAAATAATTTGCTCTTCATTTTTGTTTAGATTTCGTTCATTTGCCTTACAAATGCTTTACATGTAATCGCTCAAGAATAATAGTCTCAAAAAATGTAAACAATGTCATCTGATCAAAAGCTGCCAATCACGGAAGCTTTTACATCTGGTTCATTCCATGCGAAATCAGCAAAATTCACAAAAAAGTGGTGGCCGCATGGTAACAGATTTTTATGAAATTTGGTATACAGGTTCCTTTTATGCCTATATAAAAATATCTAAAATATTTTTGCTTAAAAGTTTTTATTTAAATAGTTACATGCGATTGAAAATTGGTCAAATTGAACAGCATTCTCATAAATGCTAAATGTTGCACTTTTGAAGGCTTGTATCTTGTTAACTATTTATTTTTGCAATCTATGGAGTAGGGTAATCAATCTGATATCAGTAAAATTTTCAAAGTTATTATAGTTAACTTTTAACCGAGTCTCAAAAACTGAAAATATTTCAAATTTCTCATAATTAAGCATTTTATTTTTTAATCTCAATCTTTAAGGAATGCATTAGCTTTGATGAAATTAATACCCAATAATGTGCTAAGTATCATAAAAGAAATACCTTACTTTTGAAGTTGTATTTTAACTCATTTGTCTTCAAAATCAGTTTTAAACTTAGTGACATTTTGTAAAATGATGATTTTCCCCTTCACGTACACACAAAAATTCAAATGAGGGAAAATTCAGACAACTTTAAAATTATTCAAGAATATAGAGCTGTGTTTCTACTATTTGCTTGAAGAAACTCGAAACTGGTTTTTGATTTCCAAACGTAAAATAAAATTCAGAAAAATAGCATTTTCTTTCTGTTTTATGGGTCAATCCATACAGGTTCGACGGATGGTTGCGCTCGACCATTTTCAATTTTTTTGAAATTCATATCCGTAAAAGCTACATATGAAAGATGTTTAAAACCTCTTTTATTTTTTCTCTCAACTTTGATTTTTTGGAGGTCATCAAAAGTGATTTTCGTAGTCAAAAATGGGACCTTTAGATCTTTGCATTTTGGCCAAAATCTATTTGAATTACATTTATGACAGTTAATTTAATGCTTTGATGTTAAAGTGCATAATTTGATAGTCTTACATGCTGAGTTACGTAGCTGTACATTAATAATTAAAATAATGGCAACAGGTTAGTTCAAGTCCAAATGTAAAAATTTTACTCATTTCAAAGGGGGATAACTCACGTAGGGGACGGAAACACAAAATGAAATACGGCAAAAACTAATCACTGAACCATGCTAAAAAGGGAACTGATGTGATATACCCCACCCTTGGTGACTTTTTCCTGTTGGCGCCAAGAAAGCGTCGCAAAGAAAACGATGTATGACGACATATGTCATACATCGTTCTTAGCGATGCTTTTTTAGCGCCAACAGGAAAAAATCAGATAAAAAAACATGATCAAAGCACTTCAGAACACAATATATATAAAAACAACATAAAAGCACAACAAAAAACATCACGAATATATGCTTCAAAAATGTACAGGGCCGGGGTTTTTTGTAAACATATTAACATATTAAAATACAATGAAATAAATTATTGTATTAATTACAAGTCGAAATTAATGCATTAATTGTTTTTTCATCATTTCTCCGGGATACGAGCCCTCGGTCTCATAGTACTTTCGTAATGAGACCTCGGCTGGCCGGCCCTGCCTCGGTCTCATTACGAAAGTACTATGAGACCTCTGGCTCGCCAGGACCTCGCTCTGCTCGGTCCGTTATCCCTCCGACTGTTAATATACATTACAGTCGGAGTATGGTCACAATTATGTATATTTATGTATATTATGCATATTCATGTGTATGTACACCCAAGGGTGGCTCCTTCCGTTCAGTGTACAATAATGACACAGTTTTAAGTGTGAAATATGCACCATTATTGTGCAGATTTATTAATAAAATTCAGCATTTTTAAGAGTACAACCGAAAGAACTTTCAATTGTTAACATAAAATTCAGTACCTAAAGGAGGCACGTTAATGTCTAAATAATTCGTGGCATCGATAAGAATTAACTTTTAGAACAAAATAACCGAACTATTTTTGTAAAATTAATTAACATACAGTAAAAATAAAGTTAAAAGCTACAAGAACCCCTCAAGGATTTGTAAAAAACAAAGAATTTCCGAAGTGAGAATTTTTATGTGAATTCTAAAATAAAGAACTTACCTTTTTATGGTATAAATCCTCACACTCAGTCCAAAACAAAACATCATCTGACAATGGCGCGTTACAGATACACACCACGTTGGAGTTAACTTTTAATTAACCTTCAAGTTTGAAGAAACTGGCATTTTCGAATGTTTTTACTTCAAAACACAACTACTGAATCTAAACTAACACAAAATAAGCATTCCTGTAAGGTATATTGCACAAAACAACACGTATCCCTCCTGCGTAAAACCAAGAACCCAAGTAAACAAGTTCGAACAAGTTTGCCTTCGCGTTGCCAACCACAGGTTAGTTTCACCAGGGATGTCATGCTTAAAAATTTATCGCCTCATTGGCGAGAAAAATATTTCAATTTTGTGCAAAAAATCGGAGGTCGCCAAATGGGGGGGGGGGGGGGGGTATATCACATCTGTACCCTAAAAAGAGTATGTAACTGTTGCTGTGTGTTTGTGTACATTTTATAGATTACAGCCCCTCAAAATTCGGAAAAATGACAAAAATGACATTTTTAGACCACTATAAACCAAAAGAGAATTGAATTAAAAATAAAATTTCCTGGCCAATTGAATATTCCATTCAAGTATACTATACATGTTATACGATGTATGAAAGATGTAAATGGATTAAATTTTTGCGGGGAAAGCAGGACAAGGGGTCATTGTTTTAAGCTATTTAAATCTCAGGCTAACTTGGAAATCAGGAAAAACTACTACTTTAGCAGGGTCGTGGGCACTTGGAATAGCTTACCGGAAGAGGCGGTAATGAGCAAGGGAGTGGATAGCTTTAAGAGGGCCATTGATCTTCATTGGGGACTAATTAATTGACTAGGACCAGCCTAGCTGGGCCCAGAGCCTGTTGCTGGTCGTCACATTTGTATTTGTATTTGTATTTGTATATTGGTTTTTTTATTTGGTTTGTAAAAAAGATACAGGTCTTTGAAATTAAGCAATTTCGCTAGTCAATTCACACACTAAAACAGAAATAAAAAGTGTAAAAACTTCATGGCACCTTCTTAAATTACGTATATTGTGCTCTATATAATATATTATACTGAAAAAACATATTGTAATTTTCAAAATAATTATTTTAATTTGATAACTTAGAAATATTTGGACATGAATGAGAATACTGTGTGGAACCTGTATGGATTGACCCTTATGTGAAATAACGAGAATTCAAAGAACTTGATAAACGACTAAATGATACAAAAGCAAGTAAAATTGACATTTATTTCAATTAAAAAAATGTACATTTCCGCATGTACTTCATAAACATGCTTTTGAGAAAATGAAACACGAAAAAAATGGTTAGTTTTGCTAAACTTATAAAATAAAAAGAAATAACTAATGAAATTTTACCTTAGTTCAAGTTACTCTAGTAACAAAAATAGGCTGATACCAATGATTAAAATTTAGTAGAATCTAAAAGACACTTCGATATATTATGTAAAAAAAATTGAGCAAATTTAGAGGACTCCCTCATTTTCAAAAAAACATCTGAAATAGAGGAAAAAATGAAATTTTTGGAAATTTTCGATTTTTTTAAGTACAATTTCGTCATCAAGAAATTCATAAACAGTTACTAAATTAGAGCAGACAGTTTCTTATAGATGGTTTTTCAATCTGGATCATTTTTACTGTTATTTTTTTAATTAAAAGAGCTAGTAGAGTGATTTAAAATCTGAAGTAAATTGGCAAAATTTCAATCTTTGTTAATATCTCAGATTCAAAAAAAGATCCGAGTAAATTTTACTTTGCTCTTTCTCAATAGAGATTTGTTTATAGAATGCGGAAATATTTATTTTTTAAGTGTACGTTTATAACTTATGGAGTTATTGAGTCACAAACTGGCAGCAATGAACTCTGAAAATTTAGGCTTAGCATAAGCATCAACTTCTAATTTCAATAACAAAGCAACAAACAGTTTTTAAACTTTCATACTTTGCATTTCCTCATTGATATGCATGGTTTACCTAAATAAAAATTTTCATTGAAATCTGTGATATGTCAGCCACAGCTGATTTGCTCATTTCGCATGGAATGACCCATCTACAAGTGGAAAATTTTCACGCTTCATCTATCCGCTGTTGGAGCGAGGTGGTGAATAAGAATGGTGGATTAGTCGGTATCGGGCGATACTTCAATTTGCGAATTATACCACAGATAATCCATACTGGTGAATATGGCTGTAATAGTTTTAAATAATTTCCTACAAAAATAACATTAAAATAATTTAAAATAACTTACAGTGTTGTTTGCAAACATTTCAATGTCTCCTTCATTTCCAGTATAAAAGAAAACAGATCCATTGTTTTTAGTGAAATAATGTGTATTTACCAAAAATCTCATTTTAAATGTGTCATCGGTTGTGTAAGAGAAGTGATCCACCTAAAAAGAAAGGGATAAAATATACCAAAAACTTTTACCAAGTTGATTATTGAATGAACTAATATTTTTAAATGAGAAGCAGTTGTTGGACTGAAAATTGTTATAAATAAAATGAAAGCTGTGATATTTAGGATCTGTAACGGAAAATTCAGTCTAACTTTTCCAGCTATATGACAAAGCAGAAAGAAAAAACGAGTTCTTGAAAAACTAAAATTTATATGTCCAAGTCAATACATAGTTAAACTCAAGTGTCAGAATGAATTCAAACAAATTCAGCACATATTTTTTCCCTCACTCAACAGAAAACAAAAATCTGGTTAATGTTGTCTAGATTGATTAATGAATTCAAAGGGTAATTTAAAAGAAAATGGAGAAAAGACTCTCCCCCCCCCCTATCTTTCAAGCCTGCATCATTGGTATACCCAATGTCCAACAAAATTAAGATAGTCTAGTCTGCCAGAATATATTCTCTTCTCATCACTCACTCTTTTGATGAAATTCATAAGCAAAGACTGATTATTACATGATGCAATGAAAAATCAAATGCCGTATTACCCCGCATTATCCGGCATGCCGCAAAAAATTCAGGGGTCACCAGATTTTTAATAACACTTGCCTGGTCCTTTCCAGCATGCCAGAAAAAATTGAGGTTAGGGGGGGGGGAACACAATAATGTTCAGCTTTAAAATGAATACAAGTTCTATACATATCTTATTGGTATTCATAAACAGTTTAATTTTGTAAAAAATATTTACTAACAATGTCATTCGTTATTTTAACAAGAAAAATGTTGTTTAATAACAAATAGTTTTAGAAAAATTAAATTATAACGAAGTAAACAAACATTTAAGCAGTAAGCCAATGCCCCTAAACCAGTGCTAACGAATTTACAATAACTATTCAATAAATAAAAATTAAACTTACCTCTAAACGCAACCTAAAATAATTTATTTATATGAACAAATCGCAGTAGCAATGATTGCTTCTGTATTGATTACTTTATTGGCATATAATTAAATTTATTAATAATGACCTACCATAAATAACAAGTACGTATTTATGCAATTCACAATTTTTTTGGAAGAAGGTTACTTTCGGGATTTATTTTTTTAGTTACAGTGGTTTACTTTCTGATTGGAACTGAATGGGGAAATTTACTTTTGTTTTGTTGCAAAATAAACCTCGAATTATCCGGCATGAAGGAAAATTCGAATTTTCCGGCATGCTGGTCAACCCCTTTTTTTTCGGCATGCCAGATAATGCTGGGTAATACGGTGGTATCATTGAAAGGCTCAAAATAGGGTCAAGACCTAACATATTTTTATACTTTTCCACATTTCTGGAATGTTTGAATTTTTTTACAGCAGATACATAGAAATTTTGAGCACAGTTGTGATAATCTCATCGTAGTTTTAAGCATTAAAAGCAGCTTATATTGAAAATTTCAATTTGTCATGGGCCATCAAAAGCTTTTGCTGAAGTTAAAAATCCATGCATTAAAAGGAAAACACCAGAGATTTGTTTACATTAACCTTCTAGTAGGTTTAATGCAGGTAGATTTTCCAATACTTCATTTGTCAAATGTCAGTTTCATTGGTCGTTAGGCCAACAAATTTCCACCTTGCAAGGTTCTCCAAAATCTACAAGAGTAAAAATTTAGTGACATTAAATACATTATTGAATGAAGAATCAACAAGATTATTAACCATGGGTGTCGTTGGCATAGGGGACAGGGGGGACACGTCCCCTCAATATTTGAGAATAATAAATGCACATACAAAAAAATTCTGGTTTTACTCATTTGTGACAAAAAAAAAAAAGAGAAACAAAAATTTTGGATCAGAATAGAGCGAACGAAAACGAACAGAAAATGACACCCCTTGTCCAGCAAAAACTGCCTATCTATAACATTTGAGGAACCATCTGAAAGTCCAGTTTGTTTGGCACTCTCGGCTTCCTTAAGCTGCTTTCCACTTCCAGCTCAGTCACTTCCTAAGCCGGGCTGATGAGAGCTAATAAGCACGAAACTGCAGTCCTTGGCTGGAATGTCTGAGCTGGTGGTGTATTTCTGCCTTAGCCCAGGCTATAGGGCAGTAGCAGTCAGCTGCTTTTTGCATAGCAACGGAACCTGGCAACCGTTCCTGGTGGACAAGCAACCTCCAGTTCGCCGTATTAGCTGCATGTTATTGCGAGTTCGATGTTATTCTTTTATGCTTTTTCTTTGCTTAAAATGCATTCTGAATATTGTCAAAGCCATAATAATGAAGAAAAATGATGAAAAACTGAAAAAATCAAGATAATCAACAATAAGGACCAATATTTATTGAGTAAAAATGAGCTTTCAACAAAGCCATCTGACTTGACGGACTTGAATCCTGAATTATTCGATTTATGGCTTCAGTGCCAATGCATTAGAAGAATTTAAAGCGTACTGAAGTTTAAAAGCTTATTACCTTTTCTCTTGTGGATGTATTTCGGATTTTTTATGTGTAAAATTTCGGCGATATATGTGCGGTGACTGAAACGATAAGTAAAAATCATGTTTAGCATACCGGCGTCTGTCCAAATATTTTTGCAATGACCTTGTTTTGTGCGCGTTTAATTATATAAATATAAAATTCGATTCATTTTCTAAAGGATTGATTTTTGTTTCGAATATCATATTTTCTATGAAATTGATCCCAGAATTTATGCTAAACTTGGTCTCCTAAGAAATACAAAATTTTTAGTGCAGTTTTTCAAGAGAAGATTAATTGTTGAATTGTTAGAACTTCATGAGCAAAAAAAGACAACACACCGGACACAGATTCAGTTTTCACACTTGCTAATAAAACTGAATTATTGGTGAACATTTTAAATAAATGGAAGAATAGAAGAAATTTTTTGGCTCTCAAAAACTGCCTTGACATAAAAGTAGTAGAAAGCATAAATAATAAAATAATTAGTGTTTTTACTGTTTAGAATACATGCTGGATATTGAGTATATGTATTATCTGCAAAGATAAATGATTATTCTGATTTTGAAATATTTAGAAAAACTTCCTTTGCCAACTTTTTAATCTTCTGAATATTGATAAAAGTTATCCTTCTCATACAACTCAGATTTATAACATGAATTGTGGAGTATATCTGCTAATTTGCATTGTAAGTTTTCAGTCATTGAAGTTTTTAGACAGACCTGTCATTTAAGGGTCAACTGCCCCCCCCCCCCCCCTCAGGCTTGTCATTTCGAGTTTTCCAGGGAGGAGCAAGCAATGCAAAACCCTTTTACATGTAAAAACATTAATTTTTCAATGGCCAGCTTTGAAAAATTAATGTTTTTTTCATAAAAGAGTGCAAGTTTTGTTGTTTTCCAATAAAAACTTGCATTAAATATAGCCCTTTGCCCCCTCCCCGAAAAATTCAAAACGACAGGCTTGTTTTTTGAATCTTTACAACAGTCCTAAATAAACTGTTATTTATTGTGGTAAAATTAATTCCAATTCGTAAAGCAATATGTGATTCCATTTTGAGCAGGATTCTTTTTTGTACTTATTGTAGAAAATTCGTTTTTGATCTCTTAAATACTTGGTTTTAACAAGGCGGGTAGGTTTGTGCCAAGCCTGATCGGTGCCCTTGTGCAAGTGTCTTTTAGGCACCTTTATGCTGTGACGTTCAGGAAAATCTAGTTAACGCCTGTAGTGAGGTTTTGTCGACAAATATAGAGAGGAAAAAATACGATTAAATTTAATTGTATGTTTTGGTTCATAGCTCGAAGTTCTCTCGAGTTCCGTAGCTCACCTGAAATGCTATTGCGTTTCCGGAAAATAAAATACAGTGCACCATTTATACTTATCTTTTTTATATGTTCTTATCAATTATACGTTTTTTAAATTGGTCCCTGCAGAGTCTAATACACATTAACCTATACTTATTATACATATTTTTCATTTGTTTGCTTTTTTCATACAGTCCCTTCAAAAACGTATACACGTGCTTTACTGTATTCTAATACTGAAGTTAACGCCACTCTAAATTTCTCTCTAATCTTTAACTGATGAATAATTAATCAAATTTTTATGAATATCAAAACATAACAGGGTACTGACTATATTTCAAAATTGAAGCATAATAACATAGAGGATATTTCACCTCAAAAACTGAAATTTAATTTTTTTCCTGCGAAATAATTCTTAGGTACGGAATCGTTAAAAAGGCGTTGACTTTAATATCTAAAACAAATGCATTGTGCAAAGCTCTATTTTTTTAAATGCGATATCCAAATAGTTGAAGAAAATGGTGGTGGAGAGGGAGAATCGAAGTTTTTAATTTTTGGTCAAGTGGTCACTTGATGGAAGAACTAAAAGATTAACCAAATTATTGTCTACAGTATTACAATATATAAATATTACACACAAGTAAATAATATGTAATGTGCTTATTTTTATGTATGATAACATGAAGCAGCCAAATTACCACAAATGATAGTTAAAAATCTGAAAAATACGTATTGCACAGATTATAATCCAACATATTTACCACAAACAATGGCACAGCCAAAGGTAGAGCCAGGGAGTTAGAACCCTCTCCGAAATGAGAAAGAAACTTCAAAAATGGAAAAGGTCCATTTTTTACACGTAGTTTTCTTACATAGCACAAAAAAAAAAAAAAAAAAAAAAACTAATTCGAGTGCGTAGAATTCCATATACAGTGAAATCCCATTACAACGAAATTTTCATTACAACGAACAAAATGTGCGGTCCCATTTTAAAACGTATTAAGATGATGTATAAAACATCTCATTTTAACAAAGACATTTTTTTCAAAAATTTGTTCCACGAAATATTTTTTTCAACGTCAGTTCGAATATTTTGTATTTAATGCTGTTTTCAGAAACTAAAAAACAACTTTCACAAGTCGCTATGTGAAAACTCCATTTGTACTTTCAAAACAAGGTGGAAATGCACTCATACTGAAACATGGGTTTATGTGTGACAACAAAAGCTAGTGTCTATCCAAGCGCTGTCGGAAAGGGTTCTTGTGGTCAGTATAATAACGATTATCAATTAGAATCTTTTATAATGTCTACTGGGACCAAATGTCTCGCATAAAAGAAAATAGCAACACTTTTTGTGATGACGACCAGTGAATAAAAGTTCAGTGTTCAATATTTTAATTTTTTTTTCAGAATAATTAATGTGTTAATTATAATTTAGATTTTTTGTAACTGTAAAAGTTGCATATTTATGTATATTAGGGTGTATGTTTGTAAAACTGACACTTTTATAAAAATAAAGTAAGTTTTTAGACGATTCCGTTACAATGAAATATTTTATCAGTCCCTTGGAGTTCGTTGTAATGGGACTTCACTGTATTTCTTTTACTTATGTAATGCAAGGATCGATCGAATTTAAAAACAAACTTTTTCCTCCTTTTTTCATTAAAAAGAAAAAAATCTAAGGATTTCACAAAACAATGATGTTACGACTAAAGACAATTATTCGATAGCGATTATGGGAGGGAAGGAACTATAGATCCGGGCCTAGGCCGGACATATAAAGGTGGGGTAGATTATTGCAAGGCCATAGCTAGGATTTTATTTCGGGGGGGGGGGGGATTTATAACGAAGAAAGTTTATAGATAAAAATGCAAAGGGCAGAGGCCCGGTAGCAGATGTTAATTTATTCTGTTAAGTCCTCTCTCTCAATTGCCAGACAGTCATCAAACCCGTTAGAGTTATAAAGGTAGGGTACTCTGTTCTAAGGAGAAGAGGTGGTTTCTGTGCCAGCTCATTCTTTTTACCTACCCCAACAACTGTTTGATAATTTTTAGGTTATCATAGCTATGGCTTAGAACCCATAAAATTCGTCATAATCATGAATTTTTCATATGAGGGCTGATTTTCACTTATAACATATACATGTCAGCAGTGCTGCAATTAAGAAAAAATGTTTGAGGCGACTTAAAAGAAAAGGTGGTTTCAAACCAATTGACATCACATTTGCATTTATTACAGTAAAAAAAAACAATTATACTACAACTACAGCATTGTGTGTAAGTATAAATATGTATGTATGTAAAAAGGAGCAATAGAAATTTTATTGGAAATAAAAGTTTTTATTTGAATGTGTTATTTTTGTGCCTTCCATTCAAAATTAAATTGATTTCGATGATTTTTGAATGATAAAGCATCAAAAAGTTTTTCTCCCACAATGGGCAGTTAAATTGCAGATACAGTGGAACTCCATTCTGCTGGTCTCTGAAAAAGACTACTGATACGTTAAAATATTCCGGATTTACTTTACCCTTTTTCAGAAAGCCCACATGATTGTTTTTCTACAAACAGATCAAAATAATTTTCCAGCTACAGGACTCGCAAAATTTTTTTTAAAGATAAATGTTTTATAGCTGTTTGAAGCCGCTCTGGCATCCTTTTTGCACTGTCTAATTTTTCTTTGTCTGTGAGAAGGATTTCCTCTGACCGTCCAATATTCCTTCATGGCAGTTGAGGACTAGAGCTGCCGGTACCCTTCTTGAAATTATTCCAGCAGTTGGTGACACGTGACGTCTCATTAAATAACGAATTCCTTCAAGATCAGATTAACTGAACGCCTTTGATGATACAAATGAATGATGATACTATGATGATGAAAACAAAGAAGATATAATCGAGAATGTCCCCACAAATGATTAAGCAATTTTAAGTACAAAAATTCTAAAGCTATTTACATTTGTAAATGCCAACCAAGAAGTGAATTTGTAAAAAAATGTTAACGAATCGTGCTATAAATGAAATTGTATCAAAAAATAAGTAAAAAGATTACACATTTCCCCCCTACTTCATTGGATAAGAGTCAATTTTTAAACAATGTGTTCAGATTTTGAACAAGACCCTGATTTTAAGTTTTCCACCTTGGAACGTTTTTCATCACTGGTTCTACAGAAAGCGTAAAATCAAGTTTTCACTAAACCATAATTTTCTATTCATTCTGAAAACTTAATACAGTTATCTCTGACTTATATATCAGCACATGGGATCAAAATAAAAATAAGTGACACATTCATTAATGGAATTCACATTTTAGATCAAATTAAATTTCAAACCAGTTAAAAAAGTTGACACAGATAAAGCAAAATGAACTTAAAATTTTAACACAAACCATGAACTATTAAGTTTGAATTTATTTCTGTCCATGTGGTAAAAATACATTATGTGGTAATCATATGGTCTAATTTAGTGAGAAACTTTATATTTAGAATATACTACTATGTTACTCCGTCCTTGGTTGCAGAAAAGAGTCCATATTTCTGTTGTCAAATTCAATGCATCCTTATGAAGTGCAAATAGTTCTTCCAAATTTTCATACCAACAAGATCATTCGCAGGGCAGAATTTTAAAGACTAACTCTGTCTCTGAACAAATGATCCAGCTAGTGAAAATTTTTCTTGTGTTTCTGATACAACTTTTTTGGCACTTCTCATCTGTAGAGAATCATAAAAAGCTTATTAAGCTCGCGGTAGTGTTTGCAATCGGGTAGTAAAAAAATTACCATCGTAATGAAAAAAATAAAAACGGGGAACACATAAAAAGACTCACATCAATGTAATTAAACAGGAAAGCTGTTCTGATCAACATAATAAAAAACTATTAAATTTATAAATAGATAAAACATTTCAGTTAAGGAATTTTATTCATCTATTTTCAGTACTTATATCTGAGTAACATTAAAATATCAGTAGGGGAGTTACACTGAAAGTATTAAGTGCCTAAACATTAAACAGGACTAAAGCCCCCTATAAACGATAGCTTAAATTTTTATATTAAAAGCTGCATTTTTTAAGCGCTACAGGGGCGAAACGTTTGCGAGACTGTCCCGGGATTACATTCTTTTTCGATAGAACATGTATTAAGCACATATCCTTTGCCTCTTTTGGGAATTGTCATAACTATACAAACGTTCAAGAATAATAAATTTTTAATAAAGAACATTTAAAAAAAATCCAAGGGGAAATTTTTGACAACATGGTCTGTAGAGTTGGAGGGGAAATGAAAGAGTCCGGCAATTTAGAGCCTTCGACTCCGACTCCTTTACCCCAAAATCAGTCCCACTCCGGCTCCGTAGTCTGATCAAAATTTATTGCTTTAAGAAACACTGAAAAACTTAATAGCAGCAGAAAATAACACCTACACTGCACAGCAAAAGAAATAGTATAGAAGGCAACAAATGTCAAACAAACAATTCCCAAAAACAAAGGGAGGGGGGGAGAGAGTTCATAAAATTTGCGGCAAACTGTTTATTTTGTGACTTTGACTTATCTAATCTCAATGTGATGAGTTTTACTGAGAGGAAAAAGTGCAACGAAGTTCGTTTAGCATGAAATTGAATAGCAACACAACGCGGAGCAAGTCGGTTCAGTGATTATAAAAAAAAATTTTAGAATCTAAACATTGCGTATTGTGGTTAAACGTAACACGAAATGTAATGACAAAATTTATGACAAGGCAAAAAAGTTATATGATGAAGGGATGGAAAAAAAAGCAGAAATAACACCCACACTACAGGCAAACGAAGTTGTGACTTTGACTCGTCGAGAATGCAAATAATTTTTGATGCAACGCAAACGTAACAACAATAATAGCAACATAGCGTAAACATCGTGAATGGGTGAGTGAAGTAAACAAAAATTTAATCTCACTCTAAAAAAGAATCTGTACATAAAATTAACAAAATACTGGTTGTATTAGTCACTTCAACTTATCTAGTATTAAAATAAATGCTCATCAATGCCAAGAAATTAGTTGAACAGCGCCTAATTCAACAAAAGTTAGATCACACGCAGCATTACGATGTAAAAACATGGAAGCGAACGAAATGCTTTGACAGCCGAGTGAACAGCACGTTTAGTTGTCAGCAGCACTTGGAGTTTGTTTGTCCACCAGGATGACGTCGTCTGCTACTGCCCTATAGGGCGGTAACTTACTGAAAATAAGTTCAGATAGTTAACTAATCCTCTTTAAAATTAATTTAAAGAATTTTATGCATTCAAAAATAAAATTTGCATTAAAAGATATCAAGCAATTGCAACAGCAAGACGCAGAATTTAATAGCTGAAAAAATACGTGAATGAAAACATTATCTGACGTCACTGAAGCGCATTATTTGACGAACAATTCCCTCATTTTTAAAGACAGTCTCAGCTTTATATTTTCCACTGATCATATTCAGAAAAAATAAGAAAATTATCCGGTAATATAAAACTGCACAAATATTGTAAGTTGTAAATAACTTGAATTATCACCTACGATACGATAAAGACATTTTAGTTTTTCTCACAAAATTACCTTTTGATTGACGTAGAAGGTGTCATATTTGTAGCAGTTTGAAGCTCCAAAAAATAAAAGTATAATATTTAAAAATAAATAAATATTCATATTTTAAAACCTTCCGAAAGTTTCTAATACACCCACACTCAGCTCACGTGCGCTAGTTTGTTTATATTCCATAACCGGCATAGCGCCCTCTGGAGGAGTAAATAAATCAAGCATTAATTAGCAAACTAATAAAAAATATATCCGTAGGAATTTTTTCATTGACTTGTTTTCTATTTTAAGATGTATTTTCAAATTTATTTTATGTAGGATTGCCATTGAATTCACAATTTTTTTTTTCTCGACGAATTGAATTAAAAGCTCCCCCCCCCCTCCCCCTCCATTAACCAGACATTTGATGAAAAACGGTAAAATCCATTAATTCGGTTTATATCGAATACGCTTTTTGTACTCGAATACATGAAGGTTTCGAAATTTCACTCCATCAAATTTCAGCTCTTAAAGAGTCTGATGCCCCCTAAATGAGTTTTAAATTTCTTCAATCGCAATTTCGCTTCATCTGTTCGAAAGAGTATAATAAGCTCTTAGCGAGTTTCAATTGTTATGAGTGAATAAAACGTTGAAAAAATAGGCCTTGTTACTGGATAGGGTCATGTAGTTTTCATTTTTACAAATCCAATTCGGGATAAACTAGACGTAATGTCTAAAATTGAAAACGGATATTTGTAGCACAATCTTTCTCCCATCAAAACATCATCGACAGATGGCAGCACTACGAAACATCGGAAATTGTGAGGAAAGAAATTGGAAGGAGGGGTCCCCAGAGCCTTCTGCCAAAGGACAAAAAAAAACGAAGGTGGAAAAGAAAAAAAAACATTAGAACAAAAAAAAATGATAAAAATAAATGAAAAAAATAAAAATATGTAAAAATAATTAAAAATAAAAAAAAATAATAATAAACCGAAGGCAAAAAAAAAAAAAAAACGACGACGACACAAAGGCGTACACAAATTCTTGCGCAAAAAAATTTAGAAAAACGAAAGCGCACAAGTTTGAGGGAGCATAAAAAATATAAAAAATAAAAAAAAACAAGGCGCACACGCTCTAGAGTGCAAAAGGAAAACCGAAGAAGCTCATGTTGGAAGGAGCAAGAGAGAAAAAAGATCGCACAAGTATGCAGCGTACAAGAAAAAAATGAAGACGCTCAGGTTCAAGGGCGCAGAAAGAAAAAAAACGAAGTCGAGGGCTGAAATCGAAGCAAAGGCTTGAGGGCGCAAAACGAAGACGAAGACCCTCAAGGGCTCAAAGAAAAACCAAGGGCGCATAGGTTTTAAGGCGTGAAAAAAAAATAATAATAGCGAAAGCACACAGGTTCGAGGGTTAAAAGAAAAAGAAAGCACTTAGATTAAAGGGTGCACAAAAAAAAAAAAAAAAAAAAAAGCGCGAAGGAATTTAAAAAAAAAAAAAAAACGAAGGTGATCAGAAGCCTTCGAGGGCGTATACAGGCGGGAGGGCACACCGGCCCGCTGGCCGATGGGCCAGTCCGCCCCTGGCAACAGGTCAATAAAATTTTAGGGCGAAAAACCCAATGAATGGAAATGATTGATTATCATCGCGTAGATTTTGCAGTTTGATCTTTGAAAGACAGAAAACTTTTTTCCTTACCTCTGACAACCAGAATGGCTGGTGGTGAACAGACACGGATCCAGGGGGTCATAGCCCCCATTTAAAAAGGGGTGTCGTCAAGAGCAAGGGCACCCCCCTCCAATAAATACCACTAGGACGTCCCTCTAAGAGCGCGCCCCTCCCTGAAAAAGATAAAAATGCCCCTCAATATCCCCCCTAATAATTTCAATGGTGCTATGTGGGTCATGACTCCCCCCCCCCCAAAGCACCCTTGTTTTAACTGACCAAAGATTGCCTAAAGCTGCACTTTGGGGACTACGAAAAATTTGCCCCTAACCCTCTATTAAAATCTTTAAATTACATTTATGACCCCCCCTCCAGAAATGACCCCCTGCAAAACCGGAAGCTACTTGCCCTTGGTGACGGGATATATTGTCCCGCTTCCTTGTCCCAGTTTCCACTTCCTTGCTTAAAAATGATCCTCAGAAACCATTGCTTAAGTTCCTTACGAAAATAGGAATAATTTTATCATTTTTAAAAGTTTTATTTTTGATAAGCAATCTAAATTACTTTTATAACAGTAAAAAAAATATATTTAAAATGTTGAAAATATTATTTCATTGAAATTGTAATTGATAATTAAAAACATGTAAGTGAAAAATAAATTTTATAGTGTATTTCAAAGGTCCAAAGAAATAGAAAATATCTCTTTTTTCTAGTGAAATTACGCGAAATAGAAGCACCAGGGAGAAGTGACATATGTCCAAGTGATGGTGTCCTCCAAGCCAGGGCTGCAGAATCGGAGGGAACAAACTAATCGATTTCAACTCGTGGAATTTTAGAGCCTTCGACTCCGACTCTGACTTCGCTGCTGTGGAAGATTTGCGGACTCGAAGAGAAACTGACCGACTCCGACTCTTAGAGTTAAGCTTTCGCCTCCAGACTCCGACTCCTTCAGCCGAAAATTAATCTGACTCCGACACCTCAGTTCAGCCCTGATAGTAGAACCTCGATTAACCGAGGTTTCTGTTAACCGAGCCGATAATGAAGCCTACTTTTTGTAGATAGGTAAGCCCTGAGAAGGATAAGATGTTTCATTTCTCTGTTGTTCAGGTTTTTTATGCCTTTTTTTTTATAAACAAGAATGTACATTTAATAAAATGATGAATTTTTAATTAGAAAATAAAAATATTTTTCCGAAATTTCTGGGTTTTTTTTCTGTATCAAAATTGATATTGTAAAAATATTTAAAATTTTTAAAACTCACTACAAGCAGTGGTTGGAAAAACTACATTTTTTTTTCGTGGCGAACTACAACTACAACTACTTTATTACAAATGCAGTTAACTACAACTACAACTACTTTTTTTTAAATGTAGCAACTACAAACTACTTTCATAAAGTAGTCGCTACTTCGCTACTTTTTAAAAAATAAATAAATGAAAAGCATTGGATTTAAAATGTGAAGGAATTCAACCTTTAAATTTTTAATTCTTTCCTGACAGTGAATTTTTCATTCAAGAAGTACAACTCGGCTACTTGAAAATGTAAATAGATGCAGGTGTAATTTGATTTAAATTTTACATAGGCATACATATACATAAAATTGATTTAGGAGAAGAAAAACATATTTTAAACAAAAGAGAAAAATTTTAATTTCCATTATAGGAGTTGATTTTATAGGAACTTATATTCTGTAGGAGCTAAGTAATTGATTTTTAGCTTCAAGTTATGGGTCTGGACATGGACACCATCTAATTTCTTACGCTACTGATGAAATGAATAAAAAAAATATTCAGTTTTACCGAATAACCTCAAAAACGTACAATACTTAATAATTGACTTTTGTTATGTTAACATGTCAAAACTCAATCAGTAAAAAAGAAAAAAAATAAGAAATATTAAAAATATCCCAAACGGTCCTAGCATTAAAAATCAAATATTAATAAATATCCGAAATATGAAACAGAACTAAGAATGTTTACTTTACTTCTATGTGTAATTTTAAACTGCAGAGGATTCGCACTGCAATGCAATTCGAAAAACGCGAAACGGCTATGTAGCGAGTTCTTCTCGAAGAACGAATTTTGGAGCTAGCGCGAATTCCTCACCCGCAATACGAAAATTTTCGGAACTAAATCGATGGGCTTAAGTATTGCCTTTTTTATTGGGTAATTAAATTTTTTTGTGCCGTGATTGGACTTTTTCTTTAGCATCACTGAAAGCAGAAGTTCTTACACCGCTTTGAAAAAATCGCTAAAAATCGCTTTCTTTGACATACAAATCACCACTCCGTATATTTTTCATTCTAAATATGGCGTTGATTAAACATAATTTCACACAAGTGGGTCGTTTAGCTAAAGTTTGAAAATGAAAGGAAAAATAGAAAGTTTCTGACAACTAAAGAAATTTAAAGATTTTTAAAATGCTTGAACAACTAAAAATGCGTCGAATATAATTACTGCATCTATTGTACAGTACCATTGTTGTGCTTGTGCTGCACTTTATTATTGTTATGTACTATACGTACCGTACTGTTTAATTTTACGCCATTCTTTCCCATTGATTATGTGCATCCTAACAGTACTTTTATTCAATAACACAACTGTTTCACCTATGCGAGGAACGCATCCCTCGCGTAAGTTGATATTTTACTGTATATGCTGATGACATTGATACCGAAAACTTTTTGCTGGACGGGTAAAGTTTGCATGAAACGGAAAAATTTCCGTTATCATAAATTTATATAACACTGTAATATTTATTGTTAACTGGTCAGGGCCTAAAACATTTTAAAATGCTCATTCACGGGACATTTTCTGCTGCCCGAAAGCACAAACGCTGCACTAAATTGGCAATTATAGCTTATTCTTTTCTTTCTATGCATGCTCTATGCGAGGCGAATATTGGGGAAATTTGATCATCTCGCCAAACAAATTAATGGCATCAAACAAAGAACGTACGGTACCATATGTCAGAGGTTCAGGGTTGTCCTATTTTGTCCACCTCGGGAAAAACCGCAGGAAAAAACTTGAAAAAAAAAAAAAAAAAACCCGTCCCGGACAAAATGTATTTTGTTCATTTCGTCCACTTCATGGGTAAACTGAAAGTTTTGAGTTAAAAAATTGAAGTTCGAAAATAATAAATAATTATATAGCTTTTTTCTATTTAAGTAATATTTTAATACAAAAATAGCATACATAAATATGTATATAAACAATCGATAGTAAGATATTTTAAAGTGAAAATAAAAAAAGTAAGACCAGTTGAAGTTTATGTAAATGTGTTAAGAAATCAAATGAGTGTTAAAACAAATTATAATGCATGTAATAGCATTTAGAGAACAAGCACATCAGCTGTAAATTTTAAGATGTTTATCTGTGATATAGGGGTTTATTACCCATAATAAGTGCATTTATGAAATCAAAAAGTAGAAATAAAAAGTTTTTAAAGGTTGGAGTTCCAAAACATTAAAAATTATATTTCACAAAAAGAGAAGAAAACCTACTTGATATTAATAAAAGAAATGTTGGCATGAAGTGAAATCTGTCCTTGCAATACAAATACAAATGTGATGATCAGCAACAGGCTCTGACTAGGCTGTTCCCTAGTCAATTTATTAGCCCCAATGAAGATTTTTGGCCCTTTCAAAGCTATCTACCATCTTGCCTATTATTGCCTCTTCTGGTACACTGTTCTAAGTACCCATAACACTACTAAAGTAGTAATTTTTCTTAATTTGTATGACATTAACATATTCATAAAATATGCTGAGTACATAAATATTTTACTATGGGGCGACATCAATAAAAACTTGAAAAAAAAAAAAAAACAGTTATAAAATATTTTTAATTTGTAAATCTTTGTTTTGTATGTATATCTCCAAGCATTTCATTTGACTTTCTCATTGAGTTTATTTTCTACTATTGTATATATACTCGTCTAATCACGCCCAATAGCTTATTAACACTGTTAAATTTTATTACATTTAAGTAAATTATGATCTAAAACTAGCTGCACCGATGTGTAATTAAATGTTTTTTAGATTTATGAAATTCAAAAGCTTATGATTCTATTTTAATTAAATGATTAATTCATAATAGAAAATGTATTAGAATAATATACTAATACTACACTATAACAATAAATTTATGTATGCATAATCAGTTTATTTTTCATTTCATCCATTTTGTCCATTTCGTCCAGTTTTGTCCTTTTGTTCAGTTTCTTGGCGTCTCAGACAACAACAAAATAGCAACCCAACTCTTTTTACAAAAAAGTGGACAAAATAGCAACCGTGCTGAGGTCAGCTCGTATTTTTCTAAGTCTTACGCGTATTTGATTGGTGTAACTTTTACTCGTTTAAGACTTCCACCTGTCAGATTCGTTTGAAACCTCGTTTTTTTTTTTTTTTTTTTTTTTTTTTTTTTTTTTTTTTTTTTTTTTTTTTAATTTTATTTAAAAGTAGTTTTTTGAAATCGCTACAAACTACTTTTTTTTGTATCGAACTACTCGCTACTCTACTTTTTTTCAAAAGTAGTGCGCTACACTACAAACTACTAAAAAATGTAGCTACTACAATAGCGTCGCTACTTGTAGCGCGCTACTTCCAACCACTGACTACAAGTTATTTCCACTTTTAGTTTTTTAACTGTAAAATCATTCCTTTTTATAAGTTCATTTTCATCTTTTAAGAACATTCTATTGCGTTTTTTATTGATACTTTTTGAAATTTGCTATCCTGACAAGTTTTTGTACTAAGTTTCTATTAACCGAGATTTCCGACAACCGAGGCACTAGCGGTTCCAATTAGCTCGGATAATCGAGGTCCTACTGTACCTCCGAGGTGCGTATACAGAAATTTATTTTGGGAGGGGACCAAGTTTAATATTATGAAAAAGTTTAGGAAGAGAACTAGCAAAAGTGGCACCCTGGATACCTGAAAATAATAAACCGTAATTTAACTGGTGCACTAAAAGTGAAAAAAAATATTAATAAAATCCTTACTTTACACTCTGTCGTGATAAGGGGACCGTCGTGCTCGTTTGCCAATGGCTTTTCTATTTTAATATTCTCCATTTCTACAAAAAAGAAAGTAATGGAGCTCTTTGATTTCTTTGTATTCTTCAAAACGAATTGCACGAAACCCAGATGATCCTCGTCTTTTAAATAAAATAAGGGAAAAAAACTTTTCGTGAACCACGCCTTGATTACTGGAAAGGATCAGGAAGCTTGAGCTTCCTCTCAGAATTTTCAGGGCACCCAAAAGTGACTGAAAAACTGATTTAAAATTCCAGCTTTTAAATGTATTTTTGAAGGGGACTTTCCCAGAAAAATTGTCGGAGCAAAATAAAATGCACACTGCATTCAACGGTTTAGCCAAACTTTGTTAAATGTACTTCTATAACTATGATATGCTTTATTCACTCAAGTTTATGAAACTGAAATAAATCTGATTCAACAACTATCCGTAGAATTGCAATTTAACCATATCTACTCGTAAAATCCTGTGACGTGCAATCCGCCCAAGCAAACCAAGCAGAGCTTGGGCTCTCCAAAAATAATTTTCATTTCTCATTTGTATGCCCATAATTGACAGGAAGTATGAATGATAATTTTTTTCTTATATTGACTTTCACTGAAAATAAGTTTAAAAACATTTATTTATTATTATTATAGCTTAAACGACGATTTCCACGGAAAACGAAGTGTCGCCGTGACTCTTATCCAATGATAAGAGACCGCTGCTGGCGTTTCTTCAGATTCGAAACTAAGCGAACAGTTCCATGCAAGGAGAGATAGATTACAAGAAGTAAGCAGGGTTGACAAATTGGCTGTTTTTGAACTAAACTCGAGAAATTTGGCTCTTTTTTTTTTTTTTTTTGGAAATCGACGTTCTTGAAAAAAATCGTCTGGCTTATTGGCTTTTTTTTTTTTTTTTTTTTTTTTTGGCTTTTTGGATTTCGAATAACTTTAAACAACCTTTTGATAAAAAATGCTGTTTTTTAGACTAGATTTTTTTAAAAGTTCCTCAGATCTTTTTAAAAGGAGCTGATGTGTGCATCACATGACTTCCTTTTACTCCAATTTAATGTCATTTCCACATTATTGGCAATTTTAATGTGATTCAATTGTTTACTCTCTAAATATCACCAACAGTGGCCAAATTGAAGCCAAATTAAAAATAAAAAAATCGCCAAATTTGTCGCCAAGTTGGTGACCAAAGGACTGGCGATATATCGCCAAGTGTCCGACAAATTATAACACCACTTGAGTTTGCATCGAAATTAACAATGATTTCCCCACAAAAAGTAGCGAAAGACCCCCTTATTAACATCCGAATGTAACCAAAAGAGAAGGTGCACAACTAGATCCCACTAGGAATCGACTTACCAAATTTCAACTTTCTAGGACATACCGTTTTTGAGTTATGCGAGATACATACACACATACACACATACATACGTACATACGAACGTCATGCGAAAATTCGTTGTAATTATCTCGGATTCGTCAAAATGGATATTTCAGGTGTCTGTACGTTTCTAGGCATATATCCACGTGTGGTAGGTTCGAAAAAAAAAACTCAACATTCATTCGGGGTTGAGAAAAATGGATATTAAGGCCGATTTTTGAGAGAAAATTTTTTCGCGATTACAATACTTCCTTTTTTGTAAAAGGAAGTAAAAATTATTTGGTCTTTTTAACTGCTTTATGATCAGGGCCCGATTAACCTCTGATAAAAGGGGAAGATTGGTCTCATTTTGCCCCCTTTCCTCTCACTTTTTGTTTGTGGAAATTTTATTAAACATTTTATGCAGATTGATACGACACTGACTGGTGCTAAGTGCACTAAATGGCTTATCAAAATTCAAATTTCAGCTTATTCCACACCAGAAATTGTGTTTACTACATACGTGTTGCATTTTAATTCTCAGCAAATATGGGTAGTAACATGTTGAATCATATTTGACACTCCACAAAGGAAATTAAATGTCATAGAAGTACAATGTAACAGAGTCGAATGAAATCCCACATTTGAAAATATAGCTTGTTACTACATTTTATCAAATGTGTCCTCACTTTCTATAATTATTTAATTACTTCAAACATTTTTATTTATCAAATTCCAATAACTGCAATCTCTTTTTTTAAAAAAAAGTTAAAAGCAGAAACAGGAATTGTTAAGCACATTTTTAGTCATATTTGGGCCCTCGAAAAATTCTGAGGGGAAGCTCAAGCTTCTCAAGCCTTTTGGCTAACCGGCCCTGTTTGTGATAACGTATGTTTTTGTCTTCACTGCAGGGCTGTCCAACTGGCACATATTGTGCGGCCCGCCAACTTCTTATTCAGCATATTTCTTTTTTCGACATCTTATGGTATCAAGTAGTGATGTGCCGGATCGTTAAAAAAGTAGATCCGCGGATACGGATACGGATCCGGATCATTAGTGTCAAGATCCGCGGATACGGACCTCATTTTTTTTTTTTTTTTTTACCCAATTCAACTATCCAAGTTTAAAATTTGTTACGGAAGGTATTCCCGTCAGAATAATGGCAGTATCTTCAAAAATGTCAACTGCGGCAAAAATATAATCAAGACTATGATTTACTTTAAAGAAATCTCCGTCAAAATTGAGGGAGTGTTGGAAGGAATGGGTCAGCGTTGCATTAATGCTTAGATGGAATGTGAAAAATTATTTTTAGCTAACTCGTTACATGTAGGATACAGTAGCAAGAGTGTAAAGCTGCTACTGGACAGGCTAGAAATAATTTTTCTAGCTAACTCGTTAATGTAGGATACAGTAGCAAGAGTGTAAAGCTGCTACTGGACAGGCTAGAAATAATTTTTCCCATTTTATTTCAGCATAAATGCAGCGCTGACCCATTCCACCGAACTTCTCCGACCGACGAAATACAGAGCCGGGAACACCTTTACAAACAGTAAATAGAGAATTTAGTCTCACTTTTTTTAAAGGCTGCCGAGAAAAACAAAAATGAAGAATAACAGAAACCCCAAATCAATAACAAAAACTAATATTAAATTAAAAATTAAAAAAAACAAAACCTGTCCCAGAGAGCCGACCTCATTAAGATGAATTTCGCGGTTCAGAACACACATTTGTTGACAAATATGAACTGACAGCAGGTAAAAATTTTAAATCATTGAACTTTTTCTCCTTATCTTCCGACTATGAAACAGCTACCAATCACGAGTATAAAGGCTTAGAACTGCATTTAAAATTTACTTAACAAGATTATAGCCCTTACTGTATATAAGTTGGAAGTTTCAAATAAATATCAAAGGCAGAAAACATCGTTCTCTCAATTAGGGCCAACATTTTTAACGTACGGGTAAATTTTTACTACCATAATTGTGAAAAACGTTAAATTGGTTTTTAATTAATATCTTCGGTAATTAAAGTTCTACAAATACAAGGCCAAGCTAAGAACACTTTCGATCAAGTTACCTTTTGAACGAAAAATGAACTATCAAAATCAGTTCATCTGTTTAGGAGCTATGGTGACACAAAAAGACACACTGATACACACTTTTAAAACTTATTTCCCCTTCCTTTTTGCAACGGGGGGGGGGGACAAATTGGCTTCTGAAATGATACCTTATAATTTAAATAGGGTATAAAACCTAATTTAAACGGAATTTAAGAGTTTTTTATTCAAATGTTTAAAAATCTTTAGAATAGAAATGATCCGTTTAAGATCCGTCAAAAAAATAACGGATACGGATATGGATACAGATCTGTATTTTCCCTCGGATATCCGCGGATACGGATACGGATATCCGAAACATCACTAGTATCAAGTAGTGATGTGCCGGATCGTTAAAAAAGTAGATCCACGGATACGGATACGGATCTCATTTTTTTCAACCCCAATTCAACTATTCAAGTGTAAAATTTGTTACGGAAGGTATTTCCGTCAGAATAATGGCAGTTTCGTCATAAAATGTCAACTGCGGCAAAAATATAATCAAGACTATGATTTACTCTTTAAGGAAATCTCCGTTGAAATTGAGGGAGAGTTGGAAGGAATGGGTCAGCGCTGCAATAATGCTTAGATGGAATGCGAAAAATTATTTCTAGCTTACTCGGTAGATGTAGGACACAGGAGTAAGAGTATAAAACTGCTACTGGAAAGGCTAGAAATCATTTTTCCCATTTTATTTCAGCATAAATGCAGAGCTGACCCATTCCACCCAACTTACTCCGACCGACGAAATAACGGAGGCGGCAACCGCTTTACAAACGATAAATAGAGAATTTAAAACCCCAAATCAATAACAAAAACTAATATTAAATTAAAAATTAAAAAAAAAAAAAGATGTGTCCCAGAGGGAAGATCTCGTAAAGATGAATTTCGTGGGTCAGAACACACATTTGTTAACAAATATGAACTGACAGCAGGTAAAAATTTTAAATCATTGAGCCTTTTCTCCTTATCTTCCGACTATGAAATCGCTACCAATCACGCGTATAAAGCATAAAGGCTTAGAACTGCATTTAAAATTTACTTAACAAGATTATAGCTCCTTCTGTATATAAGTTAAAAGTTTCAAATAAATATCAAACGCAGAAAACTTCGTTCTTTCAATTAAGACCAACATTTTTAACGTACGGGCAAATTTTTACTACCCTAATTGTGAAAAACGTTAAATCGGTTTTTAATTAATATCTCCGGTAATTAAAGTTCTACAAAAACGAGGCCAAGCTAAGAACACACTTTCGATCAAGTCACCTTTTGAACGAAAAATGAACTATCAAAATCGGTTTATCTGTTTAAGAGCTACGGTGCCACAAAAAGACACGCGCTTTTAAAACTTATTACCGCTTCCTGTTTGCAACGAAGGGGGGGGGGTACAAATTGCCATCTGAAATGATACCTTCTAATTTAAATAGGGAATAAAACCTAATTTAAACGGAATTTAAGAGTCTTTTATTCAAATATTTAAAAAAATTTAGAATAGAAATGATCCGTTTAAGATCCGTCAAAAAGTAACGGATACGGATACGGATACAGATCTTTATTTTTTCCCTCGGATATTCACGGATACGGATACGGATATCCGGAACATCTCTAGTATCAAGAAGCATCCGAGACTACCGTTCTTGGTCAAGCCGGGGTGCCCGAAATTTCCTCTTGATCGCTCTTTTACTGCTTTTATTGTATTGGGAGAAAAAGGTACAGGACATCTATAGGTGAAGGTCAAGCAGTCCTTCCCACCCTGCACGCTGGTGTTCAAACGAATTCGTAGACATAGTATTGCCTCACGTTGGCGGGGAGAGACAGGTAGGGAAGAGAGAAACATCTCAGATAAGCAAAATCTGCCTGCAATTGGTTAAAAATAAAGACCCCCTCACTAACTCTGCGGTCTTTGTTGATTTCGAAAAAGAAATTGAGAACTTGCTCCCGTCAATTCTCTGCTTTTTTCCGTTGATGATATTGATCTGACTGGTTTCGAGGAATGTTAGGTTCTCAGATAAGCTTGCAGCTTTTGAATATGAAGTAAACCTCTCTTGTACTGTTAAGAAGGCGGATCGACCTCAGTTTTCCCATTAAAATGTAAGAAAATTGTTTTATAATCCTTCTGTTTCATTGTTTTATAATTAATAATTCAACTATTAATTGTTATTGTACAAGAGGTAAGTGGTTATTGTTCAACTTTTTCAAACTGCGGCCCGCCAGGTGATCAATGATCGGAATTCTGGCCCGTGGGATCTTTGCAGTTGGACAGCCCTGACTATGGATAAGAGGTGATGGCTTTCGGTCGCTGGAGTATTTATTGTTCCAGATGGCCGATAGCTGTTCTCTATCAAAGAATGCTGATCTTCGATCTTAATATGCAGATACTTCAGACAGGATTCCTCTCCCCCCCCCCCCCACTCCCTAAAGCGGTGGCACATCTTCTGAAGGAGAGCAAAGGCCTTTAAAAAACCAAACCGCTAAAAATTTCAATTTCGGAGTCAGCGCCACATAGGCTCCCCCGCCCCCTCCTGTTGTCATTCATTCTTTAGCTATCATTATTAGAAATACATCCCTAGATTATACTTTTATAAAAACAACTCACTTAACACGCTTTTCGATTCTGTAATTGAATATTTTGCTGCTAATGAACGAAGAATGGAATTCCTTTTTAAGGTGACAAGAAATAACTTAGAAACACAAAACACATTATAACTTTTATGCTAATGAAAATAATACGACCAAACTTGAAAATAAATATGAATACATTATTTCGTCCAATATATTTACAAATTTTCAAAGTGGCTATAGCCGTCACGGTGGCCATTCTTGAGCTCCATTGAAGTCTGGAAAATGTGTCTTGCACCAATTTTGAGTGTCTTTAGCTCTGTGGGTAAGTGCGGTATCCTGTTGGAAGGCCCAGCATTTGTTTTCAAAGAACTTTGTGACCAAGGTAAGACAACATCTTCCAAAATGAGTTTACGATATGTTTCTTGATTACTCTTTATCCCTTGATCAACACAAACAAGTTGTGTTTTCCCACATATCCCACCCCAAACCATTACTGATTTGGGTCGTTGACGTAGTTCAACAATGCAAAAAAATATTGGAGACAAGGGTGTTTGCTAAACCTCATAAAACTTTGGCATCCCTTAAGAAATTCTTATGCAAGGAATGGGATAAAATATCAGTAAGTGAGTTGTGGCATACTGCCGAAAAGTTTGTGATACGTTTAAAACTCTGTATTAAAGCTAAAGGTAGCCACTCTGAAAATTTGTAAGTGTATTAGACGATAAAATGCATTTGTATTTGAAGGGATACGAAGAAGAACGATCGTAGTCCACCATACACAAATTTTCCCCAGTGCGTTTTTCAGCTTGAAACCTCGAATCTTTTCCGATTTAGCCTCGTTCTTCCCAGTTAAAACTCACTCACTGTGATGATTCTTGCCTGAATAATATTTCTCTTAAATACTGTCTGTAATAATCTACGTGTTCCCATTGGTTAACCAGAGGTTTTTAGAAAAATCTTTGATCGTTCTTCCCCGTAGCCCTTCATTTATTTTGATTGATCGTAATATTTTCATTAAAAATTATAACGTATTTTGTTTGTCCAAGTTATTTCTTGTCACCCTGTATAAATGAACTGTTAAGTTAAATGTAGTATTTAACTCTAAAAACTGTACTCTTAGTGGTATTTTAGTAGTATTTTATAACGCTGCATACGTTTGACCCCAGTTTCAGTCATTATTTGTTTTCTTAACGTGTATGCATTTCAAATGTGTTATTGTAATTAATCAATATTATGTATTCCATATTTGTTTTTGCTGCATAAAAAATGTTCAATCCAACCTGACAGTTACTAGAATTAACACGCTTTATTCAGAAAAGACATACATGGGGGGAATGTGGCCCAAAGCGGGTAGGATTAAAGTTATAACGTCTGCATTAAAGTTATAACGTATTTTGTGTGACCAAGTTATTTCTTGTCACCCTGTATAAATGAACTGTTAAGTTAAATGTAGTATTTACTTCTAAAAACTGTACTCTTAGTGGTATTTTAGTAGTATTTTATAACGCTGTATTTGTTTGACCCCAGTTTCAGTCATTATTTGTTTTTTTAACGTGTATGCATTTCTAATGTGTTATCGTAATTAATCAGTATTATGTATTCCACATTTGTTTTTGCTGCATAAAAAATATTGAATCCAACCTGACAGTTACTAGAATTAACACGCTTTACCCAGAAAAGACATACATGTGGGAGGGTGGCCCAAAGCGAGTAGTAGGCCTTCGTATGCCCCCTCCCCATGGTGTGTAAGCGGCAATGCATACGTATGTCGTGTTTATATAAACACCCCCGAGTTTTAATCAGTCCCAACGAAGCTGCAGAGAAGTGGCGTGGCGTAACGAGGTTTAAAATTTTTAAAAAATGACACATTTCTAAGAAAAAATTTGAAATTTTGTATCTTGTGAATAGTCGAAGACTAGCTCAATTTTTTTTACTGTCAATTATATTATTTTATTCTGACACCATCCACCTACACTGTAAAAAAATTCCGATACGTTACTGGTTATCTCCGTGGAACGTTTCGGGATTTCAGAGGTTTTCACCTATTTCCCCGCAAAATCAAGTATCTTCGCAAAAAAGTTTCCTGAATTGCTAAAAGATGCCCGAATGCAGACTTTTCACTGGCGTGAAAGATATTTTTTGCTACCAGTTTAAAGATTGACTGAGCATGTTTATAAGGTGTATCGGCTTCAATTTGATCACGGCCCGTCCAGATTGACTGAACTCCCAATGGGAGCAAATGAGTGACTGGATAGCTGCAGCCTTGCGAGGCAGGATTTGCAGGCAAGAAATATGCTTGGTTCTTGCTTGCAAATTTCGCGTAGCTTTGACCGTGGTTGCTCTAATGCTTTTGGGGCTTTTTTGGGAAATTAGGAAGGCTCTAATAACATACATAAAACTTGTTTCATTTTTCTATAAGGTTCACGTCTGGTTTTAACAGGGTAGATTTCACAATATTTCAGAAAGGTTACTGACTTTCATCGGAATACGTTCCTGGTTTTTGTAAGAAATGTTACTGGTTGAAATTGGGCACATCAGCTGCCTATTATTTTTCAGGAACGTTTCTGAATCTTTTTTACAGTGTACAAACTACGATAGTCATTTCGTTTGTTTCTTTTTTTTAATTTAAGGTTATAATTATTGAACTAAAAAACGTGCCTTCAAGTAAAGCGCGTCGGGCAAAGCGGGTATAGGATTTAATCATATATTTATTTATAGTTTGTTGACTCGTGTGCTGACTTAGATTTTGTATTTCAATAGGATAAGTAGAACTTTAAAAAATAATTTTTTAGGATGGCAATTAATTAGTCTATTAATTTAATCAGTTAGTTTTTTATGTTTTATAAACAAATGTGCTGACTTTAAATTGGATAAGTACAACTTTTTAATATATTTTTTATAATGGCAGGTAGCTAGTCAATTATTTTAATCATTCATGTTTGTAAAGTTTGATAATAAATAAATACTGGGTTTGAAACAATACAAAAATCACTTTTTCATTTTGAAGTTCAAGAACCTGCTAAGAAATAAAACCGAAATTGTTACGATAAAAATACAAAAATTGTAATTTTCAAGCGTTCTTCGAAAACCTACCCGCTTTGGGCCACCCCCCCCCCCCCCCCCACCCTACAACAAATATTATAAAATATAACTAATAAGGAGAAGACAATTGGATACATAGCTGCTTGGGCACTCGCTTGAGCCACCGCACGTGCCTGCTAAAATCATTCTAGAAGAGAGATAAAATAGATAATAAACTTCAATTTGAATTCTACTGGGCCACTTTTAAAAACAATATATTTATAGCATTCGTGACTTTTGTTTCAATATGGGTGGAATTCAGAGAAATTTCCTCAAATCAAAAGCATGTGTGGTCCCGAAAGGAGAGAAAGCTTCCCCCAACTTCAGAGCTTAATAGGACCCTGCTGCTAATTATGCTTGGTATACGAGACAAAACCTCTCCTCTGTTTCCATTTCTTTCACTTTCATTTTCTTTTTCACGAAAATTATCTTCCATCTGAAGACATCAGACTGAGTTATACGTATACTTGGTGCATTCAGATGTGTTATGTTATCAGAAGAAGAAAAAAAAAGTCACATCATTACCTGCAACGTCCGAAAAACAAACATTTAAACCCCGCAATCAACTTTCATGCATTCGTAGAAACACTTTTAAAATTCCAAACAGAACACAGCAATGGTACGTATTTCAATGCAAAATCACAATGACCCTTAACGATTTTCTTCTTAACTAACCAAAACATATCATTAGAGTCTCGACGTTTTGGATTGCAAAATACGCGCTCACAAATCTGTTTACTTCTTCTTTTCTTTCTTTTTAACTTGTTGACTGCTTTAGAATCTTTGGCAGAAGGATTGGCGTCGATATTTCGGTCTTTCGGTATAGCTGCCAAATGTGCGGGTGTGCAGAACATGTACTTTACAATTCAGTTCTTGGTTTGAGGCCACGACTTGCTTTGCAAAGGTCGTTGCGACATCCACCTACTGTTTTTTGTTTTCTTTTTTTCTTCTCCTTTTTTTTTTTTTTTTGAAGTATTACGTCAAAAGGGGCGCGTAGTCAAAATGGAGTAAAATAAAACAGTTACTATTCTGAAGATACCGAAAATTTCTGCCAATATGATTATGCGTCTAAAGTTCTGCCAACTTCTATTTAAAGAGTAGCAATTGATACAGCCTCTTTCAAAGTAAGATCTACGTCAAGTGTTGAAATTATGGAACTTTATAAAAAAAAATAAATAAATAAATAAAACCGGAAGTGAAATGTTGATAAATAAGAGGGAAAAACGTAATTGAATATAATATCATCTTTCAATGTTTTCAATATTAAAAAATGTAAATTACTAAAATCCGTTTTTTTTTAAATCTATGAAAATCATGATTTTTACCAGAGGCACCTGATGGGAGGTTACTGGAGGCCACTGTGACCTCCCATCGTTTTCCTTATTTGGCAATTTTGTCTGACGATGCGGCCAAAATCTTCATTATTTTTCAAATTTTGTCTGTCGATTCGGCAAAATTATCATCATCGGCCAAACTTGGAGTTCCATTCTGGAAATTGAGAGTTTCCGCCTTCACAAAAATTTCACTTCAGGGCGATATGATCATCAAGGTGATTCACCTGAAACAACCTGAAAAGTTTTCCGGTTGGCCATGCAATTTTCTTAGTCAAGTCTTAAAATAATAATCCAAATGCAATGAAATTTCTGAAAAAAAGTTTTTTTTTTAGAAATTAATAACAAATGAAAATTTTAACTATGACAGTATAACATACGTAAACCTTACCTAATTTTGCAAAAATTGATTAAGCCACGAAAATTCCACCTAAAGCAAAATGTAACTAAAATTTTTGGGAATGAAGTTGGTCATACCATTTTTAAGTTTTAATCCAAAAAATTCGTTTTTATAACCTTTTCCACAACCCGAAATTTCGACTCATGCGAAGGACCTTGGAACGTATTAATTGCTTAAAAATCGAGAATCGACTGTAATGTTTCTTTCTCACTATTAATGCACGTAGCACAGCAGCAGAATTTTTCTCAGAAGTCTGTGACACAGAATAAAATCCGAAAATAGTGAGAAAGATAAATCGTCATTAGATTAATAGTAAAATTTGAGTCAGTCCCGAAAAATACTTAAAAGTAAGATACTAAAGTTAAAAAAACTCCAAGAACACGCTACTTGTGGATTATATTCTAAGAAATGCGGTATAAATCTTCGTTCGCTGAAATTAAATTTAAAAATTACAAAACAAAACCTTTACACATTGTAATTTTTCTACTCTAATTAAGAAATAGTCTGGAGAACTGCAGAATTCTTCAAGAATCTGTGGCGTACGTCGCAGCGCCACGTTGTTTCTGCTACCCAGTAGGGGGGGGGAGGGCGGCTCATGGCATGAAGAAATCATTTTTGACTCGCCTGAGAACAGGTCATCTAAAAACCCTCAGATTTCAACATGGTAATAGGACTTTCCCAGTTTGCACCAAATGTCATACTGAAGAGGCCCCTGCACAACATCTGATTTTTTATGTTGGCTTGGTACGCGAGGATCTACTGGAGAGACCTGCTTCTGTCTTGAAGTTGATTAAGGCGTACAACTTCATGGATCTGATCTGATTCAGAACAGAGAGATAAGTAGGAAGAAGAAGAAGAAATCATTATATTCATTATAAAAATCAATGGGTTTCTGAAAAAAAGGGTTGTACCAAGTTTTTGAGCATAGGGTTTACATCCTTTTTCCAGTTCATCCAGATGCACTTTCCAATTTCCTTCCTACATTTAAAGAATATTAATACAGCGCATATAAATAATAACTCAAAATTTCTTTCACTTTCTCTTTCGTAAAAAACGCAAATGCTCTGCAATATGGAGTAAAGTGGAGAGCAAAAATGAATGAGATAGCAAATAATAACAGGTTTGTTTGTTTTTCAGAAGAAGGAAATAAAAGGTTATAGTATCACCTACTTACTGATCAGAACTGATAGGTTTTTAAAGAAAGTGAAACATTTTTCCAAATCATATGAAGATACTTTTCAAACTTGGAAAGAGTAGCCCAACCTCAGATGGAACTAATACTGGAAACGCTATAATTATTTGATGACGCATAACTCATAAAAATAATTACACTTTGAAAAGTTTCCATGTGTTAAAGTTCAAAATAATGTTTGCGTTGGCTATGGTGTTTAAGTGCAATAAATAAAGCTGGTGTTTCAAGTGCAATGAATAAATTCTCTTTTGGTAACTTACGCTGCATCGTGACATCCATCGTTGCAACTTCCATAAAGCAGACAAAAAAAGAGCTTGTTGGCGGTAATCCCATTCCACTGTAATCCAAGCGAAAAAGGAGGAAAAGAAAGGCATGAAAGAGAGAGAAAAAAAAAAGGCGACATAAAATAATCATAGTGAAAAAAGGTGGAAGAATAATGGCACTCTTGTAGCCTCATTTAGACTTTTTTTTAACTATGTTAAGATTGTGTAACTTAAATTGATATGCTTTTTCTACTGTTTTGTAAATGTAGTGTGTTTTCACTTAAAAAAAAAAAAAACTCAAAATTCGAAAAAAAACCTCTAACTTCACAAATTAAAACCAAACATAAATAGGAATTAGCAATTAATATTTAAAGAAACTAAGCTTCATATACTACATATACATAAGCTACATGTTTGAAGTTTTCAAGAGTCAAGTTTAAGCAAAAACAAGTCTAATGTCATCAAAATTGTCATCAAATGCAAGGAAAAAAGAAGCAGGTAAACTGAACTTACAGGCATTGTATAGCAGTTTCTTTCTGCGCCACCTACAGTCAAAATCTTGGTTAAATTGGATTCTGAACAGATAGATTTTTACGGTTTTTACGCTTAAGCATTCTAGGCAAGAAAGTTATCCGATGGGCGAAATTGTTGTACATCAAATGTTCAACCCAAAAAACATTGCTGTAACATAGACTATATCAGGTATATTGGGTATGTTATTGTCAGACAGATCTGGAAATGGGGGGGGGGGGGAACAACTAATAATAATATTGGTTTTCATTAAAATTTTGAAACTTTTCTCCTGAAAAAACGGAAAATTGACTGCTAAATAACTTTTTTGTCGATGTAAAATCACCCTAAAAGCTTCATTACCCGTGGATTTGTTTTAAAGGATACTCTCACAAACCAATTTAAAATCCTTTTATTTCTGTCTAATGATTTTTCCAGCATTAATACAAGAAAAAACTACTTAAAAGGCGTCACAAAAATATGATGGTGCTGGTATTGTACCTCATGTAAATTTGTTTTTTTTTCCAGAATGACAAGTAAATGCAGTGCGTTTTTTGAAGCTGCTTGAGCTTGAGCATGAAAACATCAGCGTAAAAAAATTTACTTGCTCAAGCGTATCGTGAGACTTTCCAAAGAAATTTAACTTTTAAATAAACTGGGCAATGAAGATGAATGTCCGAAAGTTGAAGAAAATTCACGCTTACTGCTTTAAACATTCTCCAAGAAGTGCAGTCAACAACCATCATAATAATACGAATCTGTCCGAGAAAGCTCTTTGTCGTCTCATGTGCAAAATTACACAACTCCAAAATCTGTCATAACTTGAGCTGGAGTTGGTGCGACCGTTAAAATTGATCCTGTTTCTATTGACGAGGAGGGAAAAGGAAAACCGGAACGATGTGGACAACCGTGAGATTTTGAAAGCTGCTGTACATTTTTGGGCTCATATGTGCTTTGGCAAAATCTTTTCCATAGACGAGGAGTAAAAATCTGGAAAAAGTAGTACAACCGTGACATTTTCGAAGCTGCAGTATTTTATTGGGCTTAAATGTTTGTTGGCAAAATTGTACGGTCATTCTAACAGGATGTGACTAAAAAGGGAAATCATGTCCAAAGCAAGTATAGTATTCTATTCAGGCCGGGATCTATACATTTTGCCCCCCACCCCCCACCCCTCTCCTTCCCCCGTAGATCTGGGCCTGATTATGATATTCCATGGAATACAATTCTCCCATGGAAATCAAGCGTGAATGCTCAGAGGTATTTCTTTTCATTTTCTTTACTTCTTTTTTTTTTCTTTTCGTACACAGTTCAAGTTTTCTTAGGAGAAAAATTGCAAAAGTAGCAGCCTTGTTCTTGTACAAAAATTGTTCTTACTTAATTTGCTAATTCATTAACTTTTATCGATGCAGATTCGAAATTCTACTGTTGGGAGTTTTTTTTTTTTTTTTGTAACTCACTCTTCCATTTTATTTTACAACACTTGTGCCTTAAATGCTAGACAAATTGCTGTTTTTAAGTTATTTCTCGTAAGAAGTTCTTTAACAGTTGACATTTGGTAAAATACAATACCTATAGATTTGAGGGAATGGATTTGATATAAATTTATTCTATAGCTAGTTTTTTTTCCCCCTTTTTTTTACAGGATTGGTATATTTTGTTTTTAAGAATCAGTTTTAATTTGTTAGCAGGTACGTTTCTAAAAAATGTTATCTTAACCCGATTCTGATGTTAGTTAAAAATCGATGGTAATAAGAAAGAGGTGAAAAAAGTGGGAAAGTAGGCTCGTTTAGTTTAAGGAGGAAATTCTTTTCTAAGCTTTGAACAGAACAAAGCAAGCAGAGATCTTTTCAGATGAAATATTTTTCACCACTTCCTGTTGAATTATAAAGAAGAAAAAAAAAATCTTTCATATTAATTATCACTTACTACTAAACGTAAAAACTCGACATTACTATAACTGAACCAATCCCTCCACAATTTTTACTGGGTCTCATTTGCGAGAGATGTTAAACTCAAACCCCTACCAATGAACTAGACAAAATACAGAGGATATTGAGGCTTACAAATAATTATCGGTCAAAACTTCATGAGCTTGTTCCAGAAAGCCACACTCGAAGCTTAGTTGTATATTTGTGACTAAGTGCGGTTTTTTAAAACGGTAAAAAAATATAAAAAACTTCGAATAATTCGGGGAAAGCAGAGGGTAATAACAAGACTCAGACTCGGAATTTTCCAATCGAAGACACAAATGTGACAAAAAAGGAGCGAGTGAAAGAAAGGTTGTTTCTTTTTCCGTTAAATCACTGAAATAATTCGTTCCTTCAACGGAATGTGTTCCAAGCCGGAAATTTCAAGTTTGCTCCTTGTGACTCAGTCGGGTTATGTTTCAGACAAAAGAACAAGAAAACTAAGTGATCGCATTAAAAATGACGAAATATATATTCTTCCTTTAAAAATCATTACTTCTTGTGAGATGCAATACAATTTAGCATAAATAAAGCTTTTATTATAGTTTGACAGTAATCCAATATTCTGATTTTCGTAAGCTTTGTTTCTATTCTAAACACACACATACAGGGGAAAAAAAAGCTGCACCATATTTTTTTTCTTTCTATATCTTCTTTTTTTTAAGTTTGAACTTCACGCTTCGCTCAGATTTGCTCCAGTTCTGACTCACGCTCGCTTGGCTATAGATGCTGAGTATTTTTATCACAACTATATCACTACATTTTAGTTCTATACGAAGTATAATATGTTCTTGAGAGCTTTTTCTTTCCGTAAAATTCTAGTTAAGAAAAGGAGATTTTTGGAGCTAGACCAAGAACATAACACAGCTCTAAATTTAAAAACAACATAAAATGTAAAAAAAGAAAAAAAAACACACACACACACAGAATTTAATATATCGTGCATTATTTGCAAATCATTTGAAGAGTTATTCCGTAGAACAGGGTGTCCCCCCCCCCCCAAAGAGTGATGGCGCGTCCCTTGAAAATGCTACAGAGAGCACCCCACAAAATGAGGTCAAAACAAAAACCCTGTCAAATTAAGCCTCCAAAAAAAAAAATCAGTGACGCAGTTTGTACTATGGACCCCTCCTCCTTCCCTCATGGTCACCCCTGTGTAAAACATGCATCCTTTTGTGTGTCACTCAAAGTGTTGTCACTCAATCTTCATTTGCTTTTCATTCCAAGATATTATACGCTTGGCAATTGAACCTTTAAGACAGGAGTGCCCACCCCTAAGGGCAAGGGCACACGCCCCTAAATGTCACAAAGATTCCCCCAGAGCAAGAGCTCCCCAAAATGAAAAAACTGCTGATAAACCCCCCTCCCCTGAAAATTTCGGCGCAGTCTGACCCCCCCCCCTCCTACCCCCTAGGTGGGCACCCCTGTTAAAGAAAAATTCCCGAATTGCGCAAATTCAAAACGATGTTAAGCTTTTCTATTTATGCTTCACCCTGAACGTAATTTTAGCATTCGTCGCTGCGTCAGAACTAATCTTGAGACCATCTTCCAAGATGCACTATCGTTGTTCCACGGGGAGAAGACTAATGAACTGGGAGTAGTAATGTTTTTACTGCTCGCGCATTCCCGCTGATCCTACCTATTACAAAATTCAGTCTTCTGTTTCTACTTCCTAATCATCCGCCATCTCTCCGTTGCACTAAAGCCCTCGAACGGAGAAGAAGTAGCGACATCGTTTTCCCCTATTGTCTGGTGCCGCTTCCGATTCTTATTGGATGTGACCGATCACGTGGGCAATCATTTGACATCTTGGGGCCAAAATCTGAGTGCTTACCGGTCTTTTAACATTGTGTTCTCGCTATTTTGCTCATATTTATTTATCGGTATATTTATTTCTTCGTTCATTTTAGCATCTACTTACTGTGCCGTTAAGTGAGTGAATAGGGCAGAATCGGGCACCAAATTATATCTTTACCTAGAGGGAAACGAAATAAAGAAAAACGTAAAATCTGGGTGCATTGAATCGGCAGAGATGACTTCACTTCTTTTATCCCCCCCCTCCCCCCCAGTGTGCATCTCTGTATAACTCAATGTTTTTTTGTATATATTTTTATTATTTGTTTGTATTCAAACTCACGTTTTTTTTTTTTTTCCAACGCATCGTAGTTAAAAATATTGCATTCCTTGAGTTTTTACTTTTTCACAGTGAGTTCTTGTTCATTTCTTCTTCTAGGATTATTTTCACAGGATATTTTTTTGCCATTTTTGGTGTTTCATAAAGTATTTATTGTAACTCTTCCGTGTAAACACGTATTTATTAAATGGCCAGTTCCTTATTTATTTATTTACTTTTCTTCAACAATATCGATTTATTTGGCCAAAATTTAAAGTTCAAATTATTTCAGCGCAGTTAATATTTAAAACTTTATCGTCAATGCTTCTATTTATCTCAGATCTGTAATCTGATTACTTGTTTAGTGAATTCAGGAAAAATGCCAGTGAAACGAAAGCAACATTTTGAAACAAGCAACTATTACTTTTATGTTGAACAGAATTGTAAGCATGCATTAATGTGCAATACAAAATCAATAACACGAGTAATTGATTCATCTCTTTATATGTATTTTAAAACTTTTGTTTAAAATCTTAAGCTAATTTATTACTTTTATTTTATGTTTCTGTGAGTTAATATGACAAATGTCTCCCTTTATTCATTGACATTTAAATAAGAAAACAATCAATTATTCACGGACATTATATTGTTGAGAGAGTTGATGTTGTATAAAAATATTTATACTAATCCAATATCTTATATTTTAACAATTTTGCAGTATAAAACTTGAAACACTCACCGTATTTTGCTGTGTTATTTTTAATGAACATGCTACTTTGACAACATTTATTTTATTTTATTAAAAGGCAGAAAATCTTACTTTGCATTTCATTGCGTTACTCATTCAAAATTTTATTTAAATCCACTTTGTGTAGTGAAACGTTAATGCTGAAAACGATAGTTTATATTTTAAGTAAATGATTAAATATAATTAGAAGTTTTCAAAGAAGAATTCAATCCTTGAAATAAATAGCGAAAGTTTGTTTTAATCCATGAGTTTTATGGATGAAAAGAAAGCCGCTTTATTTTTAAATACTACATTGTTTTCGATTCGAAATTTCATTTCAGTTTAATAATAAAAACTTATATTTTATACAAACTGGAACTGCAAGTATCATATTTATACATTGGTTATGTTACTTTAAAATTCAAAGAACCAGTAGTTTAAACTCTTGTAACATACAGCTTAATTTTGTGTCTGTACGATAAAAAAAAATCTACTTTTTGGTTAATAAAATATATTTGTTGCGATTAATCAATGGATGATCAATTATTTATGCTATTCTGATAATCAATACAATCATAATATCTATTCTTTCAACATAAATATCCTACTTCCATGCTTTCGGGGAAGAGAGTAAAAAAATATTTCGCAAAAAGGTCGAGAATTATTGTAAAACATTAAGCATCAACATCTTTGCACATTAAAATGCCTTAATATCAAAATTAGTTTCCTTACCAAATAAAAATTTAAAAAAAGTTAATGTACATTCAAATTTTTGTTATCTCGAAGAATCTAGGAATATTTATTAACAAGGAGTTACTAAGAAACCACTATTTCATCATAGCAGATATAGGAAGACAGCCGATGCTTGGCCCCAACATGGCCGACAACTCCCCGTGTCGCTACTTAGGAGAAGGATCCAGGGCTTTACGTTGCACAACTATAATCCGAAGGGATGTTAAGCTTTTTTGAAGGTCTGCTTGTTTTCTCGCGATAAAAGCGAGTCAACCAAATTCATAATGCAACGGAAGTGCATGTTGGAGTAGGAGTAGTAATTGGTTTTCTATCTTGCAAAATCTACAAAAGCAATTTTTTCAATGTTTTGTGACACGTGCTTCAAACATTCCTCGGTCTGCAGAAATTGATTTGCAGTCGATCAAAATAATACTCCGTCCGGATTAAAATCTGAGTTGTCCTCGCCGCATCTTACAAAATTCCTAACCGTGTTATCACGATACTACGAGCACGAGGGAATGTTGAAATTATTTGTTGTATAATCGTTTCAGTTTATTAATTATTATGTTTTTAAAAATAAGAAAAATTAGAGTACATGCGAATAATGTGTGTTCGTTATTATAGCAGGGAAGGGGATCAAAATGTAAAGAGTGATGCAAATGTCAGTTCTGATTCAAATGTAAAGTGGAATATTGACTTTGCTATTGATCAAATATTTGTGAATCTGCAGCATACTCGAAAGGGAGGAGGGAGGGGGCGTTGATAGTTAAAATCTACGAGACAGACCTTACAAAATTACTTGAAAAGTGATTTTGTAAATGTATCATGTGTGTATTTTTTCTATACTATCAGAAAACTGTATAGCATCTCACACGGAGTAAGCATTTATAAAATTTGTCGTTAGAAATAAATTAGGTAACCCAAAAAGAATTGGATGTCTTCCGTGATTAATCGTAGTCCTATAAAGATGACGTACTTGTCAAGTTTCTCATTCCTCCATACTAATTTATAAGTTTATGACTCACGGAGTCAACGAAAATTGGATTAATTGCATTTCGTTTTATGATTGTTTGGCATTTGAGCGTTTTTCTTTGCAACTTTCTTTTAAAGTGGAAAAAAATGGTGCTAGCAAGAAAACTGCAAAAATGAAAATACCGTTAAGCTTAGTTTCTTAAAGTTTATTTTACGCGATAGAAAAAAAATTGTTTCCAAACAATTCATGGGTAAAATTATATTTCTAACAGAAAATCATTTTAACCAGGGATTTTTAAAGCCTTTGGCGGACTATAAAATGAATGAGAAGGAAATTAAAAATTAAAGAAGAATTTGAAGTTTATAAAAAACTGGTTTTAGTATGTTTAAGGATAAAATCAAGTATTATAAACTGGAGGCAAAGGGCACCCAATTGATTATTAGAGGTGAAATTAATGTTTTTTGAAAAATTTCTAATACCATCAATCGAAACTAGAAAACTACCTCACCTATGTTCACCTATTGAATGTTGAGCATGATGCAAGGTAAAACTAAATGAATCTTCAAGGGTTGGAAGAATGATGCGCACATTATAGAAAATATAGAGAGCAAAGTAAAAACCACTCAGATTTTTTTTACAAACTTTGCCCACAAAGAGAAAAAAACACGTTTCCTTTTAATATATATATATATATATATATATATATATATATATATATATATATATATATTAACTTACTGCAGTTCTCGACACAGATAAAGAAATCTCTTTGACATTAACACGAAATTTATGTTGTAAAACTAGGAAATGTTTTCCTGGTTGCATGAAAATAAATCTAGTCATATTTTTATATAAAGGCTATTGGTAAACAAAATGCTCCATATTTTCAGAGGATTTGTTTTCAATGGATTAGTTAAAAGTTTCAAAATTTCTTTCAATGAGTTGAAATATTTTCGTAACATGAAGTAATTCAATCCCTTTAAACTACACTTTCTAAAAAATATATATAAAAAATCTTTGTTTATGAAAGAGCTAAACTATTTCACGAAATTTAAATTCCTTTCTCTTCCAAGAACTTCAGTTTATTGGGCATCCACAAGGACTTTTATTGAGGTCTGAAATTCAAAAAGCAGTTTTAAACTACCTTTCTCCATTTTCTGAAGAGCTTTTTGCCCTATTTTAAGCTCAAGATTCTAAACGTCTGCAATTCCGTAGGAATTTTAGCTGTGTTAGAGATACATAAAATTTTGAAACAGACTGGTTTTATGATGAACGTTCCTACGTTTTCTAGTAGTTTATGTAACAATTTTGGGTTGAAGAAAAATTACTTTGTGACTAATATCGGCTGCTCTCTGAAAGCTCTCAGTAACAAAGAAAAAAAAATCAAGTTTTTTTTTTTTTTTTTTTTTTTTTTTTTTTTTTAATAAAGTGGTATGGTAATTGTGTAACCGACAATTTTTTAAAAAACTGCTTCAAATCATTTTAGGAAAATATCTCTTGAAAAAGATGTCTGCGACGTTATATTTTTTAACGTTTAAAGCAATTAAAATTCAGTCGATTACATCATTACATCAATAGATCTTAATGAATAGATTCTTTTTTTTGCTAGTATATTATTATTGAGCAGTGAAAGTGACTACATTTCAACATATTAAGAAAATAAATAAATATAGAGAGAAGCATAGAAGATAATAACAGATGAATTACTGCAATATTTGAAAATGTCTTAGTTTAAAAATGGATAGTTAAATGTTTTATTGCTAATGAGTTTAGAACAAAAACAAACTCAGCTGTTTGATGGACTGATTGTTTACATTTTGTTATATTAGGCTCCAGAAGATATTAATGAAACTTACCCTCGCTCGAAACTGTTCCAGAATGTTTAATACGAGAAAGCCTCATTTCCTACGTAATTGCTTTACTTCTCAACGAAATTCCTTTCGTCTGTGTTTCGTATGCCGATGCAGTACTATATAATTGCTGAGATTTCATTAATTTAAGCACCAGTTTTGCTATTTTTTTCATTTTGTGGTACCTTTATTGTCACCAAACAAAGATGTTTTATACCATGTATCACCACATGCCTGTAACTTTTATTGCAAATTTGTGCCTTCTATTTTGTTGCTTACGAAACCTTCAGTCTTTTATATTACATAAGTTTTAGTCTACATAAAACTACAGCAATGCAATTATCAAAAATCCTTCCATCTGTGGACTCGAATCTATTATAAGCTCTGAAAATTCAGGATTTTATTGAAGGTATAGAGCACACAGAAAAAGCTTGATTGCTCATGATTAACGCCTTTCATTCCTCATTTATTAAAAGGACAACGAGACTCGTTGTTGGAAAAATCGGGTCAGTCACTCAACGATATTTTATGTCACAGATTTCTATCTTCATCGTCAGAGAGTTTGTCTTCTAATGTGCAAGGACACTTGACTGTCTTGCAGATATCGGATGTCTCTTCACCAAGCAACGCTTTACAAATTATGTACAAATTAGTCGTTGAAAAGTCAAGTCTTCCTGGAATTTGAATCATGACGCATCACTTTCTTCCCTGTTTGTCTGAGGTGAATGGTATGAAACAGTAAATTGTAAATTTTGGCATTATCATCTTTTTCGGGCAAACCTATTCTTCGATTCTATTCTAGGAGGTAATTACCGTCATTGCATTTCCTTCTCAAGTAGTTCCAGCAGTAATAAGAGCAATTGATAGATCGATATGAGCTATTCGCTGGCAATTCGCCTACATGACAATTAATTTATTATTTATTTATTTATTTTTTTTTTAACCACCTCTAGTGATGTAAACTTTGACATGTATCATGCGTAGAATTTATTTTTGGTAAATCTACAAAACGTAGTTTCATGCTTATTTCTGTGACGTTTTAAGCAATTTCACTGAATTAAACGCTATATTTTTCTATATTTTCTTTCAATGTACAGATGCTACTAAGAAGATATTATTGTTAATTGGTTGCGCGTTGTGCAGTTTTTAATAATTACATTTTTTAAAACTGCATTATTTTGTATTAAAAAAAACCTTTGTGCAGAAAAGTTTGAAAAAAAAAAAAAAATTGCTAAAACTTTAAAATCACACAAATTTGCACCGAAATGATCAAGTGTTTCTGGGTTACAAGGAACTTTTTTTCAATGTAAATGTGAGCTTAGGAATGAAAAGACATCCGACAAAAGCTGTTACATTTAAATTTTTTTCACATTATTACTGGATTCTTTTAAAGTAGACGTGTGGTTATTCAAGTTACTCTAAAAATTTTATATTGGTATCACAAAAGAGGAATTACCTCTTTTCTTGCTTAAATTGAGCTGAAAGTCCAAAATATTTTAATGAAAATTTAGAATTTATCTTTATACAAACATAACAATTTAAAAATGTAAAAATAGTGTCCGAGTTCTGAAACCTGTGCGCGTCTGTCTGCAGGCCCGGATTACCCAATAAGCCAGCCTAGGCCCTGGCCTAAGGGCGCAAGCCAAAAAGGGCGCAAATCACAGTGAAAAAAAAACAGCTTGTTGAAAAAAAAAAAAAAAGGTGCGCTCTAAGAAGCAAAGTTTAACTAGAATAGATTGCAACCAGCCCGTTAGGCAGAAAAAAAAAAGAAGCAATTGGAGGATAGGGAAGGGGCATAATGATTGAGTCGATTTTCTTTTCTGGTCAAAGCAGATAATTTTCAATGTTTTTGATTTGAACAATAATTTTTAAAATTATAGCTTTGCCCAGGGACGGAGTGGGTCCTCCAAGAGGGCGTCAACCTTGACTTCCAAAGGACGCACAAGTTCGAGGGCGGAAAAAAAAAAAAAAAAAAAAACACGATGATGTATAATGATGTAAGTTATCGGGATTTGCTTCCAACATATTATTTTAAAGAGAGAAAGAGTGATTCAGAACATTGTAAGATAGAGACACCAGCAGTTCTAAGCTTTTCTAAGGTAAAAAAATGAATGGAAAACAAAAGTGTATCAAGAAATTCAAGAGCATGGATATTTGAATTTAAATAAAAAAAAAATCATATAAGATATTAACACTGCTAAATCTGCCTCAGGCCAAAGGGTCACAAAAAAAAAAAAACTTTCGGGGGCTAAAAGAGTTAGTTTTTCAAACAGACAAAATTTTGAAAATTCCATTATGGAAAAACTAAAACAGTTAAATGTTTTTGGGAAAAAAAAGTGGGTCAGGATGTTTTACAACAGATTTTTAAAAATAAAAAAAAAGATTATGGACAAAGCAAAATAGGGGGAGGGAGAAGTTTTCTAAGTCAATCCCCACCTTTTTACGTCACCAAAGGTAACCTAAAATTGCATTTTAATAACTTTTTAGAAAAACTTCAGAGGAGATTCCATGAACCCGTTTCCACTATCATCTTCAAAGATTATCAAATAAAATAAATATCCAAAATTTCTGGGTTGGGGTCCTAAACACTAATTCTCTCCTTAACCATCGAAGAAAGCAAACAATTTCGTTTATAGGACCTCAACTCGAAACATTTGTGCAGGAGCGCTCTCACCCCCGCCCCCCATTCCGTTCCCAACATTTTGAAGATGGTCTAAATTTCAAACCTTTTCCGGAGAAGATTCCCCAAACCCTATCCAGTCACCCAGCATTATAGGTCCTACAAATGCATATTTAGTTTTCATTTTAATTTTTTTTTAGGAGAAAGACCTCTAAAACGCCCCACCTTCACATCATATCAGATAGTCTGAAATTTTGTCTTTAAGACCTTAAATTCGAAAACTTCCCTGGAGAGTAACCCTGATTTCAGCCCTCCTCCTACCTTATTGAAAATCGTCTAAGATTGTTTTTAGGACCTCATTTTTGAAATTCTTCCTGAGAGCGCCCCCGATTGCAGCCCGTCTCCAAAACATTATTAAAATTGTCCAAAATTTTGTTTTCACGACTTCAATTTCGAAACAACTACGGAAGAGAGTTAACAAATATTTACGTTTTCAATTTCGAAACCTTTTCATCTATGTCCGCATGTCATAAAAGATGTCCTACAATTTTTTGGTTTTCAGTTTCGAAAAGTTTCCTCGCTAGAGTCGCCAATCGCTCTGCATCAAAAAAAAAAAGAAAAGAAAAGGATCGTTAAAAAATGCGCTGTTGGACTTCCAATTTCAAAAAAAATTCAGGAGGGCACTCCCGACTCCCACCGTTCCCCAGCATCATTAGTAAAAGATCGTTGAAAATTTCGTTTTAAAAACTAATTTATACGGGGGGGAGGGGGGGAGAGTTCCCGAACTCATCCCTTTCTTTAACATCATCAAAGGGTCAATCCATATAGGTTCGACGGATGGGTGCGCTCGACAATTTTAAATTTTTTTGAAACTCATATCCCTAAAAGCTGCATATGAAAGATGTTTAAAACCACTTTTATTTTTTGTCTAAACTGGACCTCTGCTTTTTAGAGGTCATCAAAATTGATTTACGAAGTAAAAAATAGGATTTTTAGACCTTTGCATTTTGGCCAAATATAACTGCCATATATTAACTGCCATAAATTACATTTATGGCAGTTAATTTTACGCTTTGATGTTAAAGTGCATAACATGATAGTCTTACATGCTGAGTTACGTGGCTGTAACTTAATAATTAAAATTTGTGTTCCATTAGGCTTAGCGGTGCTTTTTAATTTTACAGTCTTTTTTTTAGACGGCAACCTTCCCCTATATATTTAAAAAATCTTCATAAAATGAAAAGGGGGGTTGAAGTTGTATTTTCCTCCTTCTGGTAGCACGAATATAAACTGCGGATTTATAGATTTTCATATTCTTTTACAAGAAAATGGGCAAATGAAAATAATTTTCTCGTTTCCAGATACCCTCTCAATGCATAAAGAGTAGTAAAAATCGGATATCATGAGTTCTTTAAAAAAATAATAATGGAAAGAAATGCATTTATATATAAATTAAATTTTGTTTTTTCTTCATTCAACTCTTATTCAATTTTTATCTCCTACAACGTTACCTAACTTGTTTATTTTCTCATAAGTTTCTGTATTTGTAGGGTACTACTATTCCATCTATATTAAATTTGATTTGAATCAAATGCTTTTCTATAAATTGGTTTTGCATTACATATTAAACTTTTTAGTGAAGTAATAATAATAAAAAGGTTATCTAATTTGTTATAATATCAATTTCGGGTTTAACTACATTTTTAAATGTCAATTAATTGAACTGAAGTTTCCTAAGTCTTTTTTTTTAACCAACACAATCCGATTTAAAAAAAATAGATTTAAATTTTAAAATCTGGGGGGTTTTCGGATTTTTCAAACAAATCTCTTGTATTTTTACACTTTCTAAAATATGCATTTTTGAGAATTTCTATGAATAATTTATCAGTCTAACAAAAAAATAAAATAAAATAAAATAAAATGAAAGAAAAACAGTGGAAAAACTAAGAATTGTAGTCAAAGGTACCTTGGGTCATGTTCTGATGCACCTCGAAGCGTTTTTCAACAAATTCGAATTCAATCTTTTTTCTTTTCTTTTTGCTCCAATTTTAAATAAAATAAGCATAAAATTGCTCCTCCTAAACGTAAGAATTATCGTTTCCAGTTCGATGTTATTGGAACGCTCCGTAAAAAATACTCCAGTCGACGTTGTACCCGTTGTGTCGATGCTAGAACAGCCGAAATGAACTAGAAAAGAATTTAAAACCGTGTATAAGTAAGTGGAACTTTGTTTTCAACAAAGGCTCAAACCGATTTTTTTTTCATCATTAGCGCGTAATGAATCCTCATCGTTTTCTCCTTCTCCTGTAAAATTTTGTTTTAGTCACTGAACTCTTTTTCAATGTCAACGCCTCAATTTCCTCGTGATTTCACTACTCTCGTAGATTTTTTTTTATTACATTCAGTCTAACTAGACAAGGAGTTCGGTAGCACGATGAGCTGGAAAAAGTGAACAAGGTTGAGGTAGCAGGAAAGCTGCTAAGTCAACAAGGATTTATATGAAGGTTTTCCACAGGGTGTAAAACCGTCTATTAGTAGTCGAGGTGAGTGACTCACCGAAGAAACACTCCTCATCAAAAGACTTCGTAAAGTTTTTCTTGTTCATCGAGTTCTCTCAAAGGAAATAAACTATTTAGGAAGAAAGTGATGAAGTATCTAGTATTTGCACTTCAAAATTAAATTATCTGTTCCATTGAATTTTTTTTTCGCGAGATGCACCGAAAAGCACATTTCGTTTGTAACTTATGTAATGTTTTGTAACTTATCATGACGGTTTAAAATTTCATAAATCAGTTACCAAAACACAAGAGTTTTATTTTAATTCAAAAAATTCAATTAGGTTTAGATTAAGAAAAGATTTTAAAAAGTGAAATTAAGCATTTAAAAAAGCATAAAAAAGTATATTCATAGTGGTGCATTACTAGCGCAGTCAGAACTTACCTTCGGGGGGGGGAGTAATAACAGTTCTTCCGCGTACATATTAATAAGATTGGCAATATATGTTAAAAATCCGGAGGGGGATGTCCTCCTCCCCCTCCTTCTTCAGGAAATGGAGAGTTTCCCCTCTAAAATTATCCCTATGCTCCTAAATACATTTCAAGGAGAAATAATTGAGATATTTTTTTTTTAATACTATCTAAATACTATCTATTCTCCCATTTTGTATGTTCTTTATACAGCCGAAAAGATATTTTAAATTTAAACATCGTATAGTAGCTGTAAAATCAATTTCTCCAAATTGCTTTTTAAGACATTAGTCTTTATTTGCAGGAAAATCGATTCGAAATTCATGCGTTAATCGATCGTGTTTTGGAAAGCCACTGCATTGAGGGTAGTTTTAGCAATTACACACGTAGATCCAAATCGGTCACAATTTCAGGTTCTTTTTTGAGTGGTCCATATCGCGGTATTTTTATCGGTTAATTTAACTTCAATCACCTTTTCTCTACGCGTTACTTTTTAGTTAAAATAATGTACAATCTTTGACTTGAATATTTTAACTAATGGCTGAGAATTACTATTTAATGGTAATTAAATTTAAATTGATGAAATCATGCTAATTGGGTCTTTTTTATTGCACAATGTAGTAATGGTTTTATATAGAAATATATATTCATGCAGCGTGTCCCGTTTAACCCCCCTCCCCCTCCACACACTCATACACCGTTTAACCTGTAAAACCTCTATTCTCGCAACCGTTAGTCCTAGAGGCATACTTTCACTTGAAAAAAAATGGTCAAATTAGGATGCGGAGTAAAGATATTAAAAGTTGTCGCGGGGGGGGGGGGGTTGAGAAGTAGCAGGGGGAAAAAATATTTATTAAAAAAAGTTACGAATTCTAACTTTTTCCATGGTCCCCAAATCTTCTACATTGCATTTAGGAAAATAATCTTTAGAAAAATAATCTCCATTCAAAAATAATGCCAAAAAAAAAAAAAAAAAAGACTTTAGTACAGTTAATACCCAACGAAAGGGTCATTCTAGTGACTAACGTAACATTCACAGCTGATTTTCTAACTCTTTTTACTTACACTCGGAGTAAAAATAAAATTTTTTGGCGTAATATGCAGATTTAAAATCTACAAGGTGACTATTTTTCATCTCTACCAAGAATTTTAACCAAAATAATTGCTGGCAGGTGTTTTTTCACCAAAAAAGGCATTGTGACTGACGTAACATTTTTGCAACCCTGAAAACCAATGCTTATTTTACGAGCGAAATTTTTCTCAAAGTTGTGCAGGCATTTAAAATTGGCTGATATATTTGCAAAAGGTAAACAGTCCATTTTTAAAAATATACTACAGATCTGAATCTTTTTTGGCCATTAAGGATACTTTTACGAAAAACTGTGTGTGACTAACGTAACCATCGAAGCCCCAGCAACGCATACATTTAAAAAACTTTTTTAAATTAATATCTTGCTCATACGTTACTTTTACACTTTTAGGAACCTTTTTATGTTGCTTTATGATTCTTTCTTTCTTCCTTTATTTTTTTTTTACATTAGTGTAAGAAATTGAATGGACTCATTCATTTTAATTAACTCAATTTGAATGTGCCAAAAAAGAAAAAAAAAAGTTTTTACTAACTGAAATAGATCATTTTTGGGCTAATAAAATCCTAAATATCTCTCTTTTAGAAAGTTAACTTTGTACAAATTGATAGTTTCACCAAATTCTAGTATTCTGCCAATATACTAGTTATCGTAATAAGAAACTCCGTAGTACTTTTCAAAGACATATTATTCTTCAAGGTTTACTGATTCATAGAGCGAATAGCGTTTTTGCATCCTGAATTAATATGTCATATTGAAAAAAACAATGTTCAAACATTTTTGCAGAATGCATTTTAATTCCAGATTTCATCGCAAATGTTTAAATTTCTAAATGATCATTCATGCATTTTCTTTAATATGCTGCAGCAGCGTTCATTGTCACTGTATCATTTAACATCTTCAAATGTTTTCCAACGAGCTGCCATTACTTCATTTTAATAATTGGTGGCGATATTTTCTAAAAAATAGAGACGTTCTCCTTTGTTAAGACTGTCTTTCTATTTTCTTAATTCTTTAGCTTAGATTCTTGTGTTGAATACATATTTAGCAAAGTACTCATTTTGCTTTACCCACCCTTTAAAAAAATAATAATAATAATTCTTCATATTGAAAGTATTTCTTTTTAAAGAAGTCCTTTAAAGAAAGCCTTTTTAAAGTAGACAGAATTTCTACATTATAGCATTACTAGATGTATTTTTCAACCTAAATATTTTTAATCAATGAAGAATATCTACTTATTCAAAATTGTTCATGAAGATGTACATTAAATTAAATAAGTTTTAAATGTGAGCAGTCACTTTTAAAATGTTACGGTAGTCACATGTAAACTGTTACGTTAGTCACAGCTCAAATGTTACGTACGTTGTCACACTAATTATTTTATATCAGCTATATCTAAAATGAAAATTTTGCACTTTTTAAGTAGATATGATACAGATGTAAGAAAATAAAAGTGCTGTTTGGTTCAATCATCTGGTTTAGTTTTTAAACAGAAAATAGTACATTTTCGTGACTAACGTAACGCAAATATTTTCAGTGAAATAACCAAACTATTTAAAATACTTTTCCTACATTTCATGTAAAAAGAACAGTCAATTTTGTTGAGCCAATATCTAATCTTTTAGAATAAACATAGTTCTTTAAAAATTTGCAAAAATTTTTACATCACGCAAGAAAACTTAGAAGCATGTTTCTTGCATATGCTAAGCCTTTTCTACAACCTCACACGTTTAGAGCCAGAAGAAAAACACAGAATTAAATTTTTGCAAACTGTTACTGGATTTATGTACTAGAAAGTATACTGATTGAAATGATAGGTCACAATTAGGGCTTTGTGGGGAAAAAAAAATTCTGAGGCTGAGGTTGACATTTCTGTCGAATGACCAGAAAATATGAATTGCAGCGTTTTGTGACTTACACCACTTTACACGTACAGTCAATTGCACTTTCTATGGGAAATATGGCAGCTAAGAAGGGTTTAAAACTATATGTGAGCATGGAGTGCGTTTTTGTACAAGCTTTTCTAATGCATTTTTACGCATCATAGCATGACATTCACATTTATTTTTCAATAGCAATGAAAAACAAAAGCATTTTGTTTTTTTACTTGGATTATATGACATTTTTCTCAAAGGGCGATAGGTTCTAATCTCATCTTCTGCACGGTCCCTACTAATTTTGAACTCGAATATCACCTTGAAGTCTGGTCGAAAACGTTTCAAATGTTTTGTGAAAATTTGACAGCCCTGGCTGCATGTGGACGGGCATTATCCTGCTGGAATACAGCCCTTGGCAATCCTTGCAGGAAAGGAATAGCTTGGGGCTGTAAAACTTCGTTTATTTATCGGGTACTGTTCAAATTGCCCACAATTCGTAGCAATTGTGATCGTCCATGATATGCTATGGTACCCCAGACCATAACTCCGGGTGTTCGTCCACTGTGGCGTTCGATAATGCATTCCGGAATGTGCCGTTCACTGGCATAGCACCTGACACGAATGCGGCCATCATGGTGCCACAAATTGAAGCGGGATTCGTCAGAAAAGACGACCTGCTGCTAATCAGCAAGCCAGGTCCTATGCACATTGGTTCATTGTAGCCGCAGGCGGCGATGGTTTGGCGTAAGAGTAATCCTGTATAAAGGAATCCTTGCGCGCAGCCCACGCTGCAGCAGACGTCTCCGAATTGATGAAGCACACAATGAAACACCTGTAGCTGTTGACCACTGTGCTGCCACTTGTCTAGAAGAAACGGTGCGGTCCGTCAGCGCCATATGCACTAGGTGTCTGTCATCGGGAGCTGACGTCACATTTCGGGGTCCACTCCCGGATTTCCGAGCTGTCCGACCCTCGTCCGTCCACTGCTTCCAAACACGTGCTGCTGTTACGCTGCACACGAGCGGCTACTGCACGATAAAACAATCCAGCTTCACGAAGGTCGACGATTCTGCCCCGTTCAAACTCCGAAACTGGTAATTAATTTCGCTTTCTTTCGTCGAAGAGGCATAGTAAAGATTCAGTTAACGTTTACTCTAGCACATAACCACCGATAATCATACACGCCTCGCTACAGACGTCTATTTATATTCGGTTCGCTCCGCCGTTCAGAGGGCGCTGCTCAGCATGCGCTACCGGTCTGCAATTCTAATCATTTGCATATCATGCCGTACTTTGCATTTCCTGCAATTTTCAGCTCATTCGCGTAAGTCCTTCGTGATGTTGAAATTTTCACAAACAGGAGTGTAGAAAAGCAAACGTCGAGTGCTGCAATTTTTGCACGTAGCTACTCGGTATCAAGCAGCACGAGCGAAATATACTTTTTTTATCCTCCAAGTACACCCTTGTGGGAATTAATGGAATCAAGTTGGGAATTTTTCCTTTTCGAAATTTTTAGGTTGTTCAATCATTGTTTATAACACTTGTTTAACCTACCAACTGATTAGACGCTATATAACCTCACGGTTTTTTTTTTTTCCCCAGAAATATTGTGTTTTGTTTAAGTGTTATAAATTTCTACATATTTTTGCTGTTTTTTCTCAATCCGGTCACTTTTTATCTTTTTGTTAACCATGAATATTTCTCTACGGAAGATGCAAGCCATTGTGACATTGAGTGAAAATCTGATTGCACAACAAAAGAAAAAATGATTTGTGCTTTGCTAAAAACATGGTTTAAAGATCAAGAATTCATAGAAAAGTGCAAAACTCTAGTTCACTTTATTCCCAGTTGAGTGAAAATGGTGCTGGACAAAAAGGTGGGGTAGGCGGGAGGGGGGGCATAATAAGTGATGATCTTGATTTTATAATTAAATGATGTAAGAAAAGGTGATTTTTAAAAATTATTTGATTCCATTAATTCGCACAAGCGTGTATACAACTCAAATTCAAAATAATAGAATACTTTACACTTTTTGGAAAAAAGTTTTTTTAACCAAATATAAGCGCAAATTAGGTATTTAAATGAACGTGTCACCTTTCTTGGACCTTAAAGTGTGCATTTCATTTCAAATATACTTAATTAAAAAATAATCTTAGACAAGTCCAAAAGTTTAGTGATGTGGGTTTAAGTTGAGTCAAAAAAATAGAATATTTTCATCTAAAAGGGGAAAAAACACTTTCAAAAGAACAATATCAATACCAGAATGCGTCATTTTTTGCTGGATTTAATGCTTTAATCCTTTCACACACGGATTCAACCACTTATTTACATTTATCGCAATTGACAATATTTCCATACCCACTTCAATGCGGCAACGAGTTCAATTTTGTTAGCGGGCATTCGGTCTTGAACCTTTTCTTTAGATATGACGGTACCACAAATTCTTGATCTTACTGTGATCGGTAGAGTTGATTGACCGATTTAATACCGAAATTCCTCTTTCTGGTTTAAAATTAACTAGTCGATTAGATGTGACATGGAGTAGAATCTTGCCGAAAGATAACATGTGTCACTGAATGTGTCACTGCTGTGGCTCAGATGAAGTATCATGCAGTATTATTGATAAACAACGGAAGTCACACATTGTTTTATTATAAGATACATACAATTGCCCAATTCCGGTAGCCCTCATGCTGTCACATGTCATAAAGGAGTCTCAAATTTGAGAGAACGTCTTACACAAGATCTCTCATAAATTTTAGTTTTAAAAATGTCAAACCAGAACATCTTCTTCGTTTACAGATATTTCAAAAAAAGATTCATCACTGCATATAATATTTTTTCAACCCTGTTGTCGCTTTATGAGCTTCCATTTGCTCCAGGATAGTCATGCCCGTTTCTGCTTCATGTTTCTCTTTGATTTTACTTCGTAGATCCGTATTTGGAACTCCATTTTATGCAACTGTCCAAGTGTAGTTCGCGTGGATACGATAAATATAGATTCTTTCCAACACTTATGGATGCAAGAAGCATTTTTCAATGATTATTTTGGACGATTCGCTTTAATTTGGGTTCATCTCCCCCCCCCCCCCAGTTACAATTTTTCTGTCTCATTTACTTCGGTTACTTTTTAGTTGGTCAATTCTTCTATATTCCTTTAAAATCACGGGACGCGGGGGCGTCCCGGCCACCAAGAGAACCAAACTTCAGCAGCCAACAAAAACAAATCCACCGCCAAGAAAGACGAAAGAAAAAAGCGACTAAGGAACAGTTTACACGACAGAACAAGTTGGGGGTTTTCTGGGTTTTTCACGCCTCTGTATCTCAGCCCCATGAAGACCCCCGGAGTTGATTTTTGGTATACTCAATCTATAGTGGCTCCTGACGACATAAACCATTTTATGCTTATTTTCTAAATCAATGCATTTTTCACAAACATAACACATTATGAACTGAAAATAGATGAAATACGTGTGTGGATATCCGTGTTTTGCAGTAATTTGTTAAAAGTTAAAATTTTTGCAATTAATTTAATCAAGACTTTTAAAGAGCTAAGTCCGCGTTCATCGTGCGCAGTCACTGTGGCAAATTTGGGATATCCGCCATTTGACTTCGAGTACAGTTGTATAGCTCTTCTGACACTTTCAAATTTAAAATATTTAATGGCTTTTTTTTTTTTTTTTGCTTGGTAATAACATGCGTTATTTCGTCTTTTTAATGAACCTTTAAACAAAACTAGGCATTAAACAAGACAACGACCTCCATCAAAAGAAGATAAATCTCCAAACAATTAAAATTATCCCATAAAGCGTAAAAAACTTAAAACGTAAATACGATGTTTTTTCTTAAAACGTAAATACGATTTAAGAAAAAAAGTCATAAAATAAAAAGTGAAAAGCTAGATTAAAGTAGCCCGCAAGCTGTAAAACATTTAAAAAAAAAACCTTCATGAAAATGTTGAATAATTTGTCAAATAAAGAAACTATTAGAATTAATTGCGAAGTTGTAAAATACTCGAAAACAATATAATTTAAAATACATTATTTTATTATCCAAGAAGTTTTCTATGCAACAGAGAAGATACGTACAAGGATTGCAATAAAATTTAAGCAGCCCAATTCTCGCAAAACGAACATAGAATCTAAATGGTCAGAAAATAACTTGACGTAAAATTAGGCTTGCCATTATTATTCCTTAAAAACACAAAACAGGGTTGTTTCAATTGAACATTTTCTGACTTGAAGTTCTCAATTCTAAAAATACAAAGTAATAATATCAATGCAAAAAGATGTGATATCTCATCAAAAACAACACTGTTGTAAAAATTTCCCCGCCAAGAAAACCTTTAAATTTTCCGCACAATAAAGAAAGCCTTCATCCTAAACCCCAAAAACCCTCAGCCTTAAAAAGTTATGATATCTAGTTTGCCCGCCAAGTATCTGCCAAACTATCATCCTCCCTGTTCTCCTCTTTCATCACATCTACTTCCGTTAGAACCTCCTCCCACCTTCAACTCTTCAGAAATGTGGATAGATCCTTTAAATTGTTTATTCTGATTGGCGGGAAGCTTTTTGCTCACCAAGCAACCACTTCACTTTGAAAAGCAATTTTCAAAAATTGATACACATATTGTAATATTTTGTTGTAAGTCAAAAATTATTTTTGTCATTATGAAATGATCAAGTTCTTGTTAGTAGATATTCATTTGTTTAAAAAGCACACTTACATTGTGACTGTGACGTCCCAAAAATGTCCTTATTCGGGAAATTTTGTCTGACGGTTCGGTAAAAAAAATTTATTATCATTCATAAAAACTTGGAGTTTCATTCGGCAAATTGAGAATTTCCACCCTCCCAAAAATTTAAATTCGGGGCGCCCCTAAATACGGCTGATTGTTTCAAAGTCTTGCTACAACCCTGATTTGTCAGAAAAAATTAACTTTTTTTTTACTAATTGAATTTCTTAAATAACTTGATTACTTTACTTATTTTACTTTGAGGATCTTGTAACTCCCAAAGTTTTGTGCCAAACAGAGTTGGATTTATTAGAAAGTGAAACTTTTTTATTTCCTGAGACCCTCTGGTACTCGCCAGACTGCAGATTTTAGCACTGCCAGTTCACATGCAATACATTTTCAAGACATAACTAATTATTATTTTTTTCGCATTTCAAACTCGATTAAAATACACCACTTCCTAAAAATTATCCCACAGAATTAGACATCACTTTCAAAATTTATTAAGTTACAAGTTACCCTCCTGGGGCGGGGGTAGTGGTGCATACTGAGCTACTGAAATTTTTAGGGGTGTTGTTTTGAGGGGTATTTTACCCTTTTGGGGGGGGGGGGTCTCACTCCTGCTAAGTTTAACCACCGAAGAAATTATTCTGAATGCACTGACATGGTTTAAAATGCTTTTCAACATAAACAAAAAAAAAAAAAGCCTAACATCTGTCTGGTAACAGAGAGAAGAATATTCTCGATCAAGAGTCATACGAATTCTTTCGAATGTGGTATAGGGGCAGGAAGAACGCTACGAAATCTTAGAATTGCCGCTTCCTGTACTTCCCGTAAAGAGTTAGAAATGTTCAAAGGTCAATCTTGGTCCTAAAAGACCCGATGCAGACGACCGGAAATGCCAGATGGATATGCAATTTACGAAGCGGCACCCCATGAAGACAAGCAGAATGATTTTAGTTTCTCAAGAAACTAAAGGAATCGTTAGAATACCAAGTTACAAATTAATAAGCTCGGGACTCAAGATTGTTGAATAATTCGCCATTAATTAGTGATATTGACTTTTTGTTAATTAATCCTTTGAAGACTATAAGCTTTGCGGTAGTGTATGGAAGCTCGTGATGTTTTCAAAATAAATAAATAAATAAAATACAATGATTAAACACTTGCAGCAACTGCTGTGTCAGCTAATTAGTAAAAATTTAATAAATGCTTACAAATCGGGACTGAACAATTCCGAACTGCTTGTTGTTTTGAAAGACATCACGCATTCAGTTCTCTAACTTTTTAAGGTGAGGAGTGGAACATTTAAACTTAATTTTTCAAACACATTTTAGAACAATTATTCACAGAAAATTGCAAATGAAAGTTGTTATTGGAATATTAGCAGCATTATGCTAAACCTAAGTTTCAAATTTATCACTAACTTACCTAACGGTCATTAATTTCTATTGTTCATAACAAAATAGAATTAATTGCTCTATTGCAAGCAGGTGAACTTAAACAGCAAAATTTTAACAATAGCGTGTTAACGAGCTTGTATTTTCGGTAATACAGAGAAGAAATCATGAAAATTTCATGCCTCCTGACACCAACAAGTCCTTTCCGAAAAAGAATGAGAAATTTCATGGTCAAGAAAATAAATGTATCGGCCTTGTTTTCTGCGTGTTGGATTTTTTTTTTTTTTTTTTTTTCCTTTCCCCGATCAACAGGAGATGAACTCGAGGAGAAAATGCATTGCGGTAAGTGTGGGTTAGGTAGAATGAAAGGTTATGGTGGCCACCATAAAATGTTCTCTTCCTTCTATTGTTAAAACGCTAAAAAAATATTGATGGGTTCTCCTTCTGAGTTGTTTCAAAAAGTCCAAAATCAGTTTGGTGATAAAATGAAGCTATTACAATGACGCTTTGATACGTTTTGATGATTGTGTGTCATCGAAAGATGCAGTCAGAAAACTAAATTCTGAAGAATGTGGCACAGTCAAAAAGTTTGATTTATTTCCATTAAGTTAATGTTAAGAAGCCAAACAACATTTTAAATTACTTTTAGTTTAATGTCAATGAACCGGATGAAATTTCGCCAAAAATAGAATTTCAAACCTCTCAGTTTTTACTGCAGCTCCTGGTCGAGGCCTTATTTTGATGACATTCACCTTTATGTCTGCACGTTTTACATTTTTGAGTTTTTTCTCCTTCAAGGCAGTTTTTGAGAGAGAGAGAGAGAGAAATTGCATATCTTCATCTGAAAATTTAAATTGAAAAATCAAATACTATTTCATCTGAAAGATAAGAATATGACATTTGCTTTTTGGAACTTTCGTTTTTTCTTATATTTTCTTTATTTTCAGTTTTAGGGAGAATCAGATATATATAATATTAAAAGGGTTAAAAGCGATGAAAAATGATCATATTTGTAAGGAAAATGCTAAGCGTCATTATTCAAGACCATTATTGAAGAAAAAATAGGGAAGAAAGCTTTTTTGTTTTTTTCTTCTTATTAACTGATCTATGTTTTTTAATTATTTAAATAATAATTAGTTAAGCCTAGAGATTCTGCTTGATTTTTTTCAAGGCATGAAAATGCTCCTTGAAGTGTTTTAGAGGAGTGAAGCTCATTTTGGAGGAGTGAAATGCACAAAGTAGTAACGATCACAATAGTGATAAATTCCAAATAAAAACTTTCTAAGAATGAGATGGAAAATGATAAGGAAAGAAAAAAAAAGTTTTCTGTTTTGATTTTTTAACATTTAGAATGTTTGATATTTTGAAATTTAAAAAAAATCATTCAAATGTAGTACTTTTTTAATTCCAATTGTTTTTTTACCCCCGCCAATCATCCAAGTCGTCTTACTAAAACTGCAAAGCTTGAAGACACAGTTTCTAAATTATTGAGGTCTGATTTCACATTTCCATTGCATGAAACACGCTTGCAGGGGGCGTAAAAAATATCTCTATTTACGCCCATGTATTTCTGAGGACGAACTGTAATATATGAGTTAATTTTCTATTGTCATTTTTGTCATAAGAAAGATTTTAGCTAAAGTTGGTCATTACAGTGTATCGCACATTACTCAATTATCTTTTTTGACTATGCACATTTTGAGACATTAATAAGCTCAAAGAAGGCATTGGCCTGCATTGGTTAGATTGACCATTTGTGAAGATAAATTAACTCAAGAGATATCTAGATCTCTGTAAGGAATAAATGTTCGCTACTGCAAACATGTTTATCGCAGTCAGCCTCGTTTCTGTTAAATCACGATTGCTGTAACAACAGTAGTGTTTAGTTTCAAAATTGTTGCAGGTAGAATTCCGTGTTGCCGTAACATGGCATTCTAGTGCGAAAGATAACAACATGCGTTTTATGTGTAATAAAAGAAGAAGAAAAAAAATCAGCATCCTGATGCGGAAAGCCATCCAAACCACATCATCCGGATGACTCACTTTTGGTATCAAGATCAAATCAATCATTTCCTTTTCCCCCAGCATGAGTTATTTATTTCTTTCTTTTTTTCTTTCTATATCATCTATGTGCTCAATGAGCAGCAGTCACCACGTTTCATTTCAGCAAACGTAACTACAGTCATGCGAATGTTTTATTGAATATTTTGTTAGTTTACAAAAAATCAGTTCTGTCTGTGTGTCACGATAATCTAGGCACATGCTTTATTTTACTTATCGGGTAAAAGATCCAGGCTCGATACGACATGGTGATATAAAAAAATAAAATACAGAAAACAGCTAATTTAAAGCAACCGCGAGGGAAGAGAGTGAAAGCGTTGAGGCAGTAAGAAGCAAAGGGATGCAAGTGGCAAAATTAAAAATTTGGAGATAATCAGAGTACCAGTGGCGCAGCAAAGGGTGGTGGAGGGGTGGAACCCCCCCCCCTCCCAGAGGCACTGGTTTTAACATAAATGCTAATAATAATACAGTAATTTATGCACATGACAGGGCTGTTTTGATTTAAAAAAAAAAAACCTTCAGAAGGTATTTTTGATCAAAAACCCCTTCCAGAATGTATTTTTGACCAACCCCCCACCCTCCAAAAGGCATTTTTGACCAAAAAAAAAAACCATTTTTGATCAAAAACCACTCTCCAGAAGGTACTTCAGTGATCAGTACAAAAGGTAGAAGAGCCGCTCCTCTGTTTAGGGCAAGATATGCTACTAGTAGCTTTTCCTAGGGGCTGCTAAATGGCATGATTTAAGGAAAAAATTCAATGAAAGCCTGCCTATGATCTGAACTTAAAACGTATATTACTTGAAATTATAAAAAGTCCCAAAACATCCCTTTGCTTCTAACTGTCTCAATCGAGTTAAAGGTTATACAGTAGACCCTCGAATATCCGAAACTTTTTAAACTGTAGCCACGACTTCTGTTACCTTGAACTTTATTCATGTTATTTATTTGTTTATTTTTTTCTTGGTAAGTAACCATTTTACTTTCTTTTTTTTTTTTTTCGAAATTCCTTGGCAAATTTTTCGAGCAATGTAAATAGTTCTAGTTTTTTAATTGATATTAAACTTGAATGTGATCGAATTCGAAAGTTAAGAAGTGTTTTAGTCAAGGCTGTAGAGTCGGAGTTGGACTGTTTTGGGGCTAAAGGATTCGGAGTTGGTATTCGGGAGTAAAGCTTTTTAAAACTCCAAGTGTTGGAGCAGTAGTCGCTCATTTTCCGCAACTCTCTCAAGTCCACAACTCTGTCAGGAGTGCGAAGTCAGATTTGGAGTCGTAGAGTCGGACAGAGTTTGGAGTAAAGGAGTCGGAGTCAAAGGTTTTAAAATTCTTGGAGTCAGTCCTTTTCCGACTCTGCAGCCCTGGTTTTAATGAATAATTATTTTTAAACTACGAAATTATGTTTTAAATAATAGAACAAAATATGAAGTCAATAAATATATATAGTAAAAACAACATAATAAAGATCTAAAGTTCACTATGTTATATCTGATGAAGTTTAAATTGCAACTGTGATTTGTGTGACACTGAATAGTAACATAAAGAAACACAATTAGTAATTATTTTATAAAAGCTTACATGTTTAAAACCAGAATTAGAGTTTCTTTGGTCTATGGACAGTCATTTTTTAATCCAGAATTCTTGACTAACCGAAGGTGATCCGGTTAGTTGAGGTTCTACTGGAATTTCAAAGAACGAGTTTGCTGTTTTTAATGCAGAAGTGTTTTAAATATGTTTCTAGCGTTTACAATCCAATGGCTCCTTTTTTAAGACTTTAAAAGTTTTTGAAATGACAAAGATTTTTAATTTTTTGCAACACCTTTTTATCAATGTAATTTAACGCTTCCGTAACAATTAGCTTTGAATAATTATAAGTGTTAGATCCTAATAGGGGTGAATTTTCATCGGCATGTTCTTATTTGTTCGAGTCCATTCATTATTGGATTCATTTTACAAAGTTCATGCATTTCCGATAATAAAAGCTGATTTTTGTTACTTTTTCTTAACTTCTTTTATATATTTATTTGTTTTAAATACAGATGCTTTTTTTTAAAATTTACAATCACTAGAAACTCAAATCGTAACTGGTGATCGGAAGTTGCGCATTTTATTAATATTATGTGGTATTTATAACTAAAATGCTTTTATTATGTCAGTAACACGTGCTTTTAAATATTCAGTACAAATTAATTTATTTCATTTTTCAGTGATAGTTTGGTGGCGCTGTTGATTAACTAAATCATACTCCAAACTTAATTTTGAATTCAACAAATTCATATTTTGTTATGTATTTTGTTTTTATTGCATAAAACTGGGGCGATTTGATTTGAAACAATTTAATTTTTTTGCATAAATACTTTGTCTTAGTTTTCTTTCTTTTTTTTTCAGCATCGTTCTTAAGTAAAGGAGATCTTACTCTCTAGTTACATGAATTTAGAAACCTCAATATATTTTCTTCAAGTACATTTGGATATAATTATTTTTTATTTTATAAACATGCCGAAGTTGGAATGCATCTATTAACTTTTTTTTTTACAGAAGCTTGATTGCAAGTAACTGCTAACGCTGTAGATACGTTACAAAATAATTTTAGTTTCCATTAGTTTTGTTTCAAAAGCATGATTAAAGTCAATTGTTATTCAGGTATATTCGTCGGTATATTACAGGTATATTCGACGGAGACATGGACTCGTTCTTGTTGAATTCAATCTGTTGTCTTTTTTTTCTCCCAAAGTCTTGACTATTAAATATCTAATGGTGTAAATCCCTGCATATCACAATTAGGTGTGCTTCAACAATATATTTGCTACAAAAATAACAAGAAAAAAAAATGTTTTTAAACATTTATTCAAAATGTTTTTCTTTATCAGTTTTGTTTTTTATTGCTACTGTTAGTATTATTATTATTATTATAAATTAGTACTGTTTTATGACTTTACTCTTTAATGTTAAATAGATTCAGTTACAGCTTAAACTTTTTCTTTTCGCACACGACATAATATGATATTTAAAGATTTGCTGCCTATTTCTGCACAAATGTTGCAACAAATGAAGCAGTACAAATAATGTATTGCATTGTCAGTATGTAATACATAATTAAACATCAGGGTTAGTTGGGGTAAGTGGGACCCCTTTTTAGAATAGTTCGTTTTTGAAGCCTTAAACATATATTTTGAAAAAAAAAAAAAAAACAAATAAATAAATAAATAAAATTGAACTTATTGACTTATTTTATCTTGGACAATATTAATAAACAAAAGCTCATCATTATTTCCTAAAATAATGCTTTAAATTTTCTTAATGATTATGTTTTTTAAAAAATCACATGGGTGTCCCACTTACCCCATAAGAAGGAGTGAGTGGATCACCCCGCCTTTATTTAAATTTAAATCAAGCATTTCTAAAAAAGTGGTAAGGGGTTCTTACATGTAAACTTTTGGTATGGAGTATTTTTTTGTAAATGCATTCGTTTATTTACTATTATTTAAATCTGTATGATAGAGAATTATCAAACAAAAAACGAAAACAATTACATCTATGAAATTTATTGAAAGCCTACAGGTATTTATTTTACTTTTACAGATAAAAGGATGTTGAATAAACGTAATACAGTTGATTGAGATTAATTTTGGTAAATTAGCCAAAATTATAACTTAAAAAAGAAATTGGAAACACTAAATGTCTATCTAGAGTTGGATAAGGGTCCACCATTATCACTTGAGCCTCAGTAATAATTCCAACATCATCTGCATCTGGCCGATGAAAAGTGTCGCTGTTTCAGTCCGTTCTTGAATATTCATCAGTATTTTTTATTTGCATCATCAACATCCAACATTAGAGCTATATAATATTTTGTGGTTTTCTTTGCAAGTTTCACAAATACACACCATCTTTAGCAGTTTTGTTGCTGAACTATCCATTTCTACTAGGTCTTCATAGTTACCTTTTATCTCAATCATAAACATATTTCATCAGAGTTGCTTTTGATTTACAATTTGTCACTATTATGGGGGGACCCACTTACGCCATAGTAAGAGGACCAACTTACCCCATGTAGCAAAAGTTTACGGGGTAAGTGAAACCCCTCCTACTAATGCCTTATTAAAAATATTTTATGCAAAAATTTCAATTGCAGCTTTCGGTTAAACTATACGTGAAAGTTTAATGAGCATAAAAATTGTAAAAAGTAACCTGGAAACACTTTTTTGAAAAATGTTGCTTGAACTCGCAAAAAAATATTTATCGGAAATTTTTTTGACATTTCTAAGACTTAGGAAAAAGTTCCATAAAGCCCAAATATATGTAAAATCAATCAGTGCGATGAGAAGTGACATGATAAGCGTGAAAAATTGTAAAATCCATGTCTATATTTCACTTTTAGGGAAAGTGGGTCACTTACCCTAACTTACCCCCAGCGACCAATTACCCCAACTAACCCTATATGATATTTAAACATTATGATGCGTATTTTAATAATTATAATTTAGAACTTACGGGATTTATAGCGTTTATTATGTATTGAGAGATGTGTTTTTTGCCCGATGCCAGTTTTCAAATCACATTATGAATCTTGCGTTCTCATCATATTTTATTAATTATTATTGATCGATGAAAATTTATATTAGCGGTAATAATTGAGGCTTGCTTGTAAAAGTTTTCTAAAAATTTAGTTTGCCCGATTTACGTGTTTTCTTAGCTAAATCTTGTTTCAAATCTCTCAGTAATGATTAGGATTTTTGGTTGTAAATTCATTCTCTCTAGCGACGAAATTTTAAAAACTATACTGCCGCTGGCAGGTAAACGGCAGTATCGTAGAAATGAGTTTTCGAGATATTTGAAGAAACGATAGAGAAATGTTGGAATCAGACCTCTTTTTCACGCTTTTTTTTTTCGGAGGAAACCGAATAAGCGAGCTTGTACAGTAAAGCTCTCGTATACAATAGATGACAAAAAAGTAAAAAAATGAAAAATGAAAAAGTTGCAGTTACTGCCTTTTAATTAAGCACGGCAGTATAGAAGGTTAGTTGTTTTGAAATCGTCAATATGACCTATTTTTCATTAAACCCAGATTAGACTCGAGTCATCGATTTTGGGCACTTCAATCTCCGAATAATCACAAAAAAAAAAAAGATTTTGTCTGACTGAGTCATAAGTGATAAGAGTGATTAGAACACATCAGAGTTTTGCCTGATTCGTAACAGAAGTCTTTTCATCAGTTTTCAACGTAACTCAAATAAATAAATTTTACTATTTTACTCCTTATTTTTGTTCGTTTCCTTATCAAATTGCGGCTCACCCTCTCTTCTCAGCTTGAATATAAGTAAACATCCTGCACTTGCTTATTTTTACATGTAATTATAATAGCCGAGAAACCGGCAATATCATCGCAGAACATTCATTGTTTTTCTCCGTTGACAGTGAAATTGCTGTATTATCTGGTGGCAGTTGTAGGGTTATGAAAGACAGGTTACATGTGCAGATAGTTTCCGGTCTAATGGGATGAATACTCTATTTTAAGACGAGCTGTTTCACTTGCTTTTCTTCTTTAACAATATTCATCAAAAAATTTTTAGCTCTTTGCTTTAATTTTGTAGTGGGTTCAGCGACTTCATCCAGATCGAATATTCATATGTTAAATATATTCATTTTTTAATGCATTTTTTAAGAAAAGAAAGAAAAAACTAATGTTTTTATTCCTAAAGAAATGCATACTGTTTCTTCTATTCCGCATCTTCTTCTAGTCTTCGGAATTCAAAAGTAAATAATATCTCTTTTCTTATATAAATGAAATGAAGTTCTTCAATTTTTATTGAAAAGAACAGGAATGAAATGTAATTGGATAAAATTTTAAATGATATTTTCTGCCAACAACAGCGGATGAGAAAAACAACATTCACACTCCGTCCAAACATCCGAACTCTCATATCTACTTTCTTTTTCAGTATTGCCATTCCAATAAATAAATAAATAAATAGCGCAAACGATGATTAAATCAAAAACGGCGAAGAAATGTAAAACGTTGCAGACGATAATAAATTGATATTGGAAAATAAATGTACACTGCAAAAAATAAACTGTTGTTTTTACAGTATAATACTGGCAGCTCACATTCCAAAGAAAAACTGTAAAATTTACAGTTCTAAACTGTAAAATTTGCAGTAATATACTGTCTTATAACAGACTTTTACTGTGAAATTTACAGCGATAAACTGTAAAATTAGCAGTAATATACTGTCTTTTAATGGAAATGCCCTGTAAAATTAACAATGACTTACTGTAAAATTAGCAGTAATATACTGTTTTTTAATGAAACTGCCCTGTAAAATTTACAGTATCAAACTGTAAAATCAGCAGTAATATACTGTTTTAGGAATGAATTGGCCTGTAAATTGAACAGAGATAATATGTGAAATCAACAGTAATATACTGCTTTTTAATGAAATTGTCCTGCAAAATTAACAGTAACAAACTGTAAAGTTAGCAGTAATATGCTGCGAAATCAGCTGCACTGCTCCGTGCAAGCAGTAGTATACGGTTTTATAAATGATTTGTACACTAAAACTAACAGCAGTAAACCATAAATTAAATAGTTAGAAATTTTTATGCAAAAAGAGTTTTCTCCCCTATTGTTGTCTCTTTTCATAGCCAAAATCATTGCTTTTACAGCTGAAGAACAATATAGAAAAGTAAAGCAATTGATTCTGTATGTACGTTGTAGAAATTAGTCTACATACGAAATCTGTTCCTTTTCTAAAGTTTCTCAACAACAAAAATAATGTTTTAGGCTATGAAAAGCAACAAGTAAAGAAATATAAAAGCATTTTACATAAAAATAATTAATTGCTGCTAAATATGTTTTATTGATATTAATTTCATTGTACACAAAATAAATCAATAACCGTCTTATTTAGCAATTTTATAAGCATTTTATAAGCAATTTATAAGCATATTTAGCAATTTTATAAGCACCTGTTAAAGGAGGAAAAATGGTGCTTTTTCATTTCTACAAAAAACTTTTAGCTTTTATTGCCAACTTAAAAATTTACAAATAGAAGGAAATTGCAAGGTATGGTCTGAAGCTTTATTTAAAGAACAATTATAGCCTTTTCATAAAACAAAACATTTTGATCCATGAAGGTAGTAAAAATGAGAAGTTTTTTTATATATATAACTGAAAACACTACATCGTATCTTCACTGAGAATTATTTGAGAAAAACTACTAACAAACTAACGTTATTTCACACCATATGTGCAGTATTCAGCATTTAGACTGCGCAGAATGGTTTTTATTGTAAACTGAATAGTATTATAGATTAGATAATACTTGATATTATTAACCTTTTAAAGTTTACATTGATGAAAACAATAAATATGTGATAGTTCAGAATTTCAGAGCTATTAAACAAACAATTTTTCACTCGGTATAGTAAAATCTGTCAGGTTTTTAGTTTAACTTTGTATTCTGTTATACTGTTTTCATGAGAAAAAACGAAACATTCACACCATTAAAAATCGCCAAATTATTTTATTTCGTATACATTACCTATAAATACAGATTATTACAGTGAAATTGCAGAAATTCATTTAAAATCGAATGCAAATGTTTTTAAGGTCAACATTTTTATATCACGAACTTGATTCTTCTTTGTGACATCTTTCCCGACTTTGGAGCCATCATTAGGTCTTATATTATGAAAGCATCTGTCAAAATAAAAATTGTTAGAATCTCATAAAACTTGTAGACACCAAAAAACATACATAAAAAATAAAATTACGTAGGTATAAAAATACGTCCTAAAATGATTAAAATTATGACTCTGAATGATCTGAGAATTAAGGTTGCCTTGGAAGTTGTTTTTATTTTGAAACTGCTTAACATATACCTAAATTGTAATTGAATCGTTTATTTCAGGAACCAATTAAGCGCTAAATATGTTGTTTTAAGGAGAAAAAAAGCTGTTTGGCAGCAATTTGCAAATTACGCATTTGTAACGGTGGTTATTTAATGTCTAATGTCTGTCCTAATCTGGATACTTTACATAAGAACTCAAAAAAGAAAAAAATAAAGAAAATAATATCTGACATTTTATTTTCCATGTAAAGAAATGCACTTATACTGGTTTCTGAAATACAATTAAAAAGAAAATCCCTGTAATTTTCGGTATTTTTGAAGGATTTCGTAATACATATGAGACTGTTGATTAAGAATAATGTTTATTTTTTTCGATCGGATAACTGAAGTGATCAGGAGAATAACTCCTTCTATAAGTCAAGAATTCTGAGTTGTCCAAAATGGGAAAGCCAACATCTTGGCCTAAAGAAAAAAAATAAAAATGTTTCAAAAATGATAAAACTTGTATCTAGTTTTTTCTTACACTATCCTTCAGATTATCGGATTACAATATGTTTACTTCAAAACAATAATAAGGATGAGGTGGAGAAATACTTTTTAGGAAATGGAGCAAGGTCGATGTTTAGGACAACCAATTGGGAAATATTGGGGTATTCATTTAAAGCAATGAATACTCTACCTAGCATCTTTTAGTACCCCCCCCCCCCTCCCCCGAGTTCCTATAGTAACACTGAAGGTCGTATACAGATAGTTTTTCTTTCTTTTTTTTTGGTAACCCATATTCCTTTCCAACACTTGTTAAACAGCTCAAACTATGTTCAACTGATACCAGCTTCATCTTTTTCTTTGACAGCTTCCCATCGTTAGAAATCTGAATATAAAACAAAGTGTGACGTAAAGTAATTACTTAAAACTCTGTCTGTACTTAATATGAAATATTTACATACTTATAATTTTTCAAAAATATTTTTTTTCATATATTTTATTCCACAAATGTCTTATTATATTGTTAAAATTTAATTTTTTGGAGCTTTTTTCTTAAGTACTAAGGAATCACATAAAAGAGTCCATTTGAGTTGAAATAAAATAATACCGTAAGAACATTCTATCTTATGTCTTAATATTAAGCAAATATAAGATGTTTCACTTATATTCTGTGTCTTTCAAAATGGGGACGCCCTCTCTCCCCGCCCAATTGGAACAGCTATCGATGTCCCCATTCAAACCATCAGCAACTATTATTTATTTATTTTTTAAGTGGCACTTCTTTTGAGAGGATTTACACAATTTATCTTCAAGTTTTTCAGAATTTACCTGAAATCTGGTAGAAACAATTCTATATTCCCAAAATTAAGATGACTTAGTTCAAGTCAATTCAGTAAAAAAGGAAAATCGGTCAGGAAAGTTGAAAGTTTTTAACAAAAGAATAAATCGTCAAACACATAAAAAAATGAGTAAATCTGGTAGTGCCAGTTCCAATCATTAAGAAATTTTAAGTCCACATTTGGCCCGCCGTCCTTGTTGCTTTGCCAGAAGACCGCACCTCTTTTTAACTGCAGATTTAAACATACTCTATTTGAAAAATAACTGCTTTTTATTCACATTGCAGTAAAAATAATCAATAATTTTGTTTGAAAAGTGTCACACATGTCTGAATATGCGAAGAAAGTTTCATACGCTGTAATATATCGTACTTTAATCTTTATTGCTGCTCTCATTATGAAGTTGGCTTTAAATTTTATTCCTGTAATTTTTACAAAAATACGTACAATAAATAATAAAGTACTTAACATTCTGTTTTGGTTCCTTCGATTTTAATAACATGTAAAAACAAAAATCAGTGTTCAAATTTACTGAAAAATTAAAAAAGAAAAGAAATGTACGTCTAATTTCGCTCTAGCAACAGAAATTTCTATATTCCGGTGATTCTTGAAGTGATAATATTCAACTACCCGTAAAAACTAATATTGAACAACAAATTAAAAAAACTCAGACTTAAATGAATAGTATGCCCGATCACATTTCAATCAAAACAAAATAAAATTTAGTTTATCTTGTTGCAATCCATAGTTCTTGATTGTAACATAGAACCTATCAAAGGGCCACAAAAATCAGCTTCAGGGGCCCAATATGGCACCCAGACCGTAGGGTAGGCTTCAGTGGCTAAGAACGCTCTAAAATTCAAAAGCATTTGTGATTACAAATTACATACGTAAATACAAAAATATAAATGAAAAGAGATACTTATAAACTTCCGTTGCCGGAATTCATGTCACTAAGTGAATCATCGCAACGTCACTCAAACTAGGGTCTTCTTTGAAATTCCAAGTGGAACACAACCGCGATTTGCCATCTTGATAAAATGAGATAAACCATTATTCCATTCAGTTCTGGTCACAAGTTAAGGAAGTTCTTTCCATTTGCATACCACTAAACTCAAAAAAATAACATTGCATTAGTAAATAAATTAAAATGAAAAATTCAGGAGACTGGAATGAAATTGTAGTTTTTTTTTTTTTTTTTTTGAAATACCTAAACGTAACCATATCACCGGGCACAAATTAAAAATGAAATCAACTACAATTTTATTTTCTCCGTGCGCTGGAGGGAAAGGAACAAAATATTCGCTAGCAAAGTCCCCCTTCTTGGCACGCCAGCACACGGAAAAAAAGAAATACTTTAATACATGAATAAAAAATATATTACAGGCTATCCGTTTGTGTGCGCAAACTATAACTTAAACATAATGGAATAATTGAAACATTAAAAAAAAAACTCTAAAAAATATGTTATTGCAATTCTGAAATCATTGCAATTCAAGCTTTACGTAAATTTTCCCGAAAAAAAGGTTTTGTGAAAGAATCAGCTAAATTATTTTTAGTTTCAACAGATTTCATTCCAAATTCATTTTCATCAATCGAATTCCTTAGGAAATGGTACCCCACATCAATCTGCTTAGTTCTGCAATTTTCTATTGCAAATCTAGAAAAATCGATCGCGACTAGAATGTCACAGTACAGAGTACTTTTAATCAATCTAAAATTCTGAACTCTTTTCGTGGCCAATTCATTTAAAATTATTTTGATCCATATAACTTCCTTAGATTGTTCACTAATTGAAATATACACCACTTCCATCGTTGACAGTGCTACGCATTTTTCTTTGAATGTACACCATATTATTTGAACCTATACTAAAACACTAGACCCCCCCCCCCCTCTCCCGCCATTGAAATCCGGTCGTCGTGATTCCAGGCGTAATCTGTATCAGAATGACAATTTATTCAATTTACAGACAAAATTTAGATTTCAGGGATCGACAAACCCTTCAGCTTGTCTCACAAATCTCCTCTTTTATACCCGCATATAGATACGCATTGCAAACATTAGTTTGGAAATGGACAAAATGTAGCTTATTACATAAAAATTGAAAAGAAAGCATCAATAAAAAAAAAGGGAAATTGCTGGAGAGAACACTTGCGAAAAGTATCCCCCCCCCCATACTTGGTGGTTACCTAAAATAACCAGTCTGGCCTTAAAAAGCATTATTTCGTTCTGCCTATCTGTTCTGCTGTGTTTTGCCAGTCTTCACTTTCTGTCGTTCTCAAACTTTGTTTCAAATTCGAAGGAATTACATCTTCGGAAATTTTAACTTCTAGCTTACTTGAACTATCCCCCCCCCCCTATCTTCATCAGAATCTGATACTTTTCGCGAATTATCATCACAAGTGAAATCGAACTATTTTGGGTCACATTCAATGTTATTTTCAGAACAATAAACCTCGGCTTCGTGATTCGGACTTTAGAACCGTCGTGTCAATAGAATAATACATATCCCTGCATTCTCTACTTTGCCTTGGTATTTCTTTAACCAATTTAATTCTCAACATGCTATTTTATGATTTTCAGGATATTCTTCTTCTACTTCACATTTACTCAGTGGTGAAATAAAACTGTATTCCTTTGTTTCCTGTACCCCCCCCCCCCTCCCCGCCTAGAATTTATTTTCATCTAATGTAACATTCAGCGTTTCTGCCGTTTCACAATTTTCGGAATCCCAAATTCTATAACCTTTCATATGAAACGCATATCCTACCATGACTCCCTGTTTAGCTCTCAGATCCAATTTGTTTATTTTCTGTTTTGGAAGTCCAATATGAGAAATACAGTCAAAAAAACAAGTGAGTTTTTAATAGATGGCTTTCTTCCCCGAAATACCTCAAAAAAGGTTTTGATTTTTCCTTTTAAAACCGCTCTAATCCGTAAGTATTGGAAGCACATAGCTGCTTCGGCTCAAAACTGCTGAAGCAAACCCGTTTCATTTAAAAGTGTCCTAATTCCATTCATTAATGTTGAGTTATGGTGTTCTATGACGCTACGTTGTTAACTGGAGGATTTGTTAGTTTTTTCAATTCTTATGCTTTGGTCGCTAAGGTAAATTTCAAACCCGGGGGTTCAGAAATTCCTTTTCGTTATCGGATCTTTCCCGCAAATATCTCTGTTCTCTATTAAAACCTGACAAAGTATTCAAAAACCTCACTTTTCTTCTTTAAGAAATAAACCGAAGACTTTCTTGAAAAATCGTCTATTATTGTGAAAATAATCCCCCCCCCCTAAAGAACTCAACTGCTAAAGAACCCATTGCATTTAAATGCAAAAGACCTTACCCGGCTTTGTCTTGAATCTCCGTTACGGGTTTAAACAAAATTCTCCGATTTTTTTTCATTTTACACGAATAACAATCTGACATATTTTTACTTTTTATATGCAGTGAAGTACAGAATCACACTTTTCAGTATTAATGATATAGTTTTTGCCTTCCTCATAAACACGTTGATGCCAAACTTTAAGACTCAAAGGGTTCTAAAAGTTAAAATGTAAGGAATCTGACGAGTTCAAAGTTACAAGAGTTTCAAATTATACTGTAGTTCTCGATTCATCTACTTTTCTAAATGAGCATGTCCTTCAAGGCGAATAAAATATGAAAAACAATGCATAATAATGTAAATATTCTACTTTAAATTAAAAAGCAGTAATTTAGATGAGAACGCAACACTGTCAGATCAGAAATGAAAAGCTGAAAATTTTAAGAATATAGCCAGGCACGGCCTGAACTTCATTAAATATGTTGGGAAGGCGTATAATCTCAATTTGTCGAATGGAACTTACATATTTGCCGATTAATAAAATACTGGTGCATGCACACGTTAAGTATGCACAATTAAGTACAATATCTAATGAAATTTGGACATTAGAGAATTCAAAAATTGCAACATTACAATTATGTCCACAAATTTGCCGAATCGTGAGACAAAAATTTTTCCAATGTGGAAATTTTGGGGAGGTCATAGAATCTTCCCGTGACCTCCCATCGAGTGTTTTTGGATATAGTTTCTAAAGTTATTTTTATGTTCACAAGTTTCAATGGTACTAGTGCATTTTTCCTGAAGTAAAATTTTAATTTCCTGCCGACGCAATTATAAAACTTTTAAAACACAAGGGTTTCGTGTTTGTATCTAAAAATGCTTAATTTTTATTAGTTTTTTTTTTTTTTTTTTTGGAGTGCTTCATTGATGATTTTTTTTAATTATTATTATTTTAGTTTTGATCGATAAGTATGAAAGCTGGCTCCAGATTTCAGAGAATTTTGAGTCGTTCAGACATCAGAGTATTGTTTTTCCAGAGTGGCAAATTCTATAAAAAAAAAAAAAAATCAGTAAACTTGATACTGTTTGCATGTCTCTCGGTCACGTTGTTATTTTATTTATTTACTTTTTATTCATCGATTTATGTACAGGTTATAAAAGTTACTGACGCTATAACGTAAAGTTTATCAATAAAATAGTTAAATGCAAACTGTTAAAGAATTTAAAACAGAATATAAGAAAGAAAAAAAAACAGAAGAAAGAAGTCAGTCGCGATACGATAAAGATTTACTAGGAAACATAAGAATTTAAATTTTAAGTAATCACATCCTATATATAACACAAAATATAATCGTAAACCAAGTCTAATGTTCTAATAACTTTAAATACGATCAAGGAAGGAATTGATTTATTTTTAAATCAAATTTGAGTTTCAGAAAATTTTTAAAAACTACCATACGTGCAGTAAAATATTCAGAGTCAAAACAACTACTCAGATTTTTGCTATAAAGCAATCGCTACAACTTAACAACTAAAAGAAATTGCAAAGTCAACATCAACGAATATTGGGATACGAATTACGATTTCAAAATAAACACTGTTATTTTACATACATTCTCGATGATAAAGAAAACTACTTTTGAGGAAAAGGGAATGAATAATATAACTAGCACTTACCTTTAACTTGGATTACAAATGAGCAGTCCTACCTCAGCACAGTCGAAATATCAACAAAAATGGCTGTCGATACCTTGAATTCATTAGTTTATCCTCCCGTATGAAAGGAAACACCTTTTGCGCATCGTTTTGCGCAATCTAAAATATTTTTACAGTTTTTCTCTGTTATTTAGCAGAGCAGTATTAAACTGTAGGAAAAAACAGTATATTACTTTAAAAACAACAATTATTTTTTGCAGTGTAGAGCGCAGCAGACAGCAGCAGCTACTGCATTTATAAGCAGTAGTAACATACTCATAACCGTAATGTATTGGGATATCTCAGAGTTTTAATATAGTAACTAATAACATCCCTTGAACAATAAAAATATCCCTTGCAATAATTAATAATTTGTACATAAAAACTGGATAAAAATTATTTTTCAAATATGGACATTGAAATGATTCGTAAATTTAAACGCACATTTGAAATCGTGCGTTTGAACAACTCAATGCATTTACACAGGGGGTGCACAGAAATTTTTGGGCAAGTAACAAATGATTTTTACGGGACCCCCTCTATGTTGTTTACCCCTACGTCCCTTTTGTTTCACCTATCATTTCGAAAATCTCGGGCCCCCTTTAGTTCAATGGAAGCTACAAAATTGTACAATAGCTCATTTTAAAAATTATTGCATGCACTCTAGTTTCGATATGTAACTTGAACACTTTTAGGAAAAAAATTTCATAATTTCAAAATTCCAAAAGATTAAAAATCGAAATTTTTTAACTTCTTAAATTTTAAATTTTTGCGAAAAACAGTTTTTTTATATTTTAAAATTATTCGAGTTTCATATGAAATTACAGTGCATGCAAATCTGTTTTAAATGAATTATTATACAACTATATAGCTAATTTAAAACTTAGGCTCTCTTAACTAACTCCTTCAAGTTATAAAATTTCAAAGCAAATTTTTAGTTAAAATTACAAAAATGTTTTCTCATTATTTGCTGGACTGCTGATCCATTCATGGTCCCAGATGAATTTTTTTTGAATGTATTCATAAAAAAAAAATTAAAAATCTTTCATATTTTCAACATTTTTAAATGAGTATCCTAAAAACCTTTGAATTTCAAAATTTTAAACTTAAAAAAAAATTCTAGAATTATTCAGGTAGCATAGCAAATTCAAGTGCACGCAATTGTGCTTAAAATGAGCGCTTATACAACTCTGTAGCTCCCATAAAACTTAACTTATAACATTTTAAAATACTGGAAGCAAGGTTTTTTTTTTTTTTTTTTAAAGCGCTGTTTAGCGAATTTCAAAAATTAATTGCTCATCAATTATGACTGATAGCTTAAAAAAAAACTGTTCATATGTTTAAGATGTCAAAGAGTTAGATCTAAAAGTTTCATAAATATCTGAGATGGTCAGGGTTTTTTTTTTTTTTTCTGGTTGACTTGGCATGACCCGTATACGAACGAAATTTAACCAAGGGGCTGTCCAAAAATGATATCATACTTTTTTAAGCATATTTGACCCTGTTACCCTCTTCTGTCACAAAGTATCACACTTCGCCTTACTCTTCCCTTGTCTCAGAATCTACATAATAGAAATGGATGATTCTGTGTGTGTGTGTGTGTTCCTGATAGAAATCCGCAGTTGAAGTCTATTTTCGAGGTACACCGAGCAGCGCCGGGAGACGCAGCAAGCATTTCATAACCATTCCAATGAAATATATAAAATATTTTTCTTTCTACCAAAATTTGTTATGTCAAACCTTCTGTTTTATCTTTTCTCCCCCTAGACAAAACTTGTTATAACTTCCCTACACCCCCTCCTCTCTCTCTCTCTCAAAGCGTGACATCATTTATGGACAACCCCCAGAGAAGAAAATTGGTAGACGAAGGTTGTTTAGAAAGAAAGAAATCAGTCTCTTCCACAACAAACTCGAAGAGTGAGAGAAATAATTCATTGTCTGTTTTTCAAACAAGATTAAAGAAAAGTCGAAACTCAAAATAAAACTTTGTAGAACACCTTTTTTTTCATTCTTTTTTTCTATGGGTCGAAACTGAGACCTATCATTAACTGATTCAATGTAGCTAGAAATAAAATCTTCACTGAAGTGAAACATCATGAATACTTTCATTAAATGGAATTTTTTGTGTTAAATTGCCTCGAAGATGGCAATTAGTTCTCAAGCAGAAAAAAAAAGTTAGAGCAACGAAAAAAAAAAAAAAAAATAAGAAGAAGAAGAAGAAATAAGAAAAAGAAAGAAAGAAGAAAGAAATCTCGTATTCTGATCCTTTTCAGACGATTTTCGATTCAATTTGCATTTTTCTCTCAATAACAAAATTTCAACAGAATAATTATTAAGCGTTAAATATTTGTTCAATGCTGGTAAAAATTTCATTGGATTTATGAGAACGACATACGATACAGGTAAGCATTATACGATCGACATATACTTGTTTTCTATTTTTAATTGAATTAACATGATGTCTATGTAAAAAAAAAAAAAAAAAAAAAAAAAAAAAAAAAAAAAAACATTTTAAAATATGATATAAAGTTTTTCCAAACTCAATTTCAAGCTCTGATGAACATGACAAATTAGAAGTTTCAGTTTCAAAGGAATTACATTTGTTAAATAACTAGACTTTAAAATGTCATTTGAATATTTTGTTAAATTGTAGTTTAAAAAAATCAAATAATGTTTATACACAAGTTTTAAAATTTCATTCAAATCAATGTTTTATCTAATTTTTGATTTAAAAACTACATACGGCAGAGTTTCTCAAACTTTTCCGACTCGCGGTACCCTTTACAGAAATTGAATTTTTTCACGGCACCCTAGTCTACCTCTATGATATACACATCAAAATTCCTTCCGGGGTTTGGAAATCTCATTGAAACAAATATATTAACAATACAGCAACAGTACTGACTTTACTGGAGAATGAAACTGTGCAAGTTTTGTTTCTTAAATGCTCGATGTATGGACTTTTCGTATTGCTGCAGGTATCAAATCTAAAGTCTAATTCTTGTTTCACTCTCTGCAACATGTCATGATCAATCTTAGAAAATGCGATAGTGATACGGTAAATCTTGCAAATCATGTGGTCCATGGGGCACGAACTCACGATTTTTTGATATAACACCATTAAAAAAAATCGCTTGGAGTTAAGTCCGGAGAGCACGTTGGCCATGGAAGAAAGTGGTTATTGTCATCAGAACCTCGTCAAATCCAATGACTAAAAAGCTGGTTACTGAGGAAATGAGGAACGTCTGTCAGATAATGAGGGATGCCCCATCTTGTTTGAAAGTGCACAACTATCGTGACATGTTAGAGCGAGGATCAGAAGAATTAGTCTTATGACTTGGTATCTGTCACATTGAAAAAGCTTCAGATACCGAACATTTGGGAAACAAAACTTGTACAATTTCTTTCTCCAGTAAAGTCAACGTCGTTGCTGTATTGACAATATGTTTCTTTAAGTCTTCCAAGGTTTGGAGCTAACAGCTACAAAACCTGAACACTTCGCGGCACCCCTCGCCAACTCTTGAGGCACCCAGTTTGGAAACCCCTGACATAGGGTATAAAATAATATTCTCCGCCGACAACGAAATCTTCTGAACCAAATATTGACTTTGAAGAAAGGAACAGGAAATGGCAGAACTGTGTCGTCTTTAATACCTATGGTGTTCTTCCTTTTTAGAGTTAGAATAGGGAAGTATTCGATTTTCTAATTTTATTTTTATTTGATAGAGTAACATACATGAACATCATCTGCGAAAAAATTTTTACGATACGACTAATACTTTTTTTTAAAATAATTTTTTAAAGTTCACGCGCGAGTGACGTCATTTGCTTGTAAGTCCTTTGACTGACATCACTGCCGCGCTGCGAGGCGGCGGGGTTGGCTAGGACAAAGAAGTGCTTGGCGATCTTTGGGGGAAGGCGCGGGAAAACAAGAGCCTTCTAACAGCAGCGCGCATAAAAGGCTAGTGAAAATCCTTTGCTGTCTGTAGGGTTTAATGCATTCTGCGATTGTTTTTAATTTGATTTTCTTTGTCATGGCTAGTAGAATCAATTACAAATATTGCTTCGTTCCTGGATGCGTATCTACATCTAAAAAAACTCCTCACAAGCGATTTGTTGTTGTTCCGTCCCAGCAGGATCTTCGAAAGAAGTGTTTTCAAGTGTGTTTATTAATTAATATTTGAAAATGAAAATTTGCACTTCATTTTAATTAAAAACTATGTCAAGTGAGAAATACAGTTTGAAATATATGTTCACAACTGTTCATAAATAAATGTTTAATAAGCATATGAGATATTTTTAAAAAAATGCAAGTAAACAAAGGAATTTAAACCCTGCACAATAAACTTAAATAGAAAGTAATAGATGCATTACTATTTCCATTTTAATAACAATGCAAAAACTATTAATACTTTCTTTTTAACATTCAAACTATCTTCAAATTTTAACTATTACAAATTGATAATTTAAAAATACATTTTCAGTTTATCACCAGAAGCGTTCCTATATATACAAGACCTTTCTCACCTGCAAAAAGGTACTTATTTTATGAAATGAACACCATTTTCAAATTTATTATTTTTATCAAAAGAGCAAAAAAATATATTTTTCCTTTTTTTGCTAAGTTGCACAAAAACTCAAGGATAATTAACATGTATTAGTGGATTTAAAACAATTTTCCACAAAAAAAAAAAAAAGCAGATCAACTTTTATTGCCAACAAAGCGAAAAATTTTCATGCAAAAACTGCTCTAAAACTTAGTACTGGAATCACTTGCAGTAGGGTTGTTACAAAATGCGCGCCTCATTAAAAGCCGCCAAGTAAGAACTGGAATAGCGCTCTTACATTGTAATTTATATATTCAGATAAAAAAACCATCGACACACAAATGGAAATGATCAATCTTGATAAGGGAAACTAATGCGAATAATATGAACTGCAAACATAGACGGATATGTACGTACAATTTTAAAGAATAACAATGGTGAAACTTTGTTGTCTCACTCCCCGTACTTCTAGGACATTAAATCTCTCGTCCTTTCGAAAAAAGTCAAACACCATGAATGACTTTACTTGAGGAAGGTTATTGGATTGACCTTTCGTGAATCCTAGCCCCATGATGGAAAAAATGCTGGTTAAATGCTTTAAAAAGGCTGAAAAAGACAGTGCTATTCACCTCCTGGTAGGCGCAACACGGCATGGAAATGGAGCTCTGATCGGAACAGGGAAATGACGTCAGCTGCTGACGTTTTAGGCCACACCTCTTTTTTGCGCATCGCTCTTTAAAAAATTCATAAAAAATCAATCGTTGGTTTTAAAAATCCGGCCATGGTGAATTTTTGTGTTTTGTAAGCCTGTCAACATTGTGCAATAGTTAAAATTGGAATATTTGATAGGTACCAAAAAATAATACCAAAAAAATAAATAAATAAATAAATAAAAACAAAAAACCCGACTGCGTAAAAACCAAAAAAACTAAAAAGAATAATGTATAAGCTCAGTAGTTTAGAATGTATTAAGTACTACTAAATAACTACACCGTTGAAATAGTTTTGTAACCGTACACACCCCCCATAAGACAAAGCAAAAATTCAAAAGCAGAATGGAAGGATCAACAATCGGGCCCATTCAAATTTTACGGGATTCTTGAATCAGAAAGGAATGGGCCGCGACTGTTTATCCTTCTATTCTGCTTTTGAATTTTTGCTTTGTCTTATGGGGGGGGGGGTGTGTACGGTTATAAAACTATTTCAACGGTGTAGTTATTCAGTAGTACTTAATAACATTCTAAACTACTGAGCTTATACATTATTCTTTTTAGTTTTTTTGGTTTTTACGCAGTCGGGTTTTTTGTTTTTATTTAATAATTTTTTATTTTACACTTTTTAGTTAATTTTCATTGAATTAGTTATTATGATTATAAGACGGTACATTTCGCATTACATTGCGTTTGTTTGTACGTGAGGTTTATTAAGTAACTTGCGGTGGTCTAAACTACTGATAATTAGCCCCTCTAGGGACCTAACTCGGCTTAAAGCTACATGGGCTTGACCTTCGACAAAAATGCGCGAACTTAAGTCAACCACAGCACAGCTATATAAACAGCCTGTATAACTCATGATAACGCGAAATCGGAAACGACGTCAGTCAAATTTTTCTCGCAAAACTGAAAAAAGCCTCTCAAGAAAGTACACGTCGCGTACCTCATTCCCTTGAATCAAGGGGAAAAAATCACAATATGTTAGAGATGAAAATCGAATTAGTTGACTTTCTTTCTTTTGGTGCTTATTGCACGGGTTTGTTTTGATGAGGACTACAATCTGAGTGTCTTGCCTTCGTTACGCATGATATATTTTTTGTTACATGTACAGAGAATACATATAAAGAACACATGAAAGAATTTACATCAGAAAGAGGGGAAAGTACATCCGGAGCGAGGGTGTCTTGACCCACCACCTCTAGTGGGAGAAGCAATCGCTTAGACCACTCGGCCACTGAGACCCCAATTAGTAGACCTAGTAAACAAAAAATTCAGGCTGTGAAAACTACCTGCATTTGTTGCACGCAGGTAGCGTGCGACACCCAGCGTGAGCCGATCGAAAACTGACAAAATGGCAACTGGTTTTTGAAATGGTACTTTTGATTACTGTCATGTGTTTAGTGACACTCCCAATGTTAAGACAAATAGATTGACGTAAGAATTACCAAAATTGGTCAAGGCGTTTAGCCTGTAGACCGCCACATAGAAACGGACATACATACATAGACTGATAAACACATTACCCTCCTTTGCGTCGCGCACGCGCAGTCGGGTAAAAAAGATCCATTAAAATCTACAACGTTAGAAAAGTACATAACAGGAAGAACTCTTCACAGTAGCACACACAGCTAAATTCATATGCAAATAGTTTTTACATCTTATCTTTTTCTTTTTCGCTTGACGAACAGCGTAATTCTTGAAAAACATAAAAAACGAAATGGTTATACAGTGAAACCTGTGTAAGTTGACCACTTGCGGTGCAGTACTTTGGTGGTCAACTTAGACAGGTGGTCAACTTATAGAGGGTAGTAACAAAAACTTTTTTTTTTTTTTTTTTTGTCATTTCTTCCCCCATGCATTAATTTTTTTAACTAATTGAAATACTTTAAACTTCATTGTTTAACATTACTTTAAGACAATAAGTAAAATGGTTTAAAATATTTTTAGAGATTATTTACCAGAATGACGCGTAAATTATCATACAAATTCAAAATGTCTGTAAATCGATCGAAGAAAAAAAATGTCTCATTGCTTATGAAAAACTACTTACTTGACATGAACAATTCCTAAAAATTCATAATAAGTCAAAAGTGACTTAAATTCTTTGATTTTTTTCTTGTACATTTGTAACAATAGTAATCTACTTTTCAACAAAATAACTTCTTAATGACGTTTGGTGCATTTTCTGGGACTTAACAGAAACCCAATGTTTTTAGATAGAAACATAAATATTCATTGGTGTTTTTAAAAATGCTTGATTGCTTATTTGATGCATAACTGATTACAGTTTTAGTACAATATAATGCTTTTGCCAAGTGGTCAACTTACAAAGGGTTTTTTACAATGCTCCAAACCAAAGCTGGTGTATATTAGTGGTCAAGATAGACAGGTGGTCAAGATAGAGAGGTGGTCAAGTTACAGAGGTTTTCCTTCATTATATAAGATAGGACTAATACCGTTCCTGACAAAAGCGGTCAATTCAGACAGGTGGTCAACTTACAAAGGTGGTCAACTTTACAGGTTTTACTATTACGAACTTTATATCTGTTATGTCTTACTTTTTATCAATGACAAATTGAAACAACTGCAAAAGAGTATATTAGTGCAATTTTAAGTAAAACTTTTCTTTGTGTGAACTTGAAACACATTTTCAACCATCCCTCAAAGGGTACACAAGGAATTAGTCATCAGTCTTTCTTCATGCAGGTGTCGGAGATTCATAATAAATTTGAAACTTCATTCATTAAAGATGTTTTCTGGTTTATGATGTGGTTGCCAGTGGGACCTTAATGTCTTGTTAAGTAAACCTGGCTTCTATTTTACTAAAGACTATCTCACTGCTTATAGTATGACTGTGATAACGAGACATATAATCTTGGAAGAGTTGATTTCTACTTGGAGAAAAACATGAGAAGATTTTTTTGGCAGAAGGCCAATGATTTTCGCACTATGCTTTTAGCGAAGAAACATGTTTTCACGCTTTGTACTTCACATAAAGAACACTGTGGAAATTAGAAAAAAATGCAATATAGGGACTTAAAATATTGCATTTCTCCTAAATGTTAAAATCAAAACAGTACAAACTCTTAAAGATAAATAAATACCTTTGTGCTGAAAAGTAAAGTAAGAAATAACAACGTCAAAAAGCACAAAAAAGCAGTCTTTTCATCCATAAGCTCGTTTCTTTTGCATTGAAAAAGGCGTTCCTTGTAACGTCGCAACACGTGTCTGCAGTAATCTGCTATTTGTGCTTTTTGACGTTGTTATTTCTTACAGTACAATCTCTTCTTTCCATGCCATCTTCTATTTATAGTTAGAGAAAGTTTTTTTTTTTTTTTTTTTTTTTTTTGTAATGGGATTGATCGCTATTATGATCTTTAGTGCTTTCGTATATTTCACTCCTCTAAAAAAAGTCAAGAAGTATTTCCACGCTTTGAATAAAGAAAAAAACCCAAGCTATACCTCTGACTTTACTGAGAAGTATTTATATTATGATTTACTAAAGGATAATTATGTAAGTATATTATGATTTACAAAAAACATTTACTAAAACTGTTACAGCTATAATGCTATTAAAACCGAATATTTTCGGACGATAGTAACTAAATAATTAAACTTTATAATTAAATTACTAAGCACTTTGCTTTTATACTGTCTCTTACACTTATAACAAATAATTAGAAAGCTTCTTAAGAAAAGAAGGTAAAAATAAAATTCCTCGAGCTCTTGACAACCTTATTTTTCATCTTCACTCTTCTCGTAGAATAAATAAAAAAGAACAGTTTTCGACTCGCGTAAATCAACGTCATCGCTCTGCATCCCATGTTAGTATTTCTAAGTTTAAACTGCGAAAAGCTCCTAAATCGGGCCTCTTGAATCAATCAGTTTTCACGCCAATGCTGAAACAGTAAAAATAAAACATTCAATTTTTGGAATGGGGATTTAACGATTTCACTGACGTTCCAAAGAAAATTTTAGCATTCCTTGCATTTAAATAAAGATTTCTTTGCGTTTCGGAAACAATCAAATTATTTTTAATTGTCTGCTGACAGCTCACGAGAAAGAGCTAATTTTATGAAACATTTTAAAGAAAAATTAATGCGTTGCCGATTTTATTTGATAGAGAGTTTAGATTTATTTTGTTCTAAAACTGTGTTTGAATGCGATTCAGGGGTTCTCATCCCCCGAATTTCAATGATGCAAATTTCCCCCCAAAATTTTTCGCAACTCTCTTTCCCTGTTTTTAATTTTTTAGCTCTCTTTTTTATTTATTTATTTTTTTAATATTATTTATTTATTTTTAATTTTTTCGTCATTATTATTTTATTACAAAGGTTCTGTGCTACGCCAATGACATACACACACGCCAAACTAAATAAATAAATGAAATAAAATGTAAACAAACTAAAAGAAAATAAAAGAAAATAAATAATTTAAATGAAAAATAAATCAACAAATAAAGTTAAATAAATAAATTTTAAAAATTTAAAAAATCCCCCCCCCCAAATCTTGATGTTGCATCTTGCGCCATAATCCCCCCCCCCCGTGTGCACCCCTGATGCGATTGTCAGACTTAAAAGAAGCTAAATGAAAATGGAAGAAATGTTTACTTTACGCTTCAAGCCTATTTTACTATTCAAAAATTTTCATACTAAAAAGTTACTGTTCGAATTACTTTATCAGTATTGTTTATACTACATTACTGCTTAATAAAATCATAACCAGTGAGGATTTGGAAATTTAACCTTAATATTCTTAATGCTAAGGAATAGAAAAGAAGGTAGTGTCAATCTTGCGGAGAAAATGTTGTATATGTTTGGAATAAAGATAGGGGAATGTGGGACTAAAACTGAAATAGCGGTGCTAAGTGAAGTTGTGAACTACATATTTACTCTGCTTTTAGCGCCACCAATCTAGTAATATTTTAACTATGTAGCAGTACATGAAGTTTATTCCAGTCAGGAAAAAGTAATCTCTGCATATGATATTGCAAGTAATTTTGAAAAATTTATAGTCATATTGTAATATTTTGTTGTAAGTCAAAAATTATTTTTGTTGTTGCAAAATGATAAGGTTCTTGCCATTAACATTTTAAATATTAATTGAGACCCACTTTTTTTGGTGCAGTATTTATTTAGTTAATATTAAGCATATTTATATTTTAAATGTTTTGCACAATTAGTCAAATGCATCCGGGGAAAAGTGAAATAGTTCATTTCCTTTACTTATGGTCTTATGCAATTATTTATTAAACCACATACGTATTAATTTATCAATTAATTCATTTACATTCCTTTATTTAATGAATTCACTTAATGTATTCATTCATTCACTTATTTTCGCATTCATTAACTCATTTTTTTATTCATTCATTATTTTATTCACTCATTCATTTTTTCTCATGTATTAACAAAATTAATTTTTTGTTCGTTTATTCTTTCATTAACTTTTCAGTCATCCATTCATCCTTTTATTTACTCATTCACTGGATGTAAAAGATTTTTTATAATCAAATAAAAAATATTTCATTAGAGAAATATTTAATTTTTCACTTTGTCTCATGAGAAAAAAAAAGGAAACATTTTTCCATTTTGTAACGATACAAATTTACTGCCTCCCCCCCCCCCAAAAAAAAGCAAAATAAAATAAAATAATAATAATGTTTCAGTGTGTGTTTAATTATGAAATACATTATTTTTTCTTCATGTGCGGTTAATCTCAAAACAAATTTCGAGTTTGGCCGTTTTTAAAACGCTGAGTATTCTTAACTATTTCACTTTGCCAACTATTTCACTTGCGTGTTATTCCGTCGACTATTTTCTGAAAACGAAAATTATCGTCAAATGAAATTTGAGATTAAATACTCCATCCATCATTACCGGTCTGTCGCACACTTGACGGTGATTTTTAGGTCGACGGAATAATACGACAACACCAAAATGTATGTTTATGTAATTTTTTAAATATTACTAGTTTATACTAACATAAATGTAATATTCGACTCATATATGCGTAATTTATTTTAAAAATCCCCCCGCTTTGTGTTTTATGATAGCTCCAAAAAGGAATATATATATATATGTGAACAATCACAAACGATGACAAAGGTTTATTTATAGAATTTTATTTCATGTCCAAATTATGTTTATAGTTGCTACAAGAACTATTGACATAATTCTTGAACATTGTTAAGGAGATGAGATCTTCTATTTTTTGGAAAACAAAATGGAGAATTGCAGAAAACAGGGAAGAGTGAGATTGGGATCATCTGAGGTTGATTTTCCTAAATGTTAATTTCATTGATAGTTTTTTTCTTTTTCTTTTTATTTATTTATTTTTTCTGTTAACTACTTAAGTAAACATCTGGTTCGAATACATTTTTAAAGAGACACCATTTTGCATTAAACGTTGAAATAGCATACCAATGATGAGGTAAGTGTTAGTTGTTTGAATGCTTGTTCAAAAAGTTCTTCTGTGAAAACTTACAAAACATATTTTTATTAAAAAGTTAAATTCAATAATAACGAAACGTCTACAAAATATATCCGACGGGAAGAATTTTTAGTCTAGAAAAATTTTCATTAAAGATGAGATATCAATAAATTAAGTTCCTTTATCATAAAAACTTCACACTTAATTTATTTTAATTAATATTCTAATTAAATTTCGACCTCAGTTGTTGATATCCGAAAAAGATGGATGCCATTTTATACGTAAACATTTGAGCTCCAATTACATCTTATCAGCGGTACGAGAAGAGGACATGAAGCCACTAATATAACCTAAACAATTTTTCCATCCATTTTTTTTTTTTTTTTTTTTTGACCTATACAAGTGTACGTGTGAAAAGATTTAAGCCAATCCTCTTCAGAAACATTCGTGTGGAAAAAGAAACACAATCTAGCGAAATTTATAACTTTCGATGCAGGACCGTTCACACACACACACACACAGAGAGAGGTCATTGGTCAGTAAGATCGGAGACATGAATTGCTTCATACACCAGATGCTGCACTGTGTTTCACAGCTTTTATCGAAATTAGGAAGCATAAATACTACTTTTTTTTTTTTACTGAGATGGAAAACATAATTTGCTAAACGGAATGGTACACTGAAATCCGAATGTTTTTCTTTTCCTGTCGTTTATTCTAACAATGTAAAAGATTCACAACTGTATGAATAATATAATATACTCTTCTGAAACTTAAACCTGTTCGAAGACTTAGTGAGATCAATTCACTAGTACAACAACTGCATAGAAAATATGTGGCATTACATATGCAGTTATTTAAGGTAACTTTATGCCTTGTGGGATTACCATTTTGTGTTTTTAGTATATTTGACTTCAAGAGAAACTGTAGAAGACACCATGAGGCCCGTCATTTTGAATTTTTCCAGAGGGGAAAATGGTGAATACTCAATGGAAATTTTATTGAAAAACAGCAAAAACCATTCCCACGAAAATGTAAAAACGCAAACTTTTCTAAGTCAGGATGAGGCAAACAGAACGCGTATTGACATGTGTTTAAGAATCATTTTTTCTTGTGCTTGTATTGAAATAATACGTAGCCCATTATTATAAGGACAAGTAATTTTTCCTGTTACCGCACTAATGGATACGTGTTGGTATAAATTTAGGGCTTAAGAAAACCTTTCACGGCATAATTGCGGTGAGAAGTCTAACTATGAGGGATGTTTGTAAATAGGTAAATTAATATTAATTCATGTGATTGTGATAGTAATTAGAGAGAATTTTTTTAAAATAGAATGGAAAGTACGAAAAAGAGATAAGTATCTTTCCAGTACGTCTTTATAATCCAACTCCCCTTCCACCCCCACTTGATTTTACTGGAAAAATGCAAAATATGTTTTTATACAATAGAAAAGATACGGTTTTCAAAACTTAGTTTAAACTGGACATATACAGGGAGAGGCATTTAACATTTTGCTGAGGGGTTAAAGAGTGCAAAGTTCAAAAGCATGAACATTTGGAGTAAATTAATAGACTCATGGGGGTATTCCCTACTAAAATATTAAAGAAGTCACCAAAACTATTTTTTCCCTGGTTTATTTTTCACAATCTTCTTCGCTTATTTTTCGGTGTAAAACCAGAGCATCTGCCTTACTCGTACGAGCTTCGAGTCCAAAAAATATGTTCATGTTGTTAAAAAAAAGATATTGTTTTTAATGATTTTTAAACCCTTTAGGGGAACCCCCCTTTCCCCCCAAATCTCTCTCTTTGCAATAAATGTTTTTGTTTTGTAACCTTTAAACTATCTAGTCTTTTAGAGGAATGTTAATGGTTAATTTAATGCATTGTTCCCCTCCAAATCAGAGTAATGGCAATGAAGTTGTTAAAAACTAGAAAGAATAGGAGGGCGCCATTTTCAAAAAATGGTGGGTGATGGGAGAAAACGGAGATCATATTTAGATTCAGGAGGTTATTTTGCATAACATCCTGCAAAAATAGCGGCAAAAGCATTTTTATTCCCCTTAATGTAATTTATTTGTTCATAATAAAAAAATTTAACTTTAACAAATCCTTATTTTGAGTAGGTACTATAGGAGACCTAAATATTGCATAGGAGCAAAAGTTTATTTTTTTTAAACAATAATGTTCGACTTCATTGCTTACATCGTCAACTTGAATTGTTTTTTTTTTTTTTTCTTTATTTCGTTAATTAAAAAAATAAATTGAAAAGTTTTTTTTTTGTAGAAAATTATAAACTTCAGGCCTCGTGCGACGTACCTAAATATATTTTTTTTTATCTGAATAAAATTTTTTTTGGTATATGGGTCTGTAGGAGCAAATTTTTATCAACTTGACATTTTGAATTTCTGAAAAAATGTTTTTCGATACACTCTACTGCAAGGGCACACATAATTACGTTGAAGATTGTTACTTCTTTTATCGAGACTTTGATAATACTTATTTCAACTCTTCGACGTTTTTTAATCTTTTTGTGTTTTTTTTTGTTTTCTTTCTTTCTTATTTTACTATCTTCTAACAAAAATACGCAGCATTGAACGGAAAGCTGATTTTAGAAAAAAAAAATTCTAATATAACTACCTTAATTATTTCGACAGACATGTTTTATTTATTTTTCTAAACTTATCATTATAAAATAAGTTTTATAGTCTTTGGAAATGAAAGAAAAATGTATACTTTTCCATTTATGAATTTTTTAAAAATGTGTTGTAAACTTTTCCTCTTTTGAGTCATGATTCATTCTTTAAGTTATCCATAAATGTTTTTCGTTCCCAAATCTCTTAGTTATAAATCAATGAGACTGCAAATGTTTGTAAAAAAGAGGAGTAGTGAAAGAATGAAAAAAATTGTGTTTTATAAACATTTTTTGATTAAAGAAGGTAAAAAAGACGGGGTGATAAAGGTGAAAAATCGCGACATCTGTATCGCTGTGAGGAAAAACTCCCCTTGAAAGTACTTCTGACAAAATTCTGAATGCTTCTCATGCAAAATGACCTTTGAATACAAATATGATCACCGTTAGCGTCTCACCCTCCACTTTTTGGAAGTGGCAACCCCCTCCCCCACCAAGCATTTTTCAGTTTTCGACAGCTTCATAACAAATTTATTTGTATTTGGAGGTGAAGAGAGCATTACATTAACCGTTAACATTCTGTTGAGGGGCTAGGAAAGGTGAATATTTGTAGCAAGTTGGGAGACTCATGGTGGTATTCCACTTGAAAATGTTTAAAAAATCATCAGAAACGATCTTTTTTTTCCCCGGGGGTTTGTTTTGCAATTTTCCACTCGAACGGTAGCTACTCGAACGGATGGAGGAGAGAGGAGGAGGTTCATTCACGATTGAAATTAATTTCACGAAAATGAAACAAAAACTCCAAGTAAATGAGCATTAGTTAGCCACTTTTTGGTGCACCAGTCGCCATGGGTGTAAAACCAGAATATCGAACTATCTACTATGAGCTAAAAATTAAAAGAAAATTTACGTTGTAAAAAATGTTTTTAAAAAATCTTGGGAACACCGTATGTTGCATACGAGTCTCGCCACAGATCTCCAGTAAAGAAGCTTCCAGTATTATTTATACTTATTTAAGTTACATTCACAAACATAATTAAGATTAAAAATGAAATTAGGTGGACTTATAATATAGCATTTAAGTACATTCATATTTTAAGGGATGCACTGTCCCCATTGTTTACTACTATAGAAGTTTATGATTAATCCAATTTTAATATAAGCCGATTATGTAGCGATCCGGGCGCTTTTGTCTTTTTTTTCTTCATATTTTTATTTATTTATTTATTTATTGTAATGCAAAGATTATCTTATCCTTTGGTACTTGAATTTAAAATAGAAATTAAAGGATGAAAAGAAAGAAAAAATCCGTTTCTGAATTCAAATTCTTTAACCATAACTCCAGTAATTCCATATTTCCATATTCAAATAATTTAACAAATGCAACCGGTAAATTCCAGTTTTAAATAAAATGATAGATAATACATTTATGGTGTAATCATCTAAATAACCATAATGGGACCTTTATATCCCTCAAATTCAAGTGTGTGTACATATACATATAAATTTTATAAATTATCGATTGTGTATAGTTTATATAATTTTAATTTTAATGAGGCATCCTAATCCAAAAAAAAAAAGCAAACAAAAAATGTGTTGTATTCTTTTTTTTTTTCAAGGCATCGCAAACTTCAAAATTCTTCTTCAGAGCTGGTGATCCTCAAAGGGCTAAAAATTAAAAGAAAATTTACGTTGTAAAAAATGTTTTTAAAAAATCTTGGGAACACCGTATGTTGCATACGAGTCTCGCCACAGATCTTCAGTAAAGAAGCTTCCAGTATTATTTATACTTATTTAAGTTACATTCACAAACATAATTAAGATTAAAAATGAAATTAGGTGGACTTATAATATAGCATTTAAGTACATTCATATTTTAAGGGATGCACTGTCCCCATTGTTTACTACTATAGAAGTTTATGATTAATCCAAATCCGGCTTTATCAGCTTTTCTTATTCGCTTCAAATTAAACTTAATTCTTGCTTCGCAAAGATATGGCAAGTTTTACAATCTCAAAAAGTAATTTTCATTTCTCTCACTAAAGCCAACATCCTTCACCGAACGAAGGTTCTATATTTAAATCTAAATCAAATTTCGCATGTGGAACTCTAAATTCATAACTCTACCCATCCTCTTGATGAGTTCATTTTCCAGATTGCGTCCTCGGTACTCATTTTGCTTTTGCAAATCCGAAAATGATGGCGCTGCCAACGTAACAATCATTTCTGAAATTCACTGAGGGAATGAATAAGAGTGTAAAATCTGCGGCTAGTAATTTTGTGTGCCCTATCATCAAGAATCATTTCGAAAAGTAATATTTTTTGGGCGGCGTGAGAAGGTTTGAATATTATGCGTGATGCAGATGCAAATTCCATAGCAAATTTTAATGTAGTGTGATCTTAACTAAATCGGAAATAGTAGCACGCAGAAAGTTGTTTGTTCAGGGTATAATTGGGGTAGGTTTTGTCAAATTCAGCACTGATGCGTATAATGTGAAAATAGCCAAAGGAGGATTTAGGAATCATTATATCGTCGCCTCAGAGCAACAGTCAGGCATCTATAATCCCAGAAATAACACTAAGATGTCCTATTGTTGCTTTGAGGCAACGATATACTCGTTGAAATATTTTTAGCTAAGTTTACATGTAGACAAGCTTGTCATATCAGAATTTTCCTGGGAGGGGGGGGCAAAAGGTTTGTGTTCAATGCATTTTGCGAAAAAACGACAAAATACGTACAAAAATGCATAATTTCACTATGCGTCTGAAATTCAGGGTTCCCCCCTCCCCCTCTGATCGCCCAAATGACTGCCTTGCATGTAGACAGCTTTTTGACTGCTCTTTATCGTTACGGTTAATTGAAAATGCCAGTTCCACGCTTGAGCCAATAAAATTACTTTCATCGGCCATTTGACTTAAAATATGAAGCCATTAAATTATTCGCATTTCTACTGAGTTCCAAGATGGTTTCTCGGATTTTGATGCCGCGATTTTTAGCTAACTTTACATGCAAACTTGTTGTTTGCATGTAAAATTAGTTATAGATTTAAGGAAAAAGTTTTTTGCATGTAAAGTTAGCAATATTTTAGATAATTTTACATGCCAACAGTATTTTGACTACATTTTGCTTTATCATTACGGTTATTACATTGCTAATACTAGATCCACACTTATACCAAGAAAATTACTTTTATCGATCATTTACCTTCAAATCTGAAGTCATTACAGGGCAATTCCATTTTAATAAAAGCATCGATTGTTGCACAACACAGTCTGGAAAGACTCCAAATATGTTAGATAATTTTCTCGATGGATTAATTTTATGAATAGCATGCACTCTACTTCTATAAAATGCAGATAAAGATTGAAGATTTCCAGGAACAATATTTGTATGATGTTTTTTGGCTCTATAAAAGTTAGAAGACGAAGCAAGGATTTAACATAAATTGAAGTCTTTTTAGACTGTTTTGTGAAAAATAGATATGTCCTTTCCTTTACCGTGATTTATCTGCCCTACAGTATCCGCATTTCTAGAGTTTCAAAAAATTTCTCGGTTTTCGATAGTACGATCTTTATGTTTCCTCGACTACAAATGACATTCCGGGTACTGAAGTCTCCAGGGGCGCCCCGATGAAAGGTCACGAGAAAAGTTTCTTCAGTCTGAAAATTTTGCTGACGATTCGGCAACTTTTGAAGACTATTGCAACATTGGGATTTTTTAAAAAAAATTTATAAATATTTTAAAATTGCTTTTTAATAATGCCTAATGTCCCTTCTCATTAGATTTTGCGAGTGTATAATATGTGTGCATGCTCGTATTTTATCATTTTCGGATAAACTGAAATTTCATTCTGCAAATTGATAATTTTCCCACTCCCGAAAATTTTACTTCATGGCGCCACTGGAAGTCGCCACAGCCATCCTGATTGGAAGAAAAGACAAATTGTTTGAAAAAGTTTCGAAAACATAGACAACTCTACTAGCAACACATCGGTAATGTAAAGCATTAATTAAAAAGTTGTTTGAGTAACCCTCGGCAAAAATGTGATAGACGCATTAGGGGTTCAAACTTTTCCCAAAATTGAAAACAAAGTTTTAATTTAAGTCAAACAGTGCCTTTTACAGCATTAATATAAGCATTTTGCTTCACCCAATTTTTAAATGTTGACTACAGTAAACTCCCGATAATCGGCGGTTGGATTATCCACCGTTCGGGTTATCCGCGGGTCTTTTCAAAATTTTTGTTGTCTTTTAAACTCATGATTGTGTTATTGTTCGCTGTTAGATTTTAAATATATCTTTTTATATTCAATGTTGGTAGATGAAATGCAGCAATGTTTTTAGTTATAATGTGTAAGTGTTATTAATATTTTTTAACTATTGTATGCACTAATCATCGTTTTTTTACCTATTATTCGGATTATCCGCGGCTTTCCTTATCCACGGTTACTGTGCCACCCTATTCCGTGGATAGTCGCGAGTTTACTGCATTTTTAAACAAATAATCATGGTAGCAGGTTGCAAGAGCAATGTCATCTAGCTTGAGTTCATGCCATTTAGATAACCTCAAAGCAAAAATTTTCATTTAAGATAAAGGAATTCGTATATTCTACACTGTTAAAACTACAGGTTGCATTCGGCACCTTTCAGGGGTGAAACGCTTGTTCACCAGCGGCACCTAATACGGAGCCGAAATTGCACCTCTAACTAGGGTGAAAAACAGGCACCTTTTAAAAAATAGGCAGCCGGGGTGAAAAGAATGAACCTTCGGAGAGAGAAATGGCACCCTTACTGTAGATCCCCCCCTCCCCCGTATTGTGTGCGTTTTTGAATACAGTTGTGTATTTTTCTTTTTTTAATAGTTTTGTTTTGATTCATGATAGTCTACGTTTTGCACACTTTTCACATTACATGAATTCAGTATTGGAAATGATTAAAACTTGTAATTACAGCATTTGACCATATTTCAGAGTTTTCAACATAGTTAAGAAGTGCTCATTGCTTTAATTCATCTGATCGTTCTCTACATTAGTGTTTCTCAACCTCTTTTGACCCTCGAGTCGGTAAAAACAAATGAAAAACATTGCGTACCTGTGAAGTTTTTATCCTTTTCTTAAAAATAAATAAAATAAATAGTAATAATTATAATAACTCTCGGGGCGGAAAAAATTCTGCGTACTGATGAGTTTTTTTTTTTTTTACAAAGTAATATTAAAAATGAATAAAACAATAAATATCTACAGACTTTATTTGGTATCAAAGAGTTGTCACAAATATATTTAAAGTTAAAGACGAGTAATTATTTGAATAATCATAGTTAAGTTAATGATCATTTGTGAGAAATAACCGCACCGAAAGTAAAGTGTAGATGTACTTATGAATTATTTACATGAACAGCCAAAAATATTCTGGGATATTAAAGTTACGGAAAAACAAAATCGTTTCTCAAACGTTCAAAATTTCAATCAAAATAACAATAAAATAAAATGCGCATAAAATTTTTCGACAGTTAAAATTTTAAAGAAATTCCTAACACTATCGAATAACCGCTAACAGGAAATGATTCAAACACTTGAACGAAAAAGCAAAAGAAAAAGATAGACCGAGAGAGATTTCTTTTTTATTTTTTGCACTCGCTACACGAAGCACAAGAATCATTTTTATTTAGGTTCTCACTTGTTGATTATTGAAAATGTCATTGCGGTTACTATTTCGGTGATTAAATGTTGCTTATCGAGTACTCAAGAAAATAATGATAGATATATTTAGTAGCGTTTTGAATGATGGAATTTTCACGACAGTAACGGTAACCTGAAAATAAACAACTAACGGTACTACGGTATCGTAACGGACTAACGGTAACTGAAAAGCATTAAACGTACTTTTAACTATGTTTGAAAGCCCTAAAAGTTACAAAGTGATCAAAAGCTGTACTTACTTGTTATTTTAAAGAATTATCCTACAAAAGTTGAGATTTAATCCAATAGTGTACATCTTCAATGTGAAAGACGTAGAAGATACGCGTAGAGCAACCTATCATTCGTCCGCCATATTGAAGTGGTTGAATGGTGAATGTATGCCGGAAGCGCATGCGCCAGCAAGTCATTTAGCGATTGCTTGCTGTTTTGGCACCCCTGTCTACGATTGTTTGCTACTTTCGCACCTCTGCTTTACTTCCTGGCCAGTATGGCACCCTTGGTCACCATGCTTTCACCTTAGGGGGAATATATTCACTCGTCTGGAACCTCTGGTTATAACAGTGTACGCAATGAACGAATTTAAATATCTGAAATTTTAGTCAAAAAAGTGAAATTCTCAATCAATATTCAAAACCAGTAAATTCTTCATCAGAAAATCTTAGACGTTTCAAAAGCAAATATTAGCTGTTACGTTTTTTTTCCCTCCTAAGGTAGAGTCATCCTGTGTTTCTTTTTTAAGTTATCATTGAATGTTCTGAACATAGAAAACGGACAAAATGACGGTACAAACACGACTGCGGAGTCGGGGGGAAAATGTACGACTCCGGCTCCGACTCTTTTTGCTTAAAAATAGTCCGACTCCGACTCTTGAAGTTTTAAACCTTCGACTCCCGACTCCATCCCTATGTACAACATCATATTCGCAAAAAATATAGCGAAGAGAAATTAATCAAGTACAAGAAGTGGAAGAAGCTACTCAACCAATCATCCCACATTTCTTGGCTGCTTGCCTACCTGACAGCCGTCGTGTTTACGCATAGGCACTATTATTTCTTCTACGCTATGAAACAATTTTGGAAACCAAAAAGTGCTGTTTTTGAAATTAAGTGAGATGCTTCCTCATGTAAGACAATCCGGAAAACTGTAAATTGATTTCTCACTCAGTCACTTGCTCAGCCAGGGTTTACCTTCCGGGGAGGGGGGGGGGACTCATAAAGGTCCTTACATGTATAAAAACTACAGTATTAGAATTGGCAACATGTATTAAAACCAAGGACTCTGGGGGGTCGAACCCCTTCCCCCTTTGCTACATTACTGCTTTCAGGTCAGGGCCGAATTTAGCTTTATGCCGCCCCCTCCCTCATAAAAGAAGCAAAAACTCAAAAACACGCAAAAAAGTGTTCCCGAAATTTTAACTGTCAAGCTTATGAAGAAATGATAACGTTTCACATTCAGGGTCGCAGACGACGGTCAAATTTTGCAGACGATTCGGAAAATTTGGAGATAATATTGCAACATATTCTTTTTCCTTTTTTCAAATTTTTCAGATTGATTTTTAATGATACCTAACGCTCCTTCTCATTTGATGTTATGTACGTATGTAAGAAATGCGTGTAAGCTCATGTTTTATCATTCGATATCTAGAATTTTTCTCCTCCCAAAAAGTTTAGTTCGATGTGCCTCTGTTTATATGATTTAACTCTATACATGGCGGGGGGGGGGGGGGGGGGTTCATGGCTCAAGTATTACTCTTGGGCAAGTTATCAAGCGATTCACATAAGACCAATTTAAATAATATATACAATATATTTACAATTGTCAATTAATAGAGCATAGTTATTATTTTTTCATAAAACATGTTCTCTTTCATTCTTTGAAGTTTTAAAAGATTTCCTTATAATGGCAACGCAGATGAATTTCTGAAAAATGATATATATTTGAGTTAACCTATAAGGGAAAAATGTAATGATAGAAAATGGGACAGTAAAGAGTAACCGAAATTTGTCTCGTATGTTAAGCATGTTAGTATGTTTCACATAAGACGGTATGTTTATTTTCAGAAAAAAAATTCTAACTTCTTTGTTGTTTTATTATTTGTTATCGTTTGCTCAAAAAGACATTTTGATTTTAGGGAAAAGAAACGATTACAGTTCGAATTAATTATTTTACTTTTTTTTTTTTTTTTTTAAGTTACGAATTAGTGCTCTTTTGATCAAAACCGTATTTTGAAACCGAAACTCATAGTTATTTAATAACTATATAGCAGAATCTTTGATAAGGAATGAACTTTAATGTCTTGTGCGTTAACAATTTCGTCAGTTGTCATCTTTATTTATAACAGCACCTTTATCCTGTTATTTTAATTTAATTTTTTTTTTTTTTTCATCTACAAATCAACAATTTGAATAATTTCCTGTTATTACGTTCACTCACTTGTGTTCTTATCACTCCTCACTGTTCGATGGTAAATTTCATTACTAAATTGTAACTGAATTACATTGAAAAGAGCCCAAATTTCCGCTTTTGAAAACTGCCCATTTGAAAAAAATATATCACGTCTAAACATTTTTTGGAGACTTTTTTTTTTTGTTCTTCAGTTTTTAATTTAGCATGCTTCCTTTATTTAAAATCATTCAGCCTTTTTCACTCGTCACTCTTTTTAATTTGTCTCAGAGATTTAATATGAACAGAAAACAATTTTTTAATATTAATAATGTAAAAAAGAAAATAAACGTCAATCATTCAAGAAACCAGTACTGAATAAACTTTAGTATAGCACTAAAAATCATACTCAAACTCCAATCTTGTTGCGACTTCTGGATAAACGCAACGACACTTTCTGAAATGGACACCCGCTTTTCGTCTTCACTTACTATTTTACGCTGATTACCATGCATAACTGAAAAATATTTGATTTTTATAAGATGCGTGAAAGTAATCATTATTAAATTACAAGAAAAATTGCCTCTGAAAAATGAAAGAATGCTAATATTTTACTTTCAAGAATAAAAAATTCATTTAAAAAGCAATTGGTGGAAGCAAAATTTGCTGCCCCTGAAAATTTTGCCGCCCTAGGCAGCTGCCTACTCTGCCTATTGGTAAATTGGGCCTTGTTTCAGGGCCGCAGAGAGCTAAGGTAAGCCCCTTGTCAGTTATGTCATCGGGTCCATCCTGTCCCCCCTCCCAAAAAAAAAAAGAAAAAAAAAGGGGGGAAGTGAATAAAAGGGGAAAAAAAGGAAAAAAGTGGGGGGGGGGAGAAAAAACAATCTAAACTGCTTGCTAAAAAACAATTAACTCTATTTTAAGTGCCATAAGAGTAAATATCAAAACAGTAAATTTTACTTAATCTTGACGTTTTCTCTTGTTCGGAGCCCCCCTCCCCTTTTTTTCCTTCTTTTCTTCTTTATTTTTTGCATCAGCGTCGCCGGGTCCCCCCAAGGCCCCGGCCTCTAGTTTCCGACTAAACTGACATGGCCTCTCGTCGGGCCTGACTGCTTTCAGTAAAAAGATTATCAAGAATGTCGGTTTCATTTATTTTTGGCAGTAAATTTCTTCCTTCAAAAAAAGGTTGATTTTTTCACTTCTTTTTTTCATGGGGTAAAGTGAAAAATACGATATTTTTCTAATGGAATATTTCCAATTCAATTATTAAAGATGTTGTTGATCAAATAAATGAGAAAATAAAATAATGAATGAAAAAATGAAAAGGTAAAGAAACAAAAAACGAATAAATAAATAAATAAATAATTCAATATATGAGAACGAAAAAATGAGTGAATAAAAAGTGAATGAATAAGAAAATAAGTAAATGAATAGATAAATAAAGGAATTATGAAATGACGAAATGTAAATGAAATAATTAATAAATGAATACGAAAGTGATTTGATGAATTATTGAATAAGTAAATGAAATGAACTATTCTACTTTGTCCCGCATGCACTTACTAACTGCATTGAAATACAAAAAAAATTAATATGAAACACATAAATACTGCACCGAGTATTGGTAGCTCCCAATTAATATTTAAAATGTTAATTACAAGAAGTTTATAATTTAACACTAACAAAAACAATTATGTACTTAACATCAAAACATAACGATATGAGTACCATTTCTTGAAAATTGCTCGTAATATCATATTCTTAGATTTTCAGGGGTAATTCGTTCTTGACTGGAGTAGCCTACATGTGTTTCTACATTGTTAAAATATTACTAGATAAGTGGTGCTAAAATCAGAGAAAATATTTCACCATTTCACTTTGCCCCACATTCCCCTATTATAAAATTTTCCTCTTGTGAAGCATTTTAAAATAAAATGTTTTAGACTCATACTCTAAACTATATTGCGAATATACACCAAAAGCAATCGAATTACAAAATTAGAAAAGGTCCCAAGTCTAAAATTAAAATTTTGTTGGAGACAAAAAAAAAAAAAAAAACTGGTTTCCTGTTGAACTATTTGACTGATAAAAGCATTTTTTTTTAAAATTGTGACGTTATCGAAAACGGGGTGTACGTTAAAACAAGGTAAAACAGTAATTTTGAAGGAAACTTAGAGGAAGAAAATGATGTTACAGTTTTCTAAGATGAGTTCTTGTTGCTGTTCATCTCAGGATTTGGGTGATTTAAGAAGATACGTGGCGTTATTTTACAACTCCTGTTTTTGAAAGAACAAAATACAAGTGTTCTTTCACATTTTACAAAATTGTTATGCATTGTGATTACATTGATATACAAAAGAAAAAAGATATTACCCCACCAGGGCTGTGTCCAAAAGGAGGGTTTTAGGGGTTAAACCCCCTCCCAATGGGGAAAAATAATTAAAAACCAACTAAAGAAAAGTACTCGTTTGAATTTAAATTAACTTTAATGTTGAAAAATCTGAGTACAGATTTTCTTAAAAAAGCATTCTCTTTGAAGTTTCCCAGAAATTTACGACTGCCCTCTCTTAATCGACTAAAATCATATTTTGGAAAAACAGTGATGGAGGAACGGTTGAATAGACAGTCAATACAAAGCATTCACTCTGTTTAATAGTTTAATATTGTTTATCATAAGGAGATTAGGACTTGGGCGTTTCACAAAAATATATGAGTGTTGCCGCTATGCAGATGCATAGTAAGTGTGTGTTAATGTAATTTGCATCTGCAACGAATCACATCCTACTTAGTTTGATATTATGTTAGAATATAAAACCTGAAAACATGTGTCATAAAAGAGTTTATGAAATTTTTTCAGTACTTGTTGCAATATATCGCCGAACATTGAATCGAAATAAGCAGTAAAATGAATAAATACCGACATTTGTTAGAGCAACCAGAATTTAAGTTTATAACGGTCCTTATATGTACAGTACAACCTCGTTTATCCGGACTAGCTAGGACCCCCGGAAATTTTTCAAATTTGTAGTCTTAAAAAAGCATTTTAGCTTTATATTTTTCAAAAACTTGCAATTTCACTCTGGGTGTCCCTTCCAGCCGGTTGACGCCCAGGGCGAACTACTCCCCAGCCTCATAGTGACGTCACTGATATATATACAGTAAAATCCTTCTAATGCGGACACTAACGGGGCAAACTTTTTTGCCCGCAATAGAGAGGTGTCCGCAGGACAGGGGTTTAATAATGTTATTTGCATTGGAACTGGGGAATTAAAAATTGTCCGCATAAGAGGGGTGTCCGTCAGGAGGGGTTTTACTGTATATATATATATATATATATATATATATATATATATATATATATATATATATATATATATATATATATATATATATATATATATATTAGGGTGTTCCTTATTTATATGGGAAAAAATTTTTTCGGAATTCAACAAGTGACGTCCCCTAGTTTTGTGACACTGTAATAAAAAGTAACGTGTGCAAAATTTGAACTCGATCAGTCAATAATAACACGTGCCCCTAGGCCGTTGAACTTTAACACTTTTGATAATTTTCTCACAAATCTTCCGAGTTTTTAATTCAGACCTAGTACATCGTTTCTCCTAGGTTTGCAAAATATTTTTACAGTGAGGGAGCACTAAAATTAACCTTTTTAATTACTTTATATCATCTAAAGATTTTACGTTGAATAAGAATGAAATAATGCTTTAGAAACTTTCCTCAATCGTACGCTTTTCTCAATGTATCTCGATAGTGTGTATTTTTTCCGATAGTCATGGACGGTCTGCAAAATAAATTGCTTTGTGACTCACATTTGGTAAATTAGTTGTGAAATTCTTCGATTAATTGTGCTCCTCTTGCAGTTGTATCATTCACAATTTTCAGCATTTTAACAATTTCTCTTCCCTTTAAATAGCTTAAACATTTTGCAGTGAATCAGGATCAAATAGGAAAAAATCTTTTAGTATTTGCAACTTATCAAACAATTCTATAAAGAGGAAGATCTTTACTAAGAAAGTATTCTAAATCATCTACTGTTATCTGAAATTTGTTAAATAGTCGTCAGACAAGTCTTCCTTATCACAAGCATTTTTTGGACTAGTCTTTTCCTATCTTCAAAGTTAATTCCTTCATCTAATACGGACAAAGCTTCTAGTTTATCCCCTAAATACCATAAGTGATTTATGAATTTTCCAATCACTGCTTCTGTTGCATGTTTGTCGTCATTTTGTACGCTGCTAGTTTTTCAGACATATTATATTATTCAAAGAAGCCTCAATTGGGTTGCTGCGAAAAACCATATATTCATACAGCAATTAATTGTAAAACAGTTCTGTAAAACAGCATTGAAGGGCTTTCTTTTCATGTAAGATCAATTTAAATTGTTTCCTAAATATAAAAATTTTCAAACAAAAATTCCTTTTGCCACCCATGTGGCTCAGGGATAAGCTCCAGGTTGCCGAAAACATATCCCTATAGGAGGAAATTCACCAGGAAATATTATTACAAGTTATGAGAATTCTCTGTAATCTTTTTTCAATTCCGCTTTTTACGAACAATAATATGTCATCCACTTCGTCTTTTAGAATTTAAGTGGTATGTGTACTTGATTGAAATGTTATAAGTTCTGAATGATGGAGATCTTTCCACAAAATTTTGAAGCGCTTAAATAATTGAATATCTGATCTAGAACTAAGAAAGGCAAGAACATCTTTAAGGACACACTCTGCAGTACGATTTCAAGTGCATGATGATGGCAATCCAAATGTAATATATCACCGTTCAGTTTTTGCTCTAAAAAATTGCATGCACAATTTATATGGTTGGTATTGCAAGTCGTTGTATCAAACACTACAGCTAGAACAGTTAGCAATAAAGAGCTATCATTTAAGATACCATATACAACTGAAGAAATATCGAATTAATTCCGAGTAGCTGTTCAATATTAGGACCTGAAGCTATCACACTAATCCTGTCGGTGTTCTTTTTCCAGTTACATCTGGATGTAGCTTTGTATCCCAGTGAATAACTACAAAATCTAAATTTAAATTCATTTACTGCATCTACATAGGCTGTAAATAAATGAACAACATCTTTATCCCTAATATGGCATTTGTCTAACAGTGATGAAAGGCGAGCAGATATCAATAGTTGTCAAGCTCTTTTGCATTGTGGTAGATCAGCTGTTGTGCGGTACTTAGTCGAAATAAAAACTTCAAGCGAGTGGACTGTATGCGTTTTATTGCTATGGACAGACAAGACAGGTTTTCAAATGGCGATTTTCTTATCGTAACAAAAAAAAGGTTTGCCATATGTTGGCGTGAATAGTTCAAAGAAAATAACCTCGCCAGGGCGATAAAGATACAAACACTGAACATCCCGCCCGGCGTTGAAATATAACATTATTTCAAATTTTCAAGAAATTACACAAGACATAAAACAATTTTTAAACACAATAGATAATAGAACATTTTAGAAAAGAGAACAAATATGAAAATTACAATAAACTGATTTAGTTAACAGGATGAAATTTGATTATCGTCAAGTGGCAAAACACTAATTTTTGATATTGGTCTTTTAAAAATGCCTTTGGCCGTACGTATTTCGGCAACTCTTACGTTTCCGTCTGGACCTGGAATTACCTTAACAATTCGACCCATTGACCAATTACATATGGGAAGTTGAATGTCCTTTAATAAGACTAACATGCCTGGAATTAAATTTTGCCTTTTAAACAGCCATTTAGATCGCTGTTGTAAATGGCTCAAATAGCTATTTTGCCAATATTTCCAAATAGTTTGGACAATTTTTTGCGTTTTCTGCCACCTATTTAGCAGATTATCCCTTTTATCAAGAAAGTTAGGTTCCGGAAGAGAATTGATCGGTTTTCCTATTAAGAAATGTCCTGGAGTTAATACTTGGAGATCGTCAGTATCAGTAGATAAAGGAGAGAGTGGCCTTGAATTGAGAATGCCCTCAATTTGGGTAATTACTGTTATGAATTCCTCTAGCGTTAACTTTGTAGAACCAACCCCTCTCTTCAAGTGATATTTGAAAGCCTTCACTCCCGCCTCCCAAAGGCCACCAAAGTTGGGTGCTCTGGGAGGAAGAAATTTCCACGTGATACCTTCTGATACTAAGAAGTTAAGAGTCACTACTAGAAGTTAATGTCACTTGGGAAACAGGTTTAATCTCCTCGGTGTAGAGTTGATTTGACAAATCACTGGAATTTTTCAAAGTCTGCGGATCAGTTAAGTTCAGCTTGACAAGATTCGGACCATTCCACCACAGTTCACAAGTAGCAAGAGATTTGACATCCGTCCCACGTGAAATCTTGTCGGCTGAATTATCCTCCGATAAAACGTGTGACCATTGGAAGTTCTTTGTTATTTGCTGGATTTGTGATACCCGGTTGCTTACAAAGGTTTTGAGTAGACTTGAAGGGGTATTAATCCATGCCAGCGCAATAGTAGAGTCTGAATACAGTTCCACAGAGTCTATATGCAATTTAAGAGCGGCTAAGACTTTTTGCGTAAGTTTGGATAGAAGCAAACATGCAGAAAGCTCGAGACGAGGTATACTCATGAATTTGGTCGGGGAAACTCGTGATTTACTGCACAGAAGTTGCTTCTTTATTTCGCTGGTTTGGGAAACAGTTTTCACATATATAACTGCACCATAAGCCTTTGAAGATGCATCTGAAAAACCTTGAAGTATAACAGACTTGGTGTCGGATTTTAAAATACATCTAGGCACTTGGATAGATTGCAGCTCAGGGAATGTTTTGACGAAGTTGTACCATTGCTCCGCAATTTCTGGAGGGAGAGTTTCATTCCAGTCTAATTTAAGTAGCCATAATTGTTGCATAAATATTTTTGCCTTGGAGATGACAGGGCCTAAAAGTCCAAGTGGATCGTAGATGCGTGCGATTTCCGAAAGTACATCTCGTTTGGTGAAATTGCGATTTGGATTGTTGCTAACCTTGTACATAAATGAATCACTTGAGCTATTCCAAAGCATTCCTAGCGTTTTAACTACAATTTCTTCAGAATTTGTCCAGAGGAAATTCCTGAAGTTCGGTCGTAGAACCTTCGTTGCTGCACCACTTGTGTAAATTCATGCCTCCTCTTTGGAGAAGTTGCGTCAATTCTGACTGAAGATTCAAAAACTCCTTCAAGATGGAACTACCAAAAAGGCAGTCATCCGTGTAGAAATCTTGAAGAACGGCTCTGGACGCCAAAGGAAAGTTCTTTCCCTCGTCCAATGCAAGTTGCTGTAAAACCTTCGTTGCTAAGTATGGAGCAGATGCAGTCCCATACGTGACGGTTTGTAACTGGTAAATCTTAGTTGGTGCAAATTCACTCTCTTTCCATAATATTTTTTGTAGCTTAGTTTGAGAAGAATCTACTTCAATCATCCTGAACATTTGTTTAATGTCAGTGGTAAATGCGTAAATATACTTTCTAAATCTAATTAGAATTGAAAAAAGATCTTCCTGAATTACCCCTCCTTTACTCAATAAATCATTCAAAGAATGTCCGCTGGTTGTTTTCGCACTTGCGTTGAAAACTACGCGCAATTTAGTAGTTTTGCTATCTGGTCAAAAAATACCGTGATGAGGGAGATAGTACCCGACATCTGTTCCCTTATCTTCTTTTATTTCTTTCATGTGGTTCAAAGTTTTGTATTCGTTAAGAAATTCTGTATACCGCGCTTTCATAGCCGGATCCCGTTCTAATCGTTTCCATAGTTGATCTAACCTTCTAGATGCCGTTTGTTTAGAATTTCCTAGCATGATTTCAGAACATTCTGGTTTGAATGGCATTTGAACTACGTATCTACCATCCGAATTCCTGAAATGCGTTTTTGCGAAGTGTTCATTGCAGTAGTTTAATTCATCATCACTACAGGGCGTATGATTTTCGACTTCTTCGATTTCCCAGAACTTAGTTAGAGTAATATTGAGAGTTTCCAAATTTTTTGACAAAAACAGTGTTTTGCGGAATGATCAGAGCTGCTGACTGAAATGCTACCCGAAACAAGATAACCAAAACAACTCGATTGTAAATACAAGTTATCTTTCAGCTTTCTTTTATCTACCTTCAAAAATGCGAAGAATAATTCTGCACCCAAAAGAATATCTACTTTTTGTGGAATATAAAACGCTGGATCTGCTAAGCATACATCGTTTGGAATGTTTAAATGAGCGATATTAATTTTCTTAGAAGGCGTGAAATCTGTGATTTTTGGAACAATTAATAAGTCGATTTCCCAATGCGAATCATCCCCTTTGTTAGACAAGTGAGCTGTTATCTTCTTAATATTTAGCGCTGAATCATTTAATCCACTTATCGGAATATTTATTCTTTCTCTTTTCAAACCCAAAGCTTCCGCTGCCCTAACCGAAATGAATGAACTTTCACTTGCACAATCCAAAATTGCGCGTAAGCCCCTTCTTATGCCAGTAGAATCTCTAACATAAACTATTACTGTATTTATCAAAACAGTTTTCTCGTTCCCATTAGTAAAGAAAGAGACGCGAGTATTTTCTGACATAAGCGAGTCAAATTCAGAATTGCTTATGTTCTGTTGTTGGCTTAGTCCTTGCGATTGAATCTGAGGCGTTCCCGTCGAACCACCACAATCTGCGTTATTTTGTCTGCTGTTTATGCAGTTTACGTATTTATGAAGTAAAGTATGATGATTCAATTTTTTCTTACAAACGAAGCAAGAACTTTTCGAATTACATTGGGAGAATAAATGACGCTCGCTTAAACAGTTGAAACAAAGCCGATGCTTTTTAGCGAGATCTATCCTTTCGGATAATTTCAGTGCTTTAAATTTATCACAGTGGTACAATTGATGTGTTTGAGTTTTACACGCGACACATATTTTCGAAATGTTATTAGATTTAACAATAAAGGATTTGGATTTACATGAAATATTCGCACTAATACTATTTAAGATTTGACATCTTCTTTCTAAGAATTCTAGCAATGCATCAAAATCTGGAACTTCATTATCTTTAAGAGTTAGTTCATATTGCTTTCTTGTTTCGCGGTCTAATTTTTCTAGAACAACATTCAATAAAATTGCATTAGATAATTTGTCTCTTGCGAAATCTAAGAGTTTTAGCGATCTTAGGTTTTTCTTAACATTATCCAAAATGATACGAAGATCTTTAGCGGATTCGTGTTTAATTGGTTGAATATTAAGAATGTTGTTAATGTAACAGTCGACAATTATTCTTTTGTTTTCGTATCTTTGTTCTAAAGCTTTAAAGAGTGAAGAAAAACTATCGTCAGTCGTTTCTAGAATTTTTGCTTCTCCCTTTAATGAACCGCGTAAGTAATGAAGCTTTTCACTTTCAGAAAGTTCGGGATTTTCATTTATTAGGCTATTGAATTGAGTTTTGAACAAGTTCCATTCCTCAAATTTTCCGCTAAAAGTTGGAAGAGGAATTTTCGGAAGTTTCATTGAAGCCTTTTTTGGCTGATCAACATTCATCGAATTAATTTCTTGCGTAGAAGTATCAATACTTTGTTTTAGTACAGACTCACTGTAATGCTGTAACTTCAGTTTGTTAATAGATGATTTCAAGCTAACCTCCAAGTTTTGAATATCTTCGTCCACTTGAGACAATAAGTCTTCACATTCCTCAAATTGCTTTTCGGTGATGATTTTGTAGAAGTCATCTTTTAGCGTATCAAATTTTTGATGTATGTTCAGCACTGTCTCAAAAAGAGCTTCTAACTCGGAAATGTCCATTTCGTCCTTTCTTTCAGCGAGGGCAATAGAAATCTTGGTGATTTGCCCTTTAATGTTACCGCGCTTGCGGTTTAGCGAGGTGATGTCCGCCATTGCAATTATAGCGATTGCGTAATTTAACTTAATTGTATATTTGCGAGTTGACTTGAATTTTATAACCAAGTTATTTTAATTTATCGTATCCGGGTCGCTTAGGACCAAAATGTGCGGTACTTAGTCGAAATAAAAACTTCAAGCGAGTGGACTGTATGCGTTTTATTGCTATGGAGTATGGACAGACAAGCACTGCAGTGCAGACAAGACAGGTTTTCAAATGGCGATTTTCTTATCGTAACAAAAAAAAGGTTTGCCATATGTTGGCTTGAATAGTTCAAAGAAAATAACCTCGCCAGGGCGATAAAGATACAAACACTGAACAGCTGTAGAAAACAAAAGTTCAACAGGTTAGGATATAGATACCCATTTCGGTTTCTAAATCTTGTGAATCACAAGAATTTGATGATAATAAAGGACTATGTACTGAAATAGAAGAAAATTAATTTATAGATTTCTACATTATTCCGATCTGGATATTTTTTTCAATTTATATTTTAGCTATGGAAAATACAGCATATTTTTATGATAGCAGTAATCGAGGATTTTTCGAAATTTATATATTAAAAATTAAAATTGCATAAACATTTAGGTATGTTTATAACTAAAGAACAGCGAATTAAAATATAATTGCAATTACTTATATTTATAGCATTGAAACCTTGCGACTCTATTTGACACACCTATTACATACACAGGGAATTTTGTAAATCAACACCCCCAAAGCTTGGCGGAGGCAATTTGTTGTCGTCAAAGATCGTTCATTAATGGGCTAGGTCATTCATTAATGGACTATAGAATCCCTTGTGTCCATCTTGATGGGAAGAAACGTTCCCCTGCTGCTTGGTTGGAACAAGCGTAGCAGAGCGGTACGCTTGACCCAAGGCCATTGGTGTACATTTTATTCTCTGTGACATGTAAAATTTTACAGAATGAAAGTGAGAAAATGGTCGGTCTGGAAGTAGCAGCACCTATTGAGGTTCAAAATTACTTTAAATATAAAACGTTAGAATATTTTTACATAAAAATGAGAAAATCCGCAATTTTTTCTTCGAAACTCAAAGAAGGGTGCCCTGGGGGCACGTGTTAATAATTATGGACTGACTTCAAATTTTGCAAGGATCATTTATTTGTACAATGGAGCAAATTGAGGGGGCGTCGCGTAAAATATCTGCAACTTCAAAAAAAAAAAAAAAATATATATATATATATATAAATATCATTTGCTTCCTCCCATTGAGAACCTTGAAAAGACGGACCTGCTTTACACGTGTATATGTTACGAACTGAGATTGGCAGTATTATGTAAATTCAAGGGTTTGCAATTTGGCTTATTTTCTTGCAAAGATAATGCCTTTTTTAGCACTCATAAAAAATGTCTGCAATTTAAATTAAAGCTGGCATTAATAGTCTATAACAGTGGTGTTAGGGGTGTCATACCCCCCATGAAGCAAAAAAAGAAAAAAAAATGTATGAACACACATGCAAGGCATTAAAATTGCGCCCTTCGACCTTTAATTTCGAAAAATTTCTTTGGGTGCCTTAGGTCATGGCCAAGTTGTTTTATTAAGTAATTAGACCCTGAATTCCGGGGCGGGGGGGGGGGGGGTAATCGACTCCCAGGTTGCACCTTTGTCAAGGCTTTTATTATTGGCGTTCCAGTCAGGGGCGCCCAGATGGGAGGTTACTGTGACCTCCTACAAATTTTCCTTATTCGGTACATCTTGTCTGACGATTCGGCAAACTTGAGGACATAATTGAATTTTTAAACTTCCGAATGTCCCTTTTCATTAGACGTACGTATGTGTGCATACCCACATTCGGCGAAATTTGGAGTTGCGTTTGGAAAATTGAGAATTTCCGCTCTCCCAAAAATCTTTGTTTGGGGTACCCTTGGTTCCAGTAAAAAACGCACTAAAAAAGCTAACTAAATTTGGTAGGCTACACAGGCTCGTCATTTGAAAGGTTTTTTTTTTTCAGCGGGGAGGGGGGGGGGGTGGCGTTTTTAATGCGTTTTTTTTTGGAAAAATGTATAATTATTTAGAATATCTGAAATGCAAAAGGGCAACTGACCGCTCCCCCCCTCCCCCGATCCCTCAATTTAATTTGCGTGGGCCCCACCTGGGACCAGTCGGCCCATTTGTTGATCAGGGCCTGCTGAGCGCAGAATTGAGTGTTCCTCCCCACTCTTTGTGCACTAATCTGAAAAAGGGTACTTTTTTTGTTCTTCAATTTTTAATGAGAACTCGTTTCGGGAGAGAAACAAAGCAATGTCGTCTGGCCCTGTGAACCGTCTTCGAGAAGAATGTCCTCTCTGAGATGTGGGCAGCCGCACAGCAAACGATTGAGTATTTCCTGCAGCTGTGATGTTTTGGGTGCCGGGAAATCGGGGCAAAGCTTCGGATTTCTTCTGTTGGCGTTCGTGACGTAACCCTCGGCGAATGCCTATCGTCTGCCCTTATATGGTGGGCGAGCGTGGGATGCGCGCGCATCGCTGCGTCAAATGCACTGACACACACCGAGTCGCTCGGCCGCTTCGTTTACTACGAGATCGTTTTTTGTGGCGAGTGGCTTGTTTGGGATTTCCAGATAACGCGCTGGATTCGGCGTTTTCGGGGTAAGTTGTTTTCCCACTACTTTGGCCAATTTATTGGCCACACAATGCGTTGTTTTACCGTGAGGGTCACCGGCCGGTGGGGCGAAACGACGTGGCCCGATCATTTCGATCTTCCGGTCAAGCGATCGAACGGATGTGACAATATGCTCTGCCGCTGGTGTCTTGACCGGATTTCGGGGCTTGAATCTCCGGATCTACCGGATGATATTCAGATTACATGACACCTTATCCCGCATATGTCAATCGTACCAACTGACATTCATGTTTTCATTCTTTTCAGTCTCATCTTAAGAAATTTCATAAAGAGAAATATTGATTAGTTATTTTCAACCCAAAATGACAGACGAAAGTATAAGTATCCCGTATCCCGGTGCCTGTTGAATGCCGACAGTCTATTTTTATGTAGACTTTTCCATCAAAAACATCGATCGTCGGAGAAAATACACTCCAATACTTATAGCCTTTTATTAAAATTTTATGCGAGATTACTTCGTGTAGTCTTGACTTATTTAAATCGCAAATTCAGCTTTCTTACAAGTGGCTGACTTTCATTTTTCTCTTATTGCTGTTGATGATTCTAATCGAATTCAGATTGCTGTCTAAGTGCATTTTATTAACTGCCGTTTAGAGAAAGGAACACGTTTTAATTCAGCGCATGCAGTTCGGTCCTTTGAAAATGAAATGAGTCTAGCGGCAAGAAAATAAGTTGTTTTTATTTAGCGAGTCTTCAGTTTCTAAACACATTTTAATCGTAGCCAAAAATTGAACGTCAAGGCCAATTATGCTGACAATTTTATATTTAAATAGTGATATAGTGATTCGATACCAGTCATAAATAAGCAATTTTGTAGTAGTGTTTTGTTTTTTTCTATTCAAATGTCACTTTGTTTTTGTACTAGTAACCCCAAAATATTTTTACATTTTTTGAAAAGGTTTGACTGTACACATCCGATTGATTTTTTTTCAAGAAATGAAAGATCTTTGTAAAATAGCTGTAAGTACTTGTCATTTATATACCAACACTCTTAAGCAAGTTCAAGTAGCTATTGAATTAATATTCATTGCATTCATCGGAGATAATACATTTTAATTGATTACTTTTGCTTCAAATTATTGAAAGAAAAAGAAATGTAATTGATTTATAAAAAAACTTGGTCTCGTTTTTAAGTTGGAATCGTTTGTCTATCAAAACATTGCTTTTGCTTTAATTAAAAGTAATTGATTAAAACAACCTTCACTTCAACTCTTCACCAGTTTTATTATTTGAAAATTTGTTGTTTTGGAATTGTTTGAGAGCAATTAAAGGGGTAAAGTTCCTTACTTCTTATTCACAGATTTAAGATTTTATTACCTTTATTCAATTGTAGACAATCATTACTGTTTTGTGCTCCTAACTTTGCTATTGGTTTGGTATTTTTTAAAATACTCATTATTGCTTTTTTTTACTGTAGAAGTAAAAAATTTACATATCTTGAGTTATTTATTTATGATATTTGTTGGATTTCAATTTTCTCCCCCCATTGAAAGGAATTGTGACCTGAAATTTACTGTGATGGTTATTAATAAACAGTCATTACATACCTGCCAATTTCAGTTTCAACTTTCTTCATACCTATATTACATGTGTATCAAGTTTCGAAGAAACTGAAGGCAACAAAAATTGAACTTTTTGTTGCCTTAAATCACAAAGATAATTTTTAGAAAACATTTATACCCTCAGCTATTAACAAATAATGTATAATTTTTATTCAATTTCATTTCACATTTCGTAGACATTAGTTGACATTACTTTCATTTGGGGCAATTGAATTTAGATTCTCATGTTCTTCTTGATAGTTGAAAAAAATTACATTGGATTGAGATTTATTTTTTTAAAAATAAAAAAGTTGTAAAATATTTATATATATTTTTTCAACTATAACCATACGATGTATGTTGATTTCATGGATTTGGAGTTAAATTATGTTTATTTATTTGCTGTTGAAAATTATACCTTATAGTCGTAAAATGGTTTGTACTTTTGCAAATTAATTCTAGGTTTTGTTTAAATTCGTTCATAATGAAGATGTGATTAAATTACATATCAAATTCATTTTCAATTCTAGAAAACGTATTTCAAATGAAATATTTTGAAATTTATACCCAAATAAACCAATAGACAGAAATATTTCAAAAGTTAATACTTATTGGATAATTTTCCCATTGAAAACAAAGCGGTTTCTCACCCCCCCCCCCCCTCTTAAACTCAAAAATATCGATATGCAATAAATCGTTCATGGAATGATAGTTTAATATTTTTTGATATGTACAAGCCTACTTATTTTTTGGTCAATGCGCCCGTAGATAAGTACGAAGAAAAAGGAAATTTTAAAATCCCACGTTTCTTTTTACTCTAAGACAAAGGCTGACCGGAAACAGCGTCGTTCGTTACCCCGACCCATCACTGTCGTTAATGATGGTCCGTTTGTCTTGAGATTCATGGTTAAAGAACAAGTAGCTTTAAAATACGGTTATGATTAACCACTGCCAGGGCCAACCAAGGCGGGCCACTTGCCAGTTATGTCGCCGGGCCCCCCTCCCGCCCCCTCCCCCCTCCAAAAAAAGAAGAAAAAAAAAGGGGGAAAAGAGAAGGGGAAAAAGAAGAAATAAAGAGGGGGGGGGAATCAAAACTGCTTACTAAAAAAACAATTAACTTTATATTTAGTGCCACGACAGTAAATACCAAAAGAGTAAATTTTACTAAATCTTAACGTTTTCTCCTATTCGGAGTCCCCCCCTTTTTCTTTCTTCCTTTTCTTCTTTCTTTTCTTCTTTCTTTCTTTTCGTTTTTTTTGCGTCAGTGTCGCCGAGCCCCTAGTTTCCGACGAACGAGGCTGACATGGCCGCTCGTCGGGCCTGACCACTGCAAGACCACCCAGACTGATGTAATTTTACGAAACTGCAATGTTTTTTCATTTTCTGTTGGTTTAATTTATTTTAATTATAGTTTTCTTCCCTTTTCATTAAAAACGATTTTGAGTTTTCATCGGCCTTCAAAAGCATCGACAGATTTCGATTATCTAAGGGATTATTTCGTGTTTGGGCTGCTCATATTCATCGTGTTTTAGTTTTCGAGATTGCCAGGGGGAATAAGGGGGGTGGGAGGGTCTCTTTCGAAATTAACTTAAAACTACTCATTGAGAATTAGGATTTTAATGCTCTTAAATTTAAATTCGGAAAGTTCTCATTTTGGCTTCGGCCGCTTCCGAAATAAATTACTATTTACGCTCTTGAGAGCTCACCTCCCCCCCTTAGGCAATAAGGGGGGAATCTCCTCACAAAGAAATTTTTCAGATTTAATTTCGTCAAAATGAAACCTCTTATTAGAAGTGCTAAAAATTGAAGGTTAAGGTTTCAGATATTTTTTTTTCTGTTTCTGTATAATTGCCACGAGCACTCAAAGTTTCTGAATTGTTTGTTGGCAGCACTGTGATTTCTACAAAAGGCATTGCAGTGTTGAATCCTGGATATATTCGAATATTCTTTTCTCTGTCAATGTTGGATTTGGGAATGAGCCCCTTTTTGCTCAAGAACAATAATGGTTAATTAACTCGTTTCGATTATATGTGTGCGTTTTCGTGTTTACTACGCAATATATTTTTGAAATCCTTATATATTATTTCTGTAGCCTGTTTTTTGTTCCTACGCGAGATCTTCCTCCATTCTTGATCGATTTCTTTGATTTACACCTTATTTTAAAGCTCATCGTACAGGCTAATGACGAAAAAATAGACCCACGGTCTAAAAATTGTCTTTTATGTAAAAAAAAAAAAACCGTTTTAAAGCACCAGAATAAGGTTTTCGGTTATATTTATAACTTTAACTTGCACGGTGACCGACAGAGCTGAATAGCTCGATCGGCAGAGCGTTCGACTGGTATCCAGGAAAATCAGGGTTCGGGCCCATGTCCGTACAATCTGCATCAAAAAATTAGAGAAATATCGCGCATTACATGAACACTTAATAACAATGAATGACAGATATGAAGGAATAGAATAAATGAGATGGAAACGATCCATGCTTGTTATGAAACTTGATGCAGCATGGAGCTAAATTGATTCTTAATGGTAAAACTTTTTTTTTTTTTTTTTTTTTTTTTTTTTTTAAGCTTTGACTCCGGTCAGAAAATTAAGTATCAGGTTTAAGATTTCAGACTACAATGGAATTGTTTTTTGTTCAGAAAAAAATAATAAATCGTATATTGAAATATAGATTCTTCTAATGAGTTTTTGACCCTTTATACAAATAAAAAAATACTACCCTCAAATTGAAGGATAAAATATATTTTTTTCCTCTTCCTTCTGCAAAAAAACAAATAGCTTATCACATTTTTAAAAATCCATTCTCGTAAAACTATTGCGTTGGTCCCCAATTGTATGAATTTGCTTTTGGTGTCTGCAATTTTTGACAAAGAGTACTTTTCCAAATCAGTGGAAAATAATAATAATAATAAAAGGCTGCAAAGGCTATTTGTGTGAACGTCAAAGCTTTGAAAACTAAGCCTAGAATATTTTCCATTTTTACGGATGTGTTTTTAAATAGTTGAAAATAATAGATTCTGATTATTTGAAGAAACTTATTTTTAGTAAGTTAATCATTTGATAACACATTTTCTATCGATTTTTAAAAATTACTAAATGTTTCAATTTATAAATAAACGATATTTCTATAGTTAAATAACTATATGTTAATTGTGGTAAACTAAAAAAACTGGGTTGTGTGCAAAAATTTCCCAAGATTGAAAAAAAAAAACCAGCAAGCAGCAAGTAACCGACAGTAGATCTTCCCCACTTCGCACCTCATAAACTCCAGCTTTGAAAAATGCATAAATAAATAACTTGATAGATGAGATTTGTTTGTGTTCCAAACACGTATCTTACATTCGAAATTACTGATCCTCCACTATATTTTATAGGTACTTGCAGTGCTCAGTGTAGAAGAGCCATTGCACGAAACTAATCTTAAAACTGAATATTTCAGTGGTAAAACAACATTTTTTTAAATGTACTTCGGTAATTGCATGTCTCCAAAAAATGATTGATTTACCCTTTAAAATGTAGTACATATGACTCATTTTTCCCCTGAACTGGAGAGATGGGGTGTATTATTGAAGGCAGAACAATTGTACTTTTTGCATTCCACCCTTTCGTAATGTTTGGCTTTATTTGTATGTCACTTGTGGCACTGCTTTAGTGGTATTTATAAAACAAATAATCCAAAAATCGTAGGAAATGTTCCCACTTTTGCTTTAATCTGTGGAGTACCAAAAATGCAATGCTGGGGTTACATGCACCCCACCACTAATGTTAGAAAAAAAAAATCACTTCACCAGTTAAGGGTGAATGTAGTTTCTAGTTAGTAGAACATAACACTATAAAACTGGGGTGCTTTAAATTTTGCCACTAACTTTTGGAAACTTAATGTACAGTGACCTACTTCATCTCCGATGCATTTTTTTTTTAAACATAAAAGTAGATAAAAACACCGCTTTTTTTAACTTTATATTCATTTCAATATCACATACAAAACGCCATTCCAGTGAACATGTTTTTGTAGGGGGTCTTAAACCAAAACGGGAATTTTTACCTAAAAAAAGGATGTTTATCATCAAATATTTACTTTTAAAACTTAATTCTAATAACGTTTTTCGTATTGTGTTCATTAATTACGCAAAGCGCAGTTTATTTAACTTTGAAAACAAAATTATGACCTTTACTTAGTTTCATGATATTTTTATTTTCTAAAATAATTTTAAAATTTATTTGCAAAGCAATCTTCTTATTCTAACTTTAAAAAAATAAAATAAATAAATAAAAATAAACTAAATATATATCATTTTAGATTTAGAGTATCACAACTCACTTTAAACTCGTTTGCCGTCCCACCAGAGGGCCACGACCTACAGTTTGGGATACGCTGTTCTAGAACAATTGCAATCTGGAAACATTTTTTAGTTACAAACAACATTATTTTACAACACAAGCATAAAACCATGGAATGTTTCGTCTTTAGCGATAAAAAATACCTGTATGTGCAATTGCCAGGGTTAATAATAATAATAATAATGAATGATGCCTTTGTTTGCATTATGCTGATGTTGAATTTTTTAATGGCTCTGTGCATAGAAATACATTAATGACATTAAATTTATAAATCAGAATTTTCAAAGTGTAATTGTACATCCACACTCCAAAAAACTATAATTCCAACATTTTTCAAAATTAGTACAGTGTGTTTTATAGAATAAGAAACTACGCCCCTGTTCTCTTGTTTTTTTAATTTTAGTTTCTCACTTTTATTATAACTCCCCACGGATAATCCCATCTTGTAAACTAGTGTATGCACGCATATAAAACACATCTACTTTATTCTGTTTGTTTGTAATTCGCTTCACGATTATATGCTTCCATCAAAATAAGGCAGTAAGTATTTTCACTTTTGATTGTGTGTGAAATACATCCTTTTATGGTTGAATGCCATTGCCCACTGAATTGTGAACAATTGTGGCAATCGCGTTGGTTCGTTTCATGCGTCTGCCCCAAAAGCTGATTGCAAGATTTGTTTCCGATGACATCGTATAATATTCTGTTGCCCGAAAGTATGCATTTGATCGAAAATAGACGAACCTAGGGAGTGAAAGTAGTTTCTGTTTGTGTAAAAAGTCTGTTAACCCTTGACTGGTGTGGTGGTTTTTTTGAAGTGTAAGTGGTGTAGTGTGGTGTACGTAACTCCAATATTATATTGCTTGTGTACTCCGCAAAATTTAGCAAATTAAGGAAGCAAATTTCCCCGATGATTTTTGATATTATTTATTTATACAAATACAACCGATGCAGAACTTGCGGTGATAGAGTTATGGGTTTTGGATTCCATACTAATAAAACTAAAGTACAATATATAACAAAAATGCAAAAAAAAAAAAAAAAAAAAAAAATGCAGATCCTGATCCTGCCCTTTACCTTCCCACGGCAGCATAAAGCCATATATGTTTCCACTACAAAACGTTTGAATGCAAAAATCTAATTCTTCTAGAGTGTGAGGCACCTCGCCACACCAATTAGGTTTTAAAATATCTTTGGAAACATAAACTTTTCTTCCGGCTCCAACATTTGAATCGATCAAAACATGTTTACAAATACAGACTTGAATGTAAAAAGTCCCTGAAATGATGTTTTTCTTTTTTTCTTTCTTTTTTTTTTTAAACTGAAAAAGCCATATTTCATTTTTCTTTTTAAAAAGAAAGAGCTATTCGGAAAGGAAAGTGAAAAGTGGGAGAGGTGCAACGAAATGTTTTTCTTTTGTCAAGTTTCCCGGCGAGTTGGTTGTGCATGGGCAATCCATCTGCTCAACAGGCCTTCAAACACTTCTTTTTTTTTTGGCTTAAGCATTTCATTAGCATTGACCGGTTTACCTGGTAAAATTTCTTTTTATCACATATGTTTGTTCGTTCCTATTTGATTTATGCCTTGCAGAGATTTTTCGTTTGATGTTTTGATTAGAAACTGGCAAAATGTTGATGTTACTTTTTTTACATCTCATTAAAAGTATTATCAGAGCTGATATCCTCGAACGATTGTTAATAGTGATTGCTGAAGTAAGTGCGTTAAATGGAGAAGACGCTTTTTTTTTTTTTTTTTTGTGATTTTATTTTAAGATAGGGATAAGCTATTTGCCGAGTGCGTTTTAATGTTGAGCGTCTGGGACTAGAGTGGACAACTCTTGCACGCCCACCAAACATGGTCCATCATTTCTTTCTGGCACTCTTCAAAAAGCAATTTAAAATTTAAAAATTACTAAAACAAATGTCGAACACCTTGTGCAGCTGAACTTGCGTTTTTTCATGGTCCTTGTATTGTCTTATGCATAAAGGGCATTTACCTCTGGAAGCGGAACCGGAATAAAACCATTCTTAAATCATGTTTCAAAGTATTTTTTTAAGCAAGAGTTGAACTGGAAGCTGCACCCTTTTTCTATAAAAAATGAATTTTGAAAAGACTGATATTAAAATTTAGTTTCATATAAGGTAACTTGGTGAAATTCCTGATCACTTTATTTCTCGAGTAAACAATGATCGCCAAATGTTACTTAATTTTTTTAAAAAAATAAAATATTAAATACTGCCTGGAATCCTAGAACACTTTACTTCAGTGTGACTACATTTACTCAATTGTAATATGATTCCGTGGGAAATTAAACGGCAGTATCTGAAGAAATGAGTTTTCGAGATACCTGAAAAAATGCGTTTTAAATTCAATACTAACAATAGGGAAATGTTGGAATTTGCAACAAATGACAAAAATGCAAAAAATGAGAAATGAAAAATTTGCCGTTACTTCCCTTTACCTGCCCACGGCAGTACGCTGTTTAGTTTATAAAATTAAACATTATCTAACTTGCATACTAAAACTTATTATTTCAAAGATGGGCTCCCTTATATGCATACCTTAACAGAGATCCTCCTGTATCTCGTCTTAAAATTCAGTTATTTGTGATTATATTTTGTTGTTGATCCAAAATAAGAGTTAGCTTTACATAAGTGTTTCCTCATCTGATCAAATGTGTTAACCCTTATAGATGAGGCACTGTCTGATGACTCATCTATAATTGCTGATTATGTTCATTTCTTGTTATACATATGACGAGAAAAAGGTAATGAGTACATAATTTTACTAACAGTTAATATTTTTTAACCTTAAATACTGTAAAAACACTTAAGATATTAAGAAGTATGGGAAAATAAACAAAAAGATAATGAGCGAGATAAAAAATATTTTGAGATTTTAAAGTATTGATTTTTTTTTTCCTTTCTTCAAACAAATCATCCGGCCTGCTGCTTGAAAGTTTTTTTTTTTTTTTTTTTCATGTAATGTCTTATTTGTATGTCATTGTTGCATACTTATTTTAAAAATGCATTATCTCAGAAAAAACTAGGTGATCATTAATTACCACAGATATGATCAAGAAATTCCCTGATCCGTGGGGAATTCCTGATCACCGAAAATGTAATATATTTTAAATTCTATCCTAATTTTAAAGGAAAAGAAGGTTGCATAGGCTTTGTCTCATAAGTGATCAAACTTTTGCCAAAATTGTCCGTTCTGCTTTGAACAGTTTCTTCACAAAATGGATGTTAGCATTTTTTTATTAGGAGTACCCGTGTCACTAAATATTTTTGCAGCTTGTTTTTAGTACTTATCATATAAGAAGAATTTTTAAAGTGTATTTTTTCCCCAGTTGTTCACAATTCTAAAAGTTATAATTATAGTAAGAGCATTGCTGAATGTTTGCTTTTAAGCTATAAACCAATGTTATTATATTTTCTTATTTTACTGTTGATCATGAAAAAGAAAAAAAAAAAAAAAGAAGAAGAAGAAAAGGCAGTTTAAGAATATTAATGGCGAATGTAAAGTGAATGTTAGTTTTTTTGCTCCAAAATATAACCGTTACAATAGTTTTCTATTTTTATTTTGATTGTTCAAAAAAATGACGACTTAAAATTAAATATGCATAATACCACCAAAACTATAAAAAATGCAAGAATAGAAATGCCGTTTGTGTCTTTATTCAGACGGGAAAACTTTTTTGTCGTGAATTAAAAAAAATTTTGAGTGCATATTTGCCTGTATATTTTGATGATTTTATTCTGCAGATAACTCGGGGTCTAGTAAAAATTAGTTTTTAAAAAAGAGAGATTCAAAAGTGTGAAACATGATTTGTACAATATTTTTGCTCAAATGACCCAATTCGATTCAAAAAAATTAGCGGATCACATTGTGAGCAATTTGTTTCGCGATCGATACAAATCAAGTCTTCGATCGTGCCAGTTCTATCACGAATGCAAATGGGTTAAACCAGTATAATCTCACACACAGGTTTCTTTTATTTTACTGGCTCAATGATTATTATTTTCAAACAGCAATTCGATTCACTGTTAAAAACTATTAGATGCTAAAAATCATTGCCGAAACAATACATTTTTCTACTAAATATCATGCTTGTGTGGACATTCCTGGATAATAAAAATATTAAACTCTTATTAGAATTGACATTCAGGGTAACTTGGATCCACAAAGTCTCTATTTTAAAAACCCAACTTCTATTTAAATAGTATTTTTATATCTTTGCCATAAAATAGAAGAAAAATTCGTAATATATAATGTAGTTAACTAAAAGCAAAAAATTATCATGGATACGAATGAGTAAAACCAGTATAATCCCACACATAGAGATTTCTTTGGTTTTACTAGTGTAATGATTGTTTTCAAAGAGCAAATTGATGGACTTAAAAAAAATCTTAAATGCCAAAAATTGTTATTGAAGCAATAACTTTTTATACTAAAATATCATGCCAGTTATGTACGTTACTGGATAATAATAAAAAAGATCAATGACTTCATTTCAAACTAAAATAATATTTTCTCTATATTTCCTACTTTATCTTAGTGAGAGTTTATTTTTTTTCTCAAAAAATAAACAAATAAGTAAATGAAATGGTAACGAATTTCGTGAAATTATTTGTAAAATGATCCTATTTCATTAAAACAATTCATAATTCATGAAAAGTATTCTAGAAAAACAAATAAACTAATAAATAAGTAAATAGATAAAAACATATATGAAAGTAAAAAAAAGACAGAAATGCTGAACATACCGCTGGAACCAAAGTGTAAATTTAAATTTCGGCTCGATAATTAAACGGATAAAAATGTGCTAATCGCCAAGAAGTTACCGCCAAGAAGATTTTAAAGCTTCAGTTTGTTCTCGAATCGGGATTGCGGTTAATAAAACAATTTTATTTCCATTCCTTCCATTTCATTTGATCGTATCTTTTACAGCCTCAAACGTGTCGAAATGCGTTTACATAAAAGCTTTTGGATCAAAAATTTGTTCTGGCATTCTTTCGAAACTTGGGGCGATTGTGGGGTTTCAATGTCGTTTCTTCTCTGAAATGTGGGTCACATGCTTTATGCTCCTCCACTGAAGAAAAAACGAGCTGATGTGTGCATCACATGACTTCCTTTTACACCAATTTAATGCTATTTCCCTATTATTGCAATTTTAATGGGATTCTCTCTCTAACTCTTTAAATATCACTAGCAATGGCCACATTGAAAGCAGATTAAAAAAAAAAAAAAAAAATCGCCAAATTTTTCGCCAAGTTGGCGACAAAACTTGGCAACCAAAAGACTGGCGATATATCGCCAAGTGACCGCCAAATTATAACACCACTTGAGTTTGCATCGAAATTAACAATGATTTCCCCCCAAAAAGGTGCAAAAGACCCCTTTAGAAACACCCGAATGCAACCAAAATAGGAGGTGCACAACTAGACCCCACTACGAGTCTATGTACCAAATTTCAACTTTCTAGGACATACCATTTTTGAGTTATGCGAGATACATACGCACATACGCACATACACACATACACACATACGCACATACATACAGACGTCACGAGAAAAGTCGTTGTAATTACCTCGGTGATGGTCAAAATGGATATTTCGCGTGTCTATACATTCTTAGGCACTTTTCCGCATGTGGTCGAATCGAAAAAAAAACTCAACATTCATTTGGGGGTGAGCAAAATGGAAATTAAGGGCGATTTTTGAGTGAAAATTTTTTCGCGAATACAATACTTCCTTTTTTGTAAAAGGAAGTAAAAAGTTAGGGATAAAATATTTTTCCAAAATGCTCCAATAAGGGCATTCGGAAGAAAAGAATGAAATACCGGATTTCAATGGTAGTAATAATAATAATAAATCTGTTATATGCAGGGATATTTTTAATGCATCTACAGGCGTGTTTCACGCATTAGAAATCAGAAAGAAGCGTCAAAATGCGTTTTGAAAATGTCAAAAACTATGCAGTTTTTGTTTTTGAAATACAAATTATCTACAATATGCAAAAGTGATGACCAGCAACAGACTGTGAGCTCAGCTAGGCTTGCCAGATTCCTGAAATGACAGAAGCAGATAAATTTAAACATTTTATTTCTTACACGTGAATACTATAAATACTTTAGTAAGAAGAAATACTATGAATGATAAATTCAAACTTGAACAATATTTGCATATTCTTTCGCTAGGACTTTTTTTAGAAAGTCTTTTTTGGTTTAAATCTTGCTGTAAAAATCTTCTCAAGCTGATCTGATGTTAATTTTACAAGTCTATGTCTCAAATGACAGAGTAATTATCCTAAATAATCCTTCACAGTTAATTATTTTTATACTTTTTTGGTCATCTGTAATCAAATTGATTCTTTTCCGGGACGCGAAGTAAACCGGCCGGAACATCGGATTTTGCTTGAAAACCGGGACGTCTGGCAAGCTTAGGCTTGCCCCAGTCAATTTATCATTCCCCAATGAAGATCGAGAGCCCTGTTAAAACTATTCTTCCTATTGCAAGTAACAGCTGCTTTCGTTAAGCCTGTAATCTAAATTAGAAAGCTCATTTACTAATCTCGTAGTCCTCTTTTGAACTCTATATTTTTTCTAACAAATTGAAATTTTTCTTAAGATTAGGAGACCGAAAACGCTTTGTATATAAAACACAAATTTTGTCAAAACCGCTAAGTGCATCCTCAAAATTAACAGGATTTTTTGTCTCTCTCCACTCGAAGCATAAACAAATAGGATTAAAAAAAAGAGAGAGAAAAAAGCTGCTTCGGATAGCCACCTAAGTTGAGTTTGATAGTCACTCGGATAGTCTCTGTTTTTGTACTTCACTCTTCGAAAAAACGCCAGGAAAAAAAAAAAAAAAAACCTAGCCATAAATCTAATTACATGTAATGTTTGTCTGTTGTTTCACAGACACACACGAAAGCGTGCGATCTAGAAATCGTATGGCACTTGATTAAACTGTATTTTTTTTATATTTTTGAAAACAATTTTGAAAACTCTGAAGAAATTAGACATCGAGTTAATTTTTTTCGGAACTTCCACCATGCTTTTAATATATACTTATTTCCTCTTTTCAACTTCGCATTCAGACCCGTATATAGAGTTAATTGTAACTAGTTTTCGACGGTGGACTGTCGGATGCGACTAAAATTAAGTAATTTCTTAATACATTGTTTCTGCTTTAATTTCTTTCATTTGAATGATAAATAGTTTGAAGCTTCATTATTTTCTCTCTCCCTGATAATTATTCCACTCGTGAAAAAGAAAAAAGTATCCGAGTTTTTAATATATTGATAATTACGTGACTTGCTGCTCTGAAGCTTGTGTATCACAATTAATATTCGTTCTCTGTTGACGCATTTAATTTGTGGAATTGTTTGCAATAGGAAGGAGGATTTCTCTCAATTTAATTGGAAAGCAACGGCTAAACTAAATTAGACGACAATTGGTACATACAAGTTTACCTGCTGATTAATTTTAACATTAAACTTTGTAATTTGAAAAAAAAAAAAAGCACACACACACATTTGTCTTCATGCGTATTTATCATTAGTAGCATTAAATTTTCGCATATAATTTTAAAACAGTGAGTTAGTTGGAAATGTATAGATATCTATTTTTCTCTGCATGGTTGTCGGTTTGCTAAACAAAAAAAAGGGGGGGGGGGATTCTCGGTCCGGTTTTACTCGGATAAAAGTTACTACAAGGACCAACAATTTTTGGAAATATTCTGTATGAGTTCTTTGGGAAAAGGGAATTCTAAGCCCGCGCCCTGATGTGATATAAAACTTGAGGCCACAAATTTGACACCTAGTGTTTGAAATCGAGGCACGAAATCAAAATTTTTGTTCACAAATTGTACCAACAACCTCTTATTCCTAACACTGTCTAGAAGTTATATTTCTGAGCAAACGCATATTTTATGAAGTGTGATATGATTTCAAAGTTTTCCTGCTTACAATGACCGCGTCTACCTGTAGATGACTTGAGGCCTCTTTCTATAAACTCGTCTTTTACTCGAGCAATAGGAAACTCTGCCAGACGATGCCTCCTGACAATGAAGACAACCCAAGTTCAAGGGTCTGTCCCCAGCTCACATTTTACAGTCACTCATGCGTAGAATGTTTTGATCTCGACCGAAGCAGAACTAAACTGGTTATCTAAAGGATTTTTTTTTTTTGTTCTTCAAAATATGGAATGAATCCTTATTTCTCCCCGCATGCTTCTACCCACATCAAAGCTCACTCTCGAGAAATCTTTGAGAGACAGAAAAAAAAAAAAAAGAAAAAGAAAAAAAAAAAAAAAAAACTCGTGAATTTTACGTGAAGTGAATTGAGTTCCTCTCGTTGCATTAAACTAGGTTTGTAATTGCATGGTTTAGTAAAAGTACGAAAAATAAATTTTATGCTCATGGCGTTTTGGGTAGATGCCGAAACTGCAATGCTTGTTATTGCAATTTTTTTCGCTCCTTACGACAGCTATCGTTTTCATCGTGATTAACTCTAAAAGATTTTGAGTTTTGATTACGGTAATTTCAATATGGATAATATCATAGTCTTCAAATAAAAGGTCCAACTTTCTGCAGTAGTCGCACTGGAGCAATAGAGGTGAAAATGATTACTATGCAGGGAAAAAATTATTGAAAATAAGCATGTCTGCAAGTTTTAGAAAAGGTTCTTTGACACCGCAATTTAAAGTTAAATTAACTTCTAAATTACTAATCGGTGTTAAAATTAAATTTTGCATGAAGAAAAATTCACACACACACACACACACACACACATATATATATATATATATATATATATATATATATATATATATATATATATTTATATATATATATATATATATATATATATATACATTATATATTTATATATATATACATTTATATATATATATATATATATATATTCCATAGCTAGAAAAATAGATTAAAAATATTGCTTTCGTATCCACGCATAGTAAAAGTTGTAATTTATTCAATGTGAATTGAACGAGTGCATTTTGGGTATTTAAATAATTTACGTGTTTAAAATACTTTATATGGTTTGGCCAACTAAGTGTATTTAGGCTATCGTTGATTACTTCCGCATGATAGTTCTAGAAAATTATTTTTAAACTGTTAGAATATTGAACAAATTATAGAAAATGTGAGTTATAACACATCTCCATTAAAAAAAGTTCTCATTTCTGTTTTATATATATATATATATATATATATATATATATATATATATATATATATATATATATATATATATATTACTATTGTACTTTACTTAAGATTTTTTTTTTGTTTGCAGAAAATGTATTAAGAGTATTCGTAGTTTAATATACATGGACATTTTGAGTGAGTTGTAATTTATGCTACGGAAATTCAACAATTAGATTTTGAATGTTTAAATGATGTACACACCTGAAATGCTTAATATAGTTTTCCAACTAAGGGTTTCGTTGCAATCATTGATTATACTTTCAAATGATTATTCTGATAATTCTAAAAAAATCAAAGATGTTTTAAATTTAAATTTTTTATTCAAGATAAATTATAGAGAATGAAAACCTTCGTTTTGTACATTTCTGTTCGATTTCAAACTGTGAAGTTGTATTTAAAAAAGACAAAATTTATTAAAAATTGCCCGTGTTTTGAGGTACAAGGCGGTCACTTTCAATGCATTAGTAATATATTTTTTCAACAAAAGAGAGAGCTTATAGAAGAGAAAACATCCAAAAGAAAAAGCTAAATTGTGCTTCAACAGGGACTTACAAAGTTGTTTTCGTGTTAACCCAGCCATAAGAACTTTGAATAACTGGCCAGTAGCCTAGATAAATATTTATAAGCAAAATTGATTGAATTATGTAATGTGTGTTATCGGAGCTATATGTCATCGTTAAGTTTCGACTATATCTGTTCTTTCTAGCGTGATTCAAACTTTGTTTTCTTATTTAAAAATATAAAGTATGGAAATGTTAGTCACTTATGTATTGATTTGAATGTTCTGAATGAGGAGGTACTGATTCAGTTATTTTTACAAATTGTATATATTCATTCGTTTTATTTTATTTAAATATTTATTTCTTAAATTACGTGCATTCACTTCTTGTTTCTTTTCTTTATAAATTGTTTAAATTTTATAATTTCAAATATTGGTCTGAATTACTAGTCTACTGTCAGTGAGATAGAGTTAATATAGAATAAAATAGTTAGGGACGAATAATAGTTATTAAATGAAGTGCATTGATGTTGCAGTACAATGTTATTAGATGAAATATGTTACTTGAATATCATATGCACTTATATGCCACATACAGATTTGAATGTTCTGAATGCGAAATTATTGATTCAATAATATTTTAAAGTGTATTTATTAATTGTTAATATTGTTTTTTTAAAATTAAATTTAAATGTTTGTTTCTTAAATCATGTGCATTCACTCCTCGTTTCTTTCTTTTATAAGTTAATATAGTATAAAATAATTAGGAAGGAAGAGTTCATACAATGTTAAATAATTAGGGATGAACAATCGTATTAATGAAGTGAAAGACATTGAAGTACAAGGTTATTAAATGAAGTCCATTGCTTGACTATCAGTTGCTATATACCGATTTGTATGTTCTGAATGCTGACTTGCTGAATCAATCGTTAAAAGAAAAGTATATTTATACATTTGTTTTTATTTCATTGAAATATTTATTTCTTAAATCATAGTATTCATTCTCGTTACTTTTTTTAAACGATATTTTGTTTCGTATTCATTAATTTCAAATGTTGGGTGAAATTAATTGTCTTCTGTGAATAAGATAGAGTTACATACAGTATAAAGTTATATGGGATAAAAATACAGTATAAAGTTATATGGGATAAAAAATTAGTCTAGTATTCAGTAATTTTGGATGAATATTCGATATAAATTATGCAAAAACCGTCAAAGAGTTACAGCAAACAGCTTTTCAAGGCTGAAGTGAAGAATTTTTTAAATCTTTGTTTTTGATTATACAAACATTGTAAGTAAATATTTAAAGAAAAATTCACTATAAGGGGTTAAACTTTTAAACTAGTAAAAATTGCATTTAAGTCGCGTTTCATTAAAAGAATTAAAAGAAGAAAAAAATATATTGATACTGTGTTGTATAAACGCAAAAGTTTTGTAGCTGAATTTATTTTTATTGAGCACATTGTGTATATTTTTGTTTCGTTGAAATGTGTCTGGGGTTCATTATTGGACATGCATTGTCAATTTGTCGGTTGGAATTTTAGGATCTTTGTTAGGAATTTCATTTAGTTTTAAATTAATGTGTTAAAATAACCTCATAAAATCTATGACAGCTTTTCTAATGAAATATGTTTAACAACTTGTTAGGTATGTATTTTTAAAAAATTGCTTAATTTCATTAGTTTTTAAAATGGTACATGAAACTTTAGTTCATGTAATTTTTAAACTCAAGAGAAACATTCAATGGCCAATAGCAAAACTAAACTCACGTTATTTCTGGACACGGGATTGAAATTACCAAAATTTTTTTTCTAAATCTTGTTAAACTTCAGTTGTCAGTTTTAATAGTTGTTTAAGATTGTTTGTTTTTCAAGTAAAATTCAAAACATAGGTAGTTTTGACACCATATTAATTAGCTGCCTCGAAAATCGTAGTTATAATGTAAAGAAATAATTGCCTGTTTGATTGACATTTCCAAATTAGCATTCCTGAAAATTAAATATCAATTAAATATCCCACAGTCAAATCATAAAGTTGAAATTATACATATTTTGAAGCAGTGATTGAATGCAAAAACTGTGGAAAAGTAATAATCTACCCTAATAACGACGAATAGATTTTGATGTATTGTTTCAAATTTGCATGTGCATTGGAATCACAGAAAAATTTAGTTACAATAAGTCAAAATCGTGAGCATTACTAGAAATTTTATTTCTAAAAGCAGAGTGTTAAAAACAACAATTCTGCTCTATATTGAGAAAACAAATACACCAGGTTGGTGGTCTTCCAAATGACTGAAAAATTATCAAAAATTGGGCTTTCTACATTTTTTTTTTAACGTGACCTAGTATTCAAAGTTGGACATTAACGTACTTTCACCAAAAGCCGAAATCAGCAAGTGTTTATTTCCTTAAAAAATATTTCTTTCAAATTATTTAATTATTTACTCATTTGCAAAGTCTTTTGCAGTATTTGCAAATGGGTTCTGTTAGTGAGAACTTTTTTTGAATCTTCATACAGTTTCTTATTCTATTCCAGTCTGTATTTCAAACATTTTGTTCGAAAATGGGCAGTCACGACTTCCATCTTCATTTTGTTCTGAATTTATTTTACGATGTTATTTTATGTCTCTTTCCATGACTAATACCTTTAAATATGACCTTTCTGGGATCTGTGGGCCCCAACTAGAGTATATTTTCTTCGTCAAATTTATAACGTGTTGCACAATTGCAGGCTTATACTTAGTCAAGTAACGCTTGAGGGACATTTTATCGCCTTGAGTACAATAACTAACACCGATTTATAAGTTGTACGTGCTTCTCTGTGACTCACTAATTACAATCCAACAATGAACAGTTCTTCAGATATGCTTTGGCTCAAGAATCTTACTAATAAAAAAGACATAAGTAATGAAATAATGCGTGAAGGAAACATTGCATATTTAAAAGTTCATTATTAATTACGAAAGAAGTACCTATGCCTTTTCATTAGCTTTGGATATGGAAACTATTTATCTTCAGTTAAAGATTTTCATGTATTTATTCATTAGATCTCAAAGGTGGTCTCTGAGCCATCAAGGCCTGCAGTTTTGTGATTAGGAATAGTAAATGCAAAAGGGACTATGCATTCTAAATTTGTTGTAATTTTAGTTTAGAGCTCTGCAATCCCATTTTCATAAGACGACGAGGTTCGGCATCTGTTAACAAACGCGAGATTATCGTCTGTATCTTGTAAAAAGTTTTGAAAAATTATTATTTTTTCTGGTGTAGGTGAAGTTATCAGAAAATAAATCATAAATTAAGCATTGTTTTCTAAAAGTGACATAATAATGCGACTTAAATCATGTACTGTTTCTTTTCTCAAGGCGTAAAAATACGCCTTAACATTGATCAGTGAAATATTGGAAAGCGGTGTTCAGTTCCGTTAAAAAAAGAAAGTAAAAAATTGTAATTTTCTAAGTAAAATGAAATAGAAGATGTAAGAAGAGATGTGGTATGATTTTGATTTTTAACATTTAGAATGTATGACATTTTGAATTTTAAAAATAGTCGAAACATTCAAATGTAATGTTTTTAAAATTCCAAATGCTTATTTTCATTAAAAGTACAAAGTGAAAATGCGCTTAGCTAATAAGTTAAAGTATCTTTACTACATTCGAAGTACCAATGGTTACAAAGTCTCCGTTTCTTTCTTGAAGTTAGTGAAAACAGGTGTTTTCTCTAACTTGAAGTAAGTTACGGAATGAAGATAGTTTTCAGTAGTTTTTCTTTTTTGAGTTCTTTACTTGTTATGTAACGGAAATAGCTAAAGTTAAATATTAACTAAAAATAAGACTCTTCAAAGTTTTAATAGTAACTAAAAATAGCACTTTAAAAATAAGAGAGCGGAGCTAAAAGCTCCGTTTTTTTTTTTTTTTTTTTTTTTACGATGCTCAAAACCTGTTAAGAAAACTTAGCATTAGTATTACGACATTAAAATCGAGTAACATTTATAACTCGGATATACAAATAGGTTTTGTATTTTTTATTTAAGCTGTACTTCGTAAGGTTTTTTTCATAACTAAAGTTACAATAACTAAATCCGAAAACTCAATTTGCTCCCTCGGGTAGTTTGTGACAAGATGGGGTAAGTTGTTATGAGATCTATTGAAGGTAAAATTTGTGAAAAATGAGAAAAGAAATGATTTTAACAAGGATTAATTAACAATATCGTTCGAATAATCAGTAGTTTGTCTTAAATTTAATATATTTAATATTTTTTAGTTTAACATTTATAATTTGTGTTTAAAGATTCAAACATTAACTATTACATAGTAATTAGCAGCTTTAAAAGCCTAATGCATTTGCTACAAGTTCTACGGTGACTAACGCACATCATTCTAAAGATACCATGTCTCCAACTTGCTGAGTTCCCTGTTTTAGATTTTAGGCAATAATTATCTTTGACTTTAGCACAGCTCAGTTGCAACGGCCATCCTTATCTGAATTGTATGTTCTCGAGGGCGGAAATTTATATCTGGCCAGCACTGTAACCAGCTTTATAAAAAACTTGTTAGCTCTCTGTTTGTTAAAAGATGTTGCACTGCTAGCACTTGTAAATTCTGAGTTCTAATCGTGATCTGAGGATTTTTCTTTAAAACCAGTCGGCCATCAGGACCTGCTTTTCCACTTTCATGCCAAGACAACAGAATATCAGGTGCGTTGAATTCTGTGCACATTCGTACACTAAACTTTTCACTTACTTTGGACGACAAGCATTTGCTGTTCATTTTAACTTCCTTTTCTTCACTAAAGACCACTCTTTTTTTTTTTTTTTTGTAATTAACCGCAGCGTTTACTCCTAATTTCCGTTTCGTTACACATCTGTACAATATTTCATGACAACTGTCTATTTTTTTAGGCAACATTTTTTGTTTTTCTACCATCTTCGATTACTGATCTGCAGCTCTTTGCATCAAGTCCTGAGACACACACAGAACCTTGTGTAATTTTTTAGGTTAAGTCCGCATTGTGCAAAAACGACTGAAGGCGATCATATTTTTACTGCATTTTGGGTACAGATGAATTGAGCCAAGATGTTCCATAATTTTCATAATCAAAACATGGCCTTGAAAAGTTAATATCTAGCTCCAATAACATATTTCCTACAAAAAAAAGCAATTGATGGATTACGAAACGTTTACTATTTTGCCAAATTATCTTGGCTGCATAATCCATCTTTGCAAAAAATAAAAGAAAAAAAAAAGAAAAAGAAAAACAACCAAGACAGGTGTACCTATCCCCTCAAAAGCAATGCCCCCCCCCCCCCCAATACCATGAAGACTCCCTTAGAAGGAATGAAAATAGGAAAATTTCAAATACGAAGCTTGCGCCATGTCTCCCCTTAGTGGGCACCCCTGCGAAACAACTTTATGAAACATTAAATTTTACAAAAATATTTTTTGTGTGAACAATATTGTTATGTTTTACGCTACAATAAAGAAATACAGTATTTTTCAGTTAACCAATCGATTCCGCCTCCACTTTGAAGAACATATCTCTGTTAGTTTAAAATAGAGCATCAAGTTTATTTGATGTCGTTAATAACAAGGAAATAATATATAATGGATCAATGTCAGTGAACTCTTGGGTGCATAGTAGGAAGAGAATGTGGAACACTGGAAAAACTTAGTTTTTGATATTAATTTAAAAATAGTTAATTGTGAAGGAAAAGAAATTCTCCACTAATAAACTAAAAAATGCCTTTTGATGTGATTTAGACTTTATTTATTTATTTTTTGTAAACTACTTTATATTTGAATCAAACTGTGGAATGATTGAAATATACACTAGAAAGAAATGCCATTAACTCAGGGGGAAAAAAGAAAAGGAACCTATCAATCTTCTTTGAATGACAATGGAGGAATACGTTGTACAATTTGACATGAAAATGATTGAATGATGCATTAACCAAGCATGTTTTAAAAAATTATGACCAATGGCGTATAAAACAGAAAAGGGTTCTTTGCAACTTATGCTGTCACATTAAGATATCTGGCAATATCATTAAGGTTGCGGTATTAAATGATTTTGTTGTGCTAAAATCTCCTTTGCATTCTTAAATCATTTTGCTACAATTCGCAGTTTGACATTTCGGTTATCGATTGATCAGTTGAACTAATTGTGATTTTTATATTTTTTGTACCATGCATATGCTTTACTTAAAATGTCGACCCAACGAAAGATAAGTTAATTTATTATTTTTTAAATTGCAGCTTGTTAACATGGTTTAATTCATGATAGTGGTCCTTGAAAATGTACATAATTCAAAAATAAAGGCTGCTGATGCTTCATTATTTAATAGTACCTCAACTTTTATAAAGGAAAAAGGAAAATAACATTTCATGCTTTGGTTTTATTGGTGTGTGTGTGCATAACGTATAAATAACTTTTTCTTGAGCTACACAGAAAATATAGTTTTAATTTAGTAGCTTGAACATTTGCTGTTAATGATCCCTGTTTAGATCCGCTTCGTACAATTTTTCATTTTCGTTTTATGAAGTTTCCATGTGATCAATTCTTTCTGATGACTCTTTCATAACTAAGTTGTGTGCTAACTTAAAAATAAAATTGAAAAGTTAAAATTAGACAGAAGATAAGTGGCAAAACACAATTTTACAGGAGAAGGAAAAAATATTACAATACATCAAAATAACTGCGAAAACCGTACTAATGAACTGTCTTAATTTTTAAAGCTAACTATAAACAGGCTGTAAATGATTCATTAGGATAGTCTTAGCAGTTATTTTAATTACTCCTTTTTTTCATAAACATTTTTAATAAAATATGTGTGGTGTCATACTTTTTGTTGCTCCCTCCTTTCCTTTTGTCACAAATGTCCCACGTTCATGAGCCCCCCTCCCTCCTCCCGCCTGAGCGTGACTACTTTTTTTCATTCACAAGGATTATCTTATGGTTAGTGTTTTTAAATTGCCTCACAAAACCTCATTCTTAAAACGTTTTGACAATCTTTCATACGTTGCCAGGCAATTTTATGCATCTATTTCGATGTTACAGAAAAGTCTCTTCTTTTCAATGAATGGAGTTATACGAAAAAAAAAAACAGTTGCACTGTTGGAGCAAATATGATGATTTACAACTTGCTCTGCATAAAACGTTGTTTGCTCTCTCCGTTTAGCTGTGTGAACTTGAGCCTTAATAAATTGAATTACTAAGGGAATAATGTTAAAAAATTAGTTTATGTTTATGGCTTTTATCGGTAATTTTAGGAGTTCCTAAATTTCAAAGATAGTCTATTCTGTGACCAGGGTTGTCTCGAACTTGAATTTTTATAAAGGGGGATTATACCTACTGAATGATTTTTCGAATTTTGCCGAATGGTAAAATAATAGCATTAACACATACCTACATCTAATGAGAAAAGACTTTAGGCATCATTAAAAACATCTAATAAGAAGAAAAAAATATTTTTGAAAAATGCAATGGTGTTTCGAAATTTGGAGGATTTATGAGACCTGATTTGCCGAATAAGAAATTTTTTAGAGGGTTACATTGACTTCCCACCAGGGCGTTCCTGTCTGTGACCACCTGCAGATCTGAGGCAACGAGATGTTCGCTTTAGAGAGGTTTCACTGTACCTGTTGCATAGAACTGTATCTGTCCAAATCGTTTGTTGATTCCCATTTATTTCGTTTGAATTTGACCTTAACAGCTGTAAACAGTGGCCGTCATCCAACAAAACGAAATGTTCGCTTTCGAGAGGTTTTCACTGTGTTTGTTTCATTGAAATTTTATTCTTTCGCAACTCCTGTGTTGGATTTCCAATCAATATCTTTTAGATTCAACCTAATAACTGCTCATTTGGAACATAACAGATTAAAATCCTCCTTTTCAAGTATAAGCTGCCTTTTATATCGCTGGCTTTTGCATCGAAGCCGATGCAACTTTGACCTTTAGATCTCAGCGGATCATTCGGAGGAAACTAAAGAGATCTAGGAAAAGAGAAAATCGATCGAGATTTAGAGGGAGCGTTGACCAAGGTTACTGATTAGCGCAGCATGTATTACACCAAAATGATGTTTTTTTGCTTGCGTAATTTGAACTATTTTTCAGTATATAAAAAAAACTTCATCGAAATTATGATTCCACTGCAGTTAATGTGTTCAAACAAGTCTCTAAAATGTTTTTAGATTGATATTTTATAATCTAACTATGGGCTAGTCTTTCGTTAAAAGGAAGATAAATATGAAAAAAACATTCAATGATTTTGTGCAGTATTTGTTATTTTTTTAAAAACATTTTCAAGGTTTTAATTGAGTTGAGATGTATTGTAAAATCTATACAGTAAAACCTGTAAAGTTGACCACCCTTGTAAGTTCACCACCTGTCTAAGTTGACCATTGTTTTCAGGCACAGAATTAGATCTGTATCATATAATTCAACCTCTATAAGTTGACCACTTGTTTAAGTTGACCACTAAAGTAGTGCACCGCAAGTGGTCAACTTACACAGGTTTCACTGTATTTGCTTTTTAAAGAAATTTATTTCTGATAACTCGTGTCAACTCGTTTTTAACATTAACGCGTTTGAACTGGTGTCAACTCGTAATAACACTTTTTAACTCTTGATCAAACATTTTTAAGTGATGTCAATTCTTGATAACTCGTTTTTAAAATTTTAAAGGCTTTAATTGAGATGAGATGTATTATAATATCGATATATTTGTGCATTTCAACAAAATTGATTTCTGATAGCTCAAGTCAAAGAAATACTCTTAGTTTGCACAGGATGCAGTGGGGATGCATCCCCAAAGAGGAATTTTAACTAACCCCTCCTCCGGAAAAATGGGTGAGAATTTCTTTTAATTTAATTTTTTTTCCCTCTTTCAAGTAAAGAGTTTTTCTTAGGGAAAAAAACACCGTACTAGTTTAGGGAATTAGAACAAGCATTTGTGAAGGATAATAGACTCTTGGAATCTAATCTACGAAAAAATCACAAAAAGGTTCTTTTCGTTGAACCTTTACAGGCAACTTGAGCTTGTCCGCTCACAAAGGCTTAGTATACATGGGAGCTCAGTTCCTGTACTTCATGTCAGTTCTATGTAAATGTCCACATATTTGACGAATTAAGGCTAATTACGCCTAAAAATACATTCAAAAAGCTTTTTGTCCCGTTTTGCTTCTTTTGTTAGAAATTAAGCCCTACTGAACCTTCCCACAGATTTACGATACAAAAACATCAGAGGCATAATTAACAGACACAAAAAGTCCTCTTATATAGGTCATTGTAAGTGATACAAGATTTTGGATACTTTGAATTTTCTAGTCAAAGAAAATGTATTTTACTCTTTTTAGCAATGCATTCTTCTACATTTTGATTACATAGAAAAGTCATTTTATATATTAAAACGAAAGTCATTATAATGAACTAAAAAACTTTCTCTCCATCGTTGTCAAACCAAGAAATGTATGTTAACTTGAGACTTGAAAAAGAACCTTTCATGAAACTTCATGGTAGTGTAGGTTACATCGCAGCTGCAATAGTTTTTCAGCGAGTTTTAATTAGATGACTGAGGGATAGTACTATTCATCATTCTTTTCGTCTGGAGTTGGATCGAATTGATCCTGCTGCTGATTCGTGAACTTGAACTAAGCTACAGTGTTTACAAATAAACTTTTGTCATTCGTTTCTAAGACCCGAAGAAATTAACACTACCTTTTCTCTGAAATTTCCTCTAGTTTCCATCAGGTCTCCAAAGAATACAAATATATGATGAGTTCAACTCAGTATTAAACACGAGATCATTTCAGCAATAGGCGGAATAGCAAAACATTTTAAGTCAATACATGCTATAGATTATTTTTTCTTGAATATTTCTTGGGATAAAATGTGTTCTGCTTTGTTGAAATATTACTTTTCTGCATTCCGAAGAAAATATAATATGAGCACACAAAATGTTTTCGTTGTATTCCTACAAAAAATTTTGTTTCCATTTAGGACATTCATTGCAACCATGCACGTCATTTTCCGAAATTATACTCTTTTTGATACCATTAATTCAGTACATACTCCCCTAATTACTATAGACCCCAAGGATTTAATGATTAGCAATATTGAATTAATCAACCTTTCGATTGAAATGGTTTTTGAACATGATTTTACTTTTGTCAGCCCTAAAACAACTCTGGTATCAGCAGGTGAAGTACCAATTGGTATTGATATGAAGCTATTGGCTAGAAACGTTCCTTTTCTATTAATTAAGATTCTAGCATTTAAATTAGTTAAATGTGTCGTTTTCAGCTTGCGGAGAGTTTCTTTCGTTTCAGGACAAATTGCCGTAAAAGCCTCTTTTTCAAAAATGGTTTTTGAAAATTTTGAGTATTTTATTTAACGAAGTACGCAATTGTGTTACTTTTCTAGATTTAAAAAAAAATCTAATGCACTTTTGACTGTTTTATTGTGCGACAGAGTTATTTTGAATATCAAAATATTAAAACTAAATTGTCGTACTTACAGGCATAAGAATTTCTTAAAATTCAGTTTAGCACAAAAATTGAAAAATTACCTTTTCTGAAAGAACTAAATTGCAAAAAAAAAAAAAAAAAGAAAAGAAAAAGAAAAACAGCTTGAATTACTCAAGAAAAATGCCGTATAGTTGTACCATCTATGGTAAATAAATTCAGTAGTAATCTAGTCTATCTATTTTTACTAGAACGAAACTCAGACGGGCATTTAAAATAAAATAACACGAGATACGAGAACGCCCGTGTCAGACACGGGCTAATGCGCAAAATGGTTTTAAAAAAAGGCCACGTATTCATTAACTAAATAATTTTGTGATGCGCATGTTAATTTACTGTATTTCTGCACCACTTTTTCTTAATGCCCGAAAAATAACCGGAACAGAACCATAAAAGTTCTGCATTTTTTCAAAATAAAATATTTATTTAACTAATATTTTTATTGTCATGCACCAAGTGCTAATTTTAAATTACATTTTGAGTTTCTGATTCACTTTAAGTGTTCATTTTTTTTTTTTTTTTTTTTTTTTTTTTTGTCAGACGGTCCTTATTTAGTTGCAAATATTTTCAAGTTGTCTGAGTCACGTAGGGTGTGAGCAAGTGCATTAGCAATCTCGCCCGAGTGTGACTCGTTCATCAACTGTAAGGGGTTAAAAAGATTTGATTCTAGGACTAGATAAAATAGCTTTTAAATGCATGAAATTCTGCTGAGCTTGATTTTCTCTTTCAACCTTCGAGAATCTTATGACTCGCGATAAGTTGTCAAACATTTATGCCGTTTTAAGTTAAATTTCGCCGAATATGACTTTCGCCACAAATGATCTATTTTAAATGCATATTTGGAAGAAAAAGAAATGTGTATCAAGGAGCACTTGATATACGGGTGGTATCGACTTTTAAATCTGCCGCACAGTTTTTTTTTTTGGTCTTGAATTTTTATTTATTTTTTATCTCGTTCTTGAAGGGTAAAATAATTAACTTTCAAAATATCTCAGAAAAAGATTTGAACTACTGGCAATTTGGTGGACGTCCAAAAATGGAAGGGGAGATTAAACCCTGGGGCAGTGAAAGCGAATCCCAACCAGCTGGTTTGGAAGCAGGAAAGGAAAAATTTCTCCTTTTCAGACGGAGAACAAAAGTATGTCCGGGGCACAACTAAACAGTGGCAACAGAAAACCAGTGGCGGGCACAGACATTTTGGGGCTCGTCACAGCTGATTTTTGCTGCCTCCCCTCCACATAGTTTACCTCTACGTCTCTACATATCTTTCACCAATCTTTGGCCCCCTTCAGGCTCGGGCATGGGCTAACAGGTGTCACTTCTCCCTCCCCCCCCCCATGCACGCCCCTGCAGGAAACCTTCATTTGTCGCACGAACTCCCATGGAGGATCTCGTGTTCTGAATTGAATCCAACGCTGGAAAACTGAGGATTAATGAGAACACTTAAGTGAGAAAAATACCGGTTTTCATAAAATATTTCTTTTCTGGAAAAAATTTGTTGAGGCGAAGTGCAACAACAGGGTAAAAAGGACAGTGGTCTTTTGGGAAAATTGTGGGGGTGGGGAGGGAGTGTCTAAGCCCCCTCCCCCCCCCCCCCCCTTGGCTACATCTTTGTGCAATTACATTTTTGACGACTTCCAGGAAAAATATTTAGATACTTTTTGGCTCAGTAACGTATTTATCTTATGAGATACCTCCTGAGCAAAATGTATTTTAATATTATTTCTAGAAATCATCAAAATTTAATTGCATAATAGCGAAGTAGAGTTCATGATCTTTATATTCATGCAGTGATACAAGGATTTAACATATTTGAAATCTTTGGTAGGGCGTTTAGTGCAACAATTAACAAAAATAGAAAAATATAGGGCAAAATTTTCTATTTATATCAATGATATGAAGGTGACAAAACTAAACGTGATAGTTTTCTCAATCAGATGGTAAATTAATTATAAATTGTTTCCAATAAAAAAAATTCAACGTTCCATTACCGATGACAGACATGTAAATGCGTTTTCTCGAGAAAGTTTCTTTATCACGCCTCGGTTATGGCAAGAACATTATCCTTACTGCTATATCATATGCATTTTGATGACTAGAAGTATAATCAAAACATATTGGAATATATGATGTAGCGCTCGCCTCCAACAAGCTGATGATTCATCTCCCTAGGTGTTCTTTGTGTCCTGAAGCGTATAAGTCCAAACCGAGTAGGTCAAAGAAAGGAAAAGGCAGGTCAAGGTTAACTTCGTAATGAAACCTTGACCTGCTATAATGCGTTACCTTAGGCAAGGATCGACGCTTTTCAATGGACTTCCACCAACAAAAGATTGGATCATTAGAGGTTCGGTATTAGTGGTAATGAGCATTTTCTTTCGATCTTGTACCTAACGGGATGATCTGCTACAGTTGAGCTGATCTGATGGTTGAGTTAATGTTCTATTACAATGCTGTGCGCCGACACTTTTGATGGTGTCTCTTAATCTGTGCTTTTTGATGAATTGGTGCAGACCAGCGGTTCCCAAACTTTTTAGGCCAAGGAACCCTTAGTCGTTTGCTTTTACTTTAAGGAACCCCATTTTTGTTTATGATTAATAGAAAACATGATAACGATATAAGGAGTCAAATGATGAAGATGAAAAATGATCATCATTCGATTACTTTTTTCTGCATAGAAGAAACTATTGATTACGCATTACGAAACTATTGATTACGGATTTTCGTATTTTGAAAGATTAACACATTTTAAGGTGTGCTAAACCTACCTTAACCAGTTTTGGAAAATATCTGTCCTTTTGTTTGTGTTCAGCATGTATTTGACCGATTTCTTGAGAGCTATCTAATTCAACACGTAGTGCATGGAATAGGGAAGTATTCGATTTTCTAATTTTATTTTTATTTGATAGAGTAACATACATGAACATCATCTGCGAAAAAATTTTTACGATACGACTAATACTTTTTTTTTAAATAATTTTTTTAAGTTCACGCGCGAGTGACGTCATTTGCTTGTAAGTCCTTTGACTGACGTCACTGCCGCGCTGCGAGGCAGTGGGGTTGGCTAGGACAAAGAAGTGCTTGGCGATCTTTGGGGGAAGGCGCGGGAAAACAAGAGCCTTCTAACAGCAGCGCGCATAAAAGGCTAGTGAAAATCCTTTGCTGTCTCTAGGGTTTAATGCATTCTGCGATTGTTTTTAATTTGATTTTCTTTGTCATGGCTAGTAGAATCAATTACAAGTATTGCTTCGTTCCTGGATGCGTATCTACATCTAAAAAAACTCCTCACAAGCGATTTGTTATTGTTCCGTCCCACCAGGATCTTCGAAAGAAGTGTTTTCAAGTGTGTTTATTAATTAAAATTTGAAAATGAAAATTTGCACTTCATTTTAATTAAAAACTATGTCAAGTGAGAAATACAGTTTGAAATATATGTTCAAAACTGTTCATAAATAAATGTTTAATAAGCATATGAGATATTTTGAAAAAAAATGCAAGTAAACAAAGGAATTTAAACCCTGCACAATAAACTTAAATAGAAAGTAATAGATGCATTACTATTTCCATTTTAATAACAATGCAAAAACTATTCATACTTTCTTTTTAACATTCAAACTAATTTCAAATTTTAACTATTACAAACTGATAATTTAAAAATACATTTTCAGTTTATCACCAGAAGCGTTTCTATATATACAAGACCTTTCTCACCTGCAAAAAGGTACTTATTTTATGAAATGAACACCATTTTCAAATTTATTATTTTTATCAAAAGAGCAAAAAAATATATTTTTCCTTTTTTTGCTAAGTTGCACAAAAACTCAAAGATAATTAACATGTATTAGTGGATTTAAAACAATTTTCCACAAAAAAAGCAGATCAACTTTTATTGCCAACAAAGCGAAAAAATTTCATGCAAAAACTGCTCTAAAACTTAGTACTGGAATCACTTGCAGTAGGGTTGTTACAAAATGCGCGCCTCATTAAAAGCCGCCAAGTAAGAACTGGAATAGCGCTCTTACATTGTAATTTATATATTCAGATAAAAAAAACCATCGACACACAAATGGAAATGATCAATCTTGATAAGGGAAACTAATGCGAATAATATGAACTGCAAACATAGACGGATATGTACGTACAATTTTAAAGAATAACAATGGTGAAACTTTGTTGTCTCACTCCCCGTACTTCTAGGACATTAAATCTCTCGTCCTTTCGAAAAAAGTCAAACACCATGAATGACTTTACTTGAGGAAGGTTATTGGATTGATCTTTCGTGAATCCTAGCCCCATGATGGAAAAAATGCTGGTTAAATGCTTTAAAAAGGCTGAAAAAGACAGTGCTATTCACCTCCTGGTAGGCGCAACACGGCATGGAAATGGAGCTCTGATCGGAACAGGGAAATGACGTCAGCTGCTGACGTTTTAGGCCACACCTCTTTTTTGCGCATCGCTCTTTAAAAAATTCATAAAAAATCAATCGTTGGTTTTAAAAATCCGGCCATGGTGAATTTTTGTGTTTTATAAGCCTGTCAACATTGTGCAATAGTTAAAATTGGAATATTTGATAGGTTGATACTTCCCTTGGAATTGAGAGAAACCTGGTATCCATGTGCAACTCCATGTGAGCTAGCGTTGATTGTTTTTTGCACTAATCTTTTCACAAGTTGACCCAATCGATCGATTTCCAATTTTAACGTGATTGCTGTATGTCAAACAATAACACAAGGATTCGCGCAAAACTCCTATGATGACTATTACTTCAATCTGAGGCGACAATCTAGATCCTTGCTATTGATTATTTCATTTTTCTTGAAACTAGTGGAAAATAAAATTATTCAACGGCTAGCTCGCGGCGAATCCCTTATCATACTTCGGCGGAACCCAAGGGTTCGCGGAACATACTTTGGGAAACGCTGGTGTAGACTGTCCTTGTTCTACATTAAGAAATGAGGTATTGTGGATATTGATGGATGCATCAATGTCGGGGCTAAAAGGATCTGCGTTGTGTATGCAAACGTTATATGCAGAATTGTGTGACTGTTTTAAATCGAAGGTTCTTAACCTCTGGGTTTCCATCTTAACTTGAGTTGAAGCAGGATTCTAAGCTGAAGTTGCCATTGTTTTGATTGATTAATTTATTGGTTTCACTCCTGGCTCAATAAGGAAGTGATTTCAACGTGCAACGGAAGTGACGCTTGGAGAGATGTCAAAAATGGGAGCTGTAGGAATATATTTTTTACCCATCACTTCTAAAACGCAAGTACATGCCTACACACCCTTTTTTATTTTGAAAAAAGAGGACTGCTTTCTTAATTAATTTATTTTTGTTTTATTTTAACTACGGCACAAGAGAAGTCTAACATTTTGCATGATCAAAATTAATAATAATTTTTCTCAACTTTCCTACAAATTCCATCTCTTTGTAGAGGCTAAACATGTAGTTAGAAATAATGTGTAAATTAGAGATAAAAATCTTTCAGTCGTTTATTTTTCACCAACAAAATCACTTTTTTTATTATTTTTATCCACTATACTATGCAAATTAATTGGGACAAAGCGATTTTTTAAAAACTAATTACAGGGGTGCTCCGCCCTAAAAGCAAGGGCGCACCCCATAAATATCATAAAACCCCCCAAAATCAAGAGTTCTCCTAAAAAAGTAAAAAATACCCCTCAAAACATTCCCCCCCCCCAAGGTAAGCACCCTTGCTAATTAGTTGAATGCTAGCTTGCTCCAGCTGATCTCACTAAGAAGTTCTATCTGCCTTTATGTCGTCTGAATGTCTGTTTTACTGTTAGAATTTTGAATTAAAATTAAGAATTTTGAACAATTCTTCACTTTGTGTGAGAGGAGGAAGTTACGTTATGCATTCGTTCGTTTCAGTGAACCAAAAATGGATATTATACTCGGAAAGTTAAGAGAGATAATCGTATTTAACATGCACCATACATAGCCATGCAAAAAACGGGTTGGTACTGGAAAATCGAACTTTTCTCGACTTCTTTAACGTTAAGTGTTCATTTTCATTAATTTTAGTGAACTGCATTCCTGTTTATACTTCGTAAATATCAATCGTATTGAAATTAATACATTAGATGTGAACATATTTAAATCTTAAAGATTGTGTGAAATATTTTGAACGTTCATAAGTCAATTTTTTCTTATGTAATGTAATAATTCTCTCATTGTACACGCTAAACTTGGTTTTCTCTAATTTTGAACGGTCTCAATTACGCACATCGAGAGGGGGGGGGAGGATACATCATGTATTCAGTCGAACTTGCTTATAACGAGCTTGCAGGGTCCGCGATATTTTCTCGTTATAACCAAGTACTCGTAAAGCTCGAGTTTATAAAAAAAATTACACAAATTTATACGTATTTACTTCTTAAAAAAAGCACCGGAAAAAACTTATGTCCTGAAATACCACATTTGCACCACTGATTTCGAAAAAAGTCTGAAGTTTTCGAATGAAAAAAGCTTTATCACTTGTTCTCAGGATTTATAACTCACTACCTTGATGTTGACTGTAGGATGACAAGAAGATTTTTCCGAGAAAGGATTATCTGAACTGGCTGGTTGAAATTAAAAGAAGTTTTATGAATCACATAATTATTGCTCACTATATCCTGGGTTTTCTCATAAAAAAAGCGAGTTATACTCCCATAGAATTAACATTGTACCAGTCAAATATTTCTAATTTCCTCGTTAAATCAATGCTCGTTTAAAGCGTGTTCCATTGTATTTTGTTCAATTCATTGTTGTAGGTGTGACATTTTTACGTATAGTATATAGTTGCTCTTTCTGCAGGAAATTTAAACTTTAGCTTTTAATGGTTATATATTTAAATAAAAGGATGATATGCATTTTTATATAAAGTATTAAATTACGAAAAAGAAAAAGTTTTATGCTTGGATTCATAATGGTTCCTCTTATTCAAATATATAAGAATTAAAAACCGAAGCTCAAAATTCCTTACTTTAGACAAAAATAGTAAAAGTAAAATATTCTTTTTGTCTAAACACTTCGATCCTTTTATGAAAGACAAAGTAAAAGACTTCATTTCCAGAACTCAATGCCATGCAGAGTTGTTTCTTGCGAAACGAACTAATTGATGTAACATATCATTTTCCTTTCTCAGAAATCTTCAGTAGCTATCGTTAGCGGAAATCCACCGGGATTTCTTGTGAAGAAACTTATTTTCTTTTTTCTTTTTTCCTTTTTTGTGAAATTCGCTTCAGCATTTTAGTGTCCTAACCAATCATTACTTTCGTATCTGATTGATTTTCATCACTACAAGCGTTGCATTAAACGGAAATAGGGATTGCAATACTGGGCCGAAAAATCAATACCGGTATTCGGTACCTTTAAAACATGATACCGGAACACTTTTCTCCGCACGCACCCCACCTCTTAGCCGTAGGCCTTAGGTTCCACCGCCCGGGGGGTCCGCGTAGCGGGCCCCCCGCACGGCTGAGTGCGGCGGTCGATGATACCGGAACACTGGTATTAATACCGGTATTTCAAATTTCTCAAAAATGCTGGAAAACATATTGTCTTGTTGCATACATTTCATAATTTTGTGCAAAATCTGTATTATTTATGTAAACGTAATGTGAACAAATATAAAATTAAGGAACAAATATCATGAAAAAAAATAAGTACTAGTAAAAACATAATGCATCTATTGAATTGTCTCTAATCATGGAATGCATCTATTGAATTGCCCCTAATCGTGGAACTCATTTTAGTTCTCAACTTTCCTACAGTGGAAAATACTCTTTCCGATTTCACGCATGTCGGGGGGTACTGTTAACAATGCGTGATGCATTTTTTCTAATCGTGTAGAAGTCTTTTATCTTCAAATAATTCGGTCTGTTACATGTTATTTTTGGATAAGCCCTTTTGTGTGTGTGTTACTTTTGTGTTGTGTGTATTATTATCTTTTTTTTTTCATTTAAAGCTAATTGCAATTTCTTTCCGAGAGACGATACTTTTCCAATACTCACATAATTTTCTCTTGAGCAGGAGAGGTTTGTGTTTGCTTTTAATTAGCCCTTTGGTTTGAAATATACGATAAATTTGACTAAATTTGATCTTGTTAGTTCTTTATAATTATAATCATGTAAATATCTGAAAATATCTTTAAATTCATGGAATATAGTTATGCTTTACCTCTATGCAAATTTTGAAGGCACTATAAAATTTTTTAAATATTATCTTGCCAAGTATGAAACCAAATAGCGGGACAGGACAACAAACCAATACTAGTGCTAACAAATTACCATTTGTAATGCGAACAAGAAAAAGTTAAAGTCAAAATTTAGTACAGTTGAGACAAATATTTAAGAAAAAAAGTCATAAAGTATTACTGCAATTGATGGTTGGAATAAATTGTTTATCGGACAAATGCATTGAAAATTAGACTCGAAATTAAATTTCACAAAAGGGAAAGTGATTGATCAGGGAAATGGAAAAGATTAAAACCTGGTGCCCAAAAGTGCACGAAAATGCGATTCATCTCACCAAGTATTGATGACAATATCTTTTGCAATCTTTCCACTACTCCTGTTTAGTGATATTCTATTGGTTTGTGCTTTTGAAGCCAAATTTTTACATTAATAGATTGATTTTAGTTCTGTATCATGGAAAAAGAAATGTACCTTTAAAATATAAGTTGATATTTTATAAGTTAAATTGAAAATTCTTTAATTGAAACTACTTATTATTTTCAGCTAATACCGAAAATACCGGTATTTTACCTCAGCAAATACCGGTATTATGAGATTGCAAAATTGCTTGAAATACCGGTATTTGGTATTTCGGTATGCCGGTATTGCAATCACTAGTTGGAACCATTTGTAATTGTAGCGAGTGAGTTACTATGAATGTGTGAAGTTTAACAAAATATTGTGGGGGGTTGGGGTGTCTGCTGCATTTTATGTGTTTTCTATTAAACAGGTACTACTTGCTCAAGCATTTTTATCTTTCCTTATGAAATGAAATGACCATGTTTTGAAATTCTCCACGAACAAATTAACATGCGTACAAATAATGAATTTTTCAATTTATGGCTTCTTAAAAGTTTCTATAAGTATTATTATTTTATTATTTATATTTTCATGGGATAAAAGAATAACTACTAATATTTTAACATTTATAGTACGTGGTCTGTCCACGGTGACTGACGTTACAATTTGACTATTTTTAACTTATTAATTCAGCACTGTCTTGAAATTAAATTTTGTTTTCTCTGAAATTGATCTAAAATATCGTGATGTGGTACATCACTGCCCCCGCATTTGTTTTCAGACTTGAGAAAAAAAAATTGTGTGAAATTACGGGGAATACAAAAAACGTGTTTCGCAGAAGAGACATTGAGAAAAATGACTTATATATAATTTGAAATTCTCTTCAAACTAATAACATGAAATCTAAACAGATTTCCTCCCCTTAAAATAGAGATTTTAGACTTGATGAAAACACTTTGTTTTATTGAAATAACTTAAAAACTAAAAGTATAAAAATTATTTAACACCCGTGACTGATGATACAAAGATTTTGTGACTGATATTACATTTACAATAAATTGCTGTAATTATAAATTATTTCACCGTGAAAATAAAATTAGCATTTAAAATTGTATTTAAAATACTAGAAAAGTTTATAAAGTTTTTAAAGTTATATTTTAATGTATTTCATAAAATAAAAAGTCCACTTGCCTTTACTACATCTAGTGCACTAAATATTTCATTCCTTTCTCATATGAATAATAAATTTCATCCACATTGACAAGCTATTTCCAATGTTTTACTGCTTGAATCTTGACAGTTACTAAATACTCCTAGTTTTCAATTTCAATGCATCTAACTTCTCGTGATACAATTGTTTGTCATATTCTTCAAGAACCCGTTCTCTAATTGCAGTCAACAATTTTAAAACATGTTCTGCTGGAAGTGATTCTCTCCTTTACTGTAAAAAAGGGTTGGTTCTAAACACCCAATACAGCTTCTGAATTAAAAAGAAAAGTATTACTCAAATATAACTCTTTATAACATGACTGTGCAAGTCGGATGGTGATAGCTCTGAAATTTGCGTGAAGCTGTGACATTTAGAAATATTTCTGTATCGATGATGTAGCCCTTTTATTCAAATAAAATGCATGAAGAACTAGGAATATCTGTTTATCAAATTTCATGCCAGAAATTTTTTTACAGCAACAGTTTTCTTTTGTGAAAATATGACAAAGAGCACTTTGAATGACTAACAGATTTTAACAAGGTTTGATTATTTTAAAGAGGCGCAATGCAGCTGCTAATTTAAACCTGAGACTTCAATACTTTAAATTTTTTCTATACTTGTTCTATTTCTTCACCTAATTTCTTTTTTAAATATTATTCTAAACTAACTTGGTAATTATGCTAGGTTTTTTTAAAATTATTTTATTTTTTTTTACCATTCGCTCTTTTCAGCTTCTACTTTGTTTTACCTTCTGTAATTTTCACGTTTTTCTTCATTTCTTAATTTCTATCGTTTTTTTTTTTTTTTTTTTTACTTTTTGTCTGCAGCAGTCAATGCTATTTGTGCAATTTGTTTGAAGTTTATTAACGAAAAGAGAAATGTGACTGATGTTACATATTTTAAATAAGTTTTAAATAATTAAATTCATCTATTTCTAAATATTTAAGGGATTGATATTAAAGATAGCATCATAAATGAAGACAAAGTGACTTTTTATAAACTTGGGTTTGTTTTTCTTTAAGCAATGCAAACTTTTATACAATTTTGTGACTGATGTTACATTAGAGAGTATGAGGCGTAGTTTAAAAACAATTGCTACAAGACAATTATAACAGTTAAAAGTTTCTTTTTTGGTCTAATCTCTTCCTAAATAAACCACATTTCAATAAAAAAAAGATTGTAGACACAGCAATTAATTTCCTAAGTGAAAAAAGTAAGATTAACTTTTAGAATCGCTAATGCAACGACACATGAGCACTGAGTAGTGTTGACAAAATTTACCTATAAAAATTACAAAAAATGTGTTTATAACTTTTTTTCGCATACTTTTATAAAAATACAGTCTTTATTGCCTCATATGAAAGAAGAAAATTACTGATACAATGAAGTTTTTTTTTCTACTGTGAGGTCCCTAGTTTCATGGACATGCCCTACGGCTATTGTAGTTACGAAATATTTCTACCTAACCATTACACCGACTGTATAACGTATTGTGAAAGATTCCCCCCCCCCCCAATTCTATAAATATAGTAGTGATTTTGTTTTCTGATGAAATCTGGCAAATAATTTGGTGTTTATCAATGTGTAATGGCATAAATTAATTCTACTACATAACTTTGAATACCAAATGATATTATTATTTCATTTAAAATGCTTTCTTGCAGCCAAAACATCTTTTCAAAATTTCCTCCAAAATCTGCCTTAAGATCTACTTGGATAACATAGGGAAAATTTAACACGGCTTTCAGATGGCAAAATGAAATTTTCTGGCCCGTCAACTGCTAAGATTATAAAAGGTCAAAGGGTCATTTGACCAACTCGTCTGCTGCTTTCTTTGTCCTTGAACTATACATGATCTGAATCTTGCTGTATTTAGGACTCGTTAATTGTCAGATATCAAGCTAGTGTTATTAAGCGAGTTCGTGTGTTGCATTTTAACATCGAGCATCGAGACTAGCTTTATTAATTTGCTCCTTTCGTCAGTTCTTTCAAAGAGGAAAGTCTTTTATTAAGATCTTTGTCACAAAAGAAAAGTTGTCTAATGTTCTAATTATGCTCTGTATCTTGTTGGAATCAAGAAATGTTATCAGAGTATGCTATACTGAAAATAATTCAAGTTTTAAATTCGTAATTTGAATGTTTGTCACTTTAGAAGATGGAGATTCTTATCTTTAAGTGGTTTTTTGCGAATAGTGTTTTTCTCATGGAATGTGAAGTTATTAAGATCTGAATTTTATTTATTTTTTTTTTTGGGGGGGGGGGGGGGGTGGGAATCGTGATAGCTTTTATTTTCCATTTGTACTTTTCTTTAAATTGAGAACTTTGTTAAATAATTATGAGAAATTGATGTTATTTTCAAATGACGTAAATAATTCTTGTTTTGAAGTATATTTTGGAATTTGAACATACGCACGTGACAAACAGCTTGAAAAACTTTGGGAAACTTCCGTAGTATCGTTTAATGCACTTTTTCAGGCTTAACTTGAATTTTTTGCGATGTGATAAAATATTTTTTTTCAACCGATATACTACATGATTTTGGTCGAAATACGGTAATTCAACTCACTTTGAAAAATTCTTCGTGTGAAATGCATTTTGTATACATTGAAAAGAATTTTTTTTGGAAAAAAAATCCATTATTGTTTTGTATTATTTTGCTGTATGAAATTCTCGGAATTCCTCTCATATTGTCCACAAAAACGGAAGAATCGTATTTCTATCTTGCTGGAAATAAGCCTTAAATCGCATTTCTTGCATTTTGCAAATTTTCATATCTCTTTTCTCGAAATAAAATTTTCCTTATTTTTTTTAATCAAAAGGTCGTAGAAGGTGGCAACGTTCCTAATATAGCGAAAGACATACATATTGCATACAAAAATAGCTTTCAGTCTACCTTCCTTTGTGATGAGATACATTTCGTATTAGGTTAGACCTTCGTAGGATAAGTTACAAATTTGCCATTTACTATTTGATCAAATCTCAAATTGAGAATGATTTTTATGTCGAAATTGCGAATCACGTTTTATCGTTGAAAATGCACTAGTAAAATAAATTTCATTTCTGAATTATACAAATCGAAGAATGCTCATGACCAGAAAAGCATCTCCATTTGCACTCCTGCCTTTGAAAAAGTTTGATGTTTTTCTGCGCATCAAATCCCATTGAGTGTGTTGAATGTTTTTCAGCTTTGAATTCTTCACCTTAGCCGTTATCGTCGTCGCTTTCATTATTTTTATTTCATTTGTATTAGCTTTATTTGAATTATAATATCTTCGGAAGTCTATCTCGGACATTGGCGGCAACAAATAAACATTTTTCTCTACTCAATTTAGGGCAGTTCTCAGGATTTATGACTCTTCAGTGAGTTCAGTTGACTTCAGAATGTAAATTCCAAGGTTTGGGGGGGGGGGGGGGATAATCTAAGCTGGAAAGTCAATAGAAATTTAATTAATCACAAAAATATTGCTCGCTTTTAACTGGTTATGCGTTCCCACAGACTTAACATTATGCAACCATATCTTTCTGATTTCCTTGTTAATTCCGGGTTTTAGTAAAATCAGGGCTTGTTGTCAGTGACTTTGACTGTAATAATTAATTCAAGTACGATGAAATCAAACGAAAATTATGCTTCCCCTCCCCCTTTTATCCCGGAAGAGATGCTTGATAAACGTGTTTGGATACTATAAGAAATGTGTTCTATTTTGGTTACGGCATCACCAGGAATTAAGAAAACTAAATAATGAAATATAATCTTTTTCTTGTATGAAAAATATTTTAAAAATTTTCAAGTAGAATGAACATCAATTTAGCTATCCTTATCAATAAAAAATAAATCTTTTGACCATCGTATTCAAAACCTAATACAGAAAATGTGAAACATCTGTGGGGAAAAAAGTATTGATTCGATTAGTTTTTAAGCTAAATGAAAACATTCCGAATAATTTTCTTTAATGAAAACAGAATTGTGTTTTGAAAATCAAATTGTAACGTTAACGTAAACTAGCATTTTAAATTAGAATATCAATATTAATTTTGATTTCCAGAACTAATCTATCCATATCCTTGACTAGCAAGACTAAAAATAGCATTTTTCTTAAAATAATGTAATTTTTTATTGAACCTAATTCTAGGAAATTGCTTACTTGCATTTTTATGTGAGCCGTTATTTTGAAAGTGGGGTAAGTTCATTTTATTGTTATTTGCGAGACATGTAAGGTAAGGCGTTTCAAGAGCTAAAACTTCTATGCTCCAAATATTAGGATTCTTATTTTTCTTTTACTCGATATTGTTTCAGATAAAGGGATCATGCTAAGTTTTTCCTATAATTACCATTATCTTCATTTTTTCACAAATTACTTACCCCAGTTTCAGAATAAACGGCTCATATTATATTTAGCTTTGTAACGACAGTGTACTAATTCTAGATATCAAACGATTAAATTCTGAACTACCTGTGTAAAGGCAGATGTTTTGATAATCATGTTCGATATGTCTGGCATGTAAGCAGCTCTGTGCATTTCTTTACACTTTTACTCCAGTTGGAACTCTTCCAAATCAACTGAATAAAAGACTTTCAGTGTATCCCTCTTACTCATTGAAAAAGTCGAACCCTTTTCTTATATTTAGTTTAAATTGATGAATTTTTGCGTTGCAGATGAAAGCTACAGCCATGAATTTGTGGGTCAGTAAAAGCGTATTCTCACTTTCCTCGTTAATTTAAATTAATGACTAAAAAAATGCATACCGCGTGGTAAAATCATTAATTTGTAGACTAGTAAAAGCGTATTCTCATTTTCTTCGTAAGTGTAAAGTGGTAACTGAAAGAATGAATTCCGCGTTTCAAATGAAAGCTATAACCACGACTTTGTTGGCTAGTAGAAGCGCATTCACAATTTTTCTTTTAAATTTAAATTGATAACTGAAATAATGCATTCCGTGTTACAAATGCAGTGCATTCCGTGTTGCTTCAACCAAGAATTATTAGACTAGTAAAAGTGTATGCGCATTTTACCCATTAATTTAAATTGATGACCGGAATAATGCATTCCGCGTTGCAAATGAAATTTGTAGGTTAGTAAAAGCGTATTCTCACTTTTCCGCTTTTACGATTATATTTCAAATATTTTTCTACGTACATGGAAGTTTGTTTTGTAACATGGTAGTTAGTTGCACAATTTTGTTAAGAAAGTTTGTTATTAGCTATTTAGTAGGCGAAAATATTTAAATGCAGTTATTTTTTCCTTTCCATTGTGAACTGCCAGCTTTTAGGTATGAACGATTTGAATGTCATAAAATTGCAGTTATTGAAGGATTAAAAATATTTTTCATGATTAATGAAGATTAAAGAATAAATGAATTTCTAATTTTTGTCTTGTCTAAAAAGACGGAAAATTACTTGTTAATCTTGATGATATTCTATGAACTTATTCATCAAAAGATTAAGAACTTTCGAAAAGGCTCCAAAAATCTTATGGACAGAAAACAAGTCTTTTCATGAATATATATATATATATAGACTCAGCTATATATTTTTTTCCCTCTCATAATAAATGTTCTTTGTAAAGAAAACATTTAACTTGGAAAGTGTTTTCACTTTCGCTGAGATTACACATTTCTGCGAAAAAATAGCCGACTCTTTATTTTTCTCCGGCGAGTTTAAAGTTTGTGTTTAGAATTAGCACTTTCATGTTTGCACTTTATTTCATTTGATATCCCGGTATCTTATAAATATACGAGTCATAACAGTCTCGCGCTTTCGTGAGGGAAAAAAACCCTCTAGTCTTTAATTCGATTTTCTTGGTGCCTCTGCGTCATTGCAATTTTTTTGTGTAGAAAATTATTATTGCCGTTATAAGTAACATAAGTAAGATTTATTTGTAAATAACATTTATTGGGAGTAGTTTAAAGTCTTTCCAGTTGTATGAAAAATCACGTGAAATGTATCAGTGTCACTTCTGCTTTGAATGATCCATTTGTATGCTAAAAATTATTTAACGTAGAAATGAATTTTGGTTAAACTATCTCTCGAAGTAAAAATGTGTCATCATATACATCTTTGCTTACTTTTGATGATTACTGTAGATAAAGTTATAACTGAACATATTTTCTTTGTAGGTAGTAGTTAATTTCATAATGTTTGGAGTTATTTCATTGATAATACTTGCCGTTTATGTTTTGCTTAGTTTTAGCGTTTCTAGTAAAAAAGAAGTAATCCCTTGCTTGCATTAGCGAATTCTTTATAAACACCTATCTGTAACGAAATTACCATCACTGCTAGTTTAAATTTTTACATAAATCAGTTTTCTATATTAAATGTTTTATGAATTTCAACAGTTTTCGATAATTTCATCTATATTTATAATAATGTTTTTAAATACAATGATATGCACATATTTGTTCATTACCTATTGCTTCTATACCGTTTCCGTTTTTAAGAAATGGCTACATGAACAACTGATTCCCCATCCCCCTATAAAATTAAGAAGTTTTATCAGTTTTGTTATAGATATTTACAAAATGAGTTGCAAATAAAAAAAAAATGGTTCAAGTGTTAAACACAAGACAAATCGAAATTTTTTCCTTCATTATGAAAAAATACTATATGTGTTAAAAATATCGAGGTCGAAAAAGCTCTTAGTGCTACATTAGAAACATTAAAGTTTTGATTGCATAATGTAATCAATTTATCATCTTCGAATATGATCACATAGTAACACTTAAACCATATACCAACAAGTCATTCTTAGTCGGTTCGTAATGTCACCTCTTCAGATATCTGCTCCGAAATATATTTTTTGCAATTCAATTAAAGTTATCGCAAGCTAGTAAAATCATAAAAACCAGGTTTGTCATTTGCGGGAAGCTTGTTAAGTTTTCCAAGGAGTAAACAATTCATATGATGTTTGGTCTTGAAAGCAACTTAGTAGTCCTGATCATTAAAAAATTCAAAATCTCGTTCTTTACTAAACAAGTTCATTAACTTCCCATTTCTTTCGAGGAATGGTCATTTCAACCGGCAAAATGTTTTTTTTTTTTCATCTTGTTTAAGTGCCTCCTGAATGTTTTTCCCCCCTTCTTTTACTTTTCTCCTGTTGCTTTTTTTTAACATAAGGGGATGGGAGACGCAGGAGAAAAAAAAAGAGAAATCTTTAAAAACAAACAAATAAATAAATACCCCCCCCCCCTCCTCCCCTGAAATTCGAAAACTGATGTAACGAGTTCACTCAAGAAATTGTCAATTTGTTTATAAATACGTACACCTGGCAAATTTTTTTTAAAAATGGTTTATTTTAAATTCTCTTTGAACTGTCCTGATCATGAAATTTCAAACCTCTATCTCTACTGCACAAGTTCATGAATTTTACTTTGTTTTTCTTCAAATGATTATTTAAATTGGCGAAATAATTTTTGTTCATCTTGTTTAAATATCTACTGAATTTTTCTTTCTTCTTCTTTTCTATTTCCTTTTCTTTAACCGTGATAAATGTAGGAGAAGTCTGGAGAAAAAAACTTTTTTGTTCTTCTTGGGAAAACCGAAAACGGATATTATGAGTTTGCGCAGCAACTTGTCATTTTGTTTACTGTTAATATGTTCACCTGGCAAAAGTTTTTTTATTCTTCATTCTGTTTTAATTATATTTTTCTTTGAGACATAAGACTATCTTTTTCTATTAGCCAAAAAAAAAAAAAAAAAAGGCTTTTGAAAGAACAATACTTTAGTTCTGAAAAACTAATATCAATCCAACTGTAAAAAAAAAATTCACTCTCGAGAAACTATGTATCTCATAAAAACATAAAAAGTAGAAATTTGAGAATGACGACTCTTTTATTAAAAGCGGTACAAAAATCGATTGGACAGATTCGTGAAAATCTGGCTGCTACTAGAATTTCTCATTTGTCTTCGCGCACGTTATTACATTGGGTGTCAGTTTCTTTTCGTCAAGACGGATTGTTTTGTAATAGAATGAAGTAATGAGAGAAAAAAAAAAACTATGTACTTTTCAATTTAATGCTTTTACTTGATGCGATTTGTATCTGTTCGGATAAGAATTTATGACGATGGATAATAAAAAAGTAAAAGAGATAATATGGGGGATTTTTCAAGGGTTTTACATTCTCCGGGGAAAATGATAGGTTTGGGAATTTTATCTTGCCTGGGGAGCTATTAATATATTCACCTGGAAAACCTTTTAAAAATGTTTTATTTCGTCCCTCTCGATTTTACCCTTTTTGTTTTATTTATTGACATTACAAATAGTTTAATTGGAGATTTATCTCTATTTTGATAAAATTGTTATTTAATTTAATTTTTTTTTGAATTGTTATCAGGTAGAGGGACCTGCACTTTCACGACATACAACCACATTCGAAGAATCAGTAGTTACAAGCAGAGATATAGCTTTTTTTTAAGGGGTGAAAATACTCCTTGAAATTATTAGAGGAGTGAAGTGTTTTGGAGACGTGAAATGTACGAAAACAGTGGAAGACCACAAAGGGATGGCAGTGAAAAAAAAAGATGTGTACTATTTTAATTTTCTAACCTAAAGAGTGTTTGACATTTTGGATTCAAAATAATTTAAAATTCAATGTAGTGGGAGAGGGGGGTTTTAAAATTCAATAATTCAATATTTACATGTTGTTTTAAAATTAAATCCCCCTCTCAATTTTTCTAGATTTTAAAGCGTATTTCCAGTTTTCAACGCGTAAAATCCGCTTGCAGATGCCTAAAAAATATCTCTACCTATCTTGCATTCATGTAAAATAACAAATGATATGAAAAGAGATTTTTCCATATTATCACTTGGAAAACAACGCATTCTATCGAGATATAAGACTTAAGTTATAATGCGAAAATGCGAGTAATTTATCCAAATTTGGGGTTCAAATCCAGTTTTCTCCCTCTAAACAAGTAGACGTTGCTCAGTGGTACTGCCACTCCTAGCATCTGCAATTTTTGGTAATGATCACAATTCTTGTTTTTGTGCTGAAAAACGAAGGTTGACTCTTGACTGTTCGCAAAAGAACAATAGAAATGTGATTATTTTCTCTGTTACGTAAAGAGCACAATGGAACTTGAGGAATTTTTAAAATCTTCAAATTTAATAATCTGTTTACCGAAGTTCTGGTCTTTATAGATTATTTATTATTCCCTTTTTGATGAAGTATATTCTTTCTGAAAACCATTATGCGATTATTATCTCCAGCTTCATAGTTTTTGCTGTTCATAAGGTGTGTTTTTATATTAAATATTTTCAGTAGAGAAAAATGCTGTGTGCAATATAATAGGTTTGTGGAATGTGAATTCTTTTTAAACTAACTTGGGGAAAAAAATTGTGTCCAGGTCATTGAAATTGAATAATTTGCTCTTTCGCTAAAAGTACTCAAATTTAGGCAAATCAGGTCTTTTTTTTTTTCGCATGTTAGTTAGGATGTATAGCCAATAGCCAGACTAAAATTATTTGCTTATAAATGCATATATTTCTAAATTATAATTTTCTGTAAAACTATTGAAGTATTTAGTACTCTTTTTTTTCTTTTATGTACTCTCCTTTCTCCTATAATGAAGTATTTCGACAAAAACCGTTTTTCGTGTAATTTATATTTCGATAGAGTTAAGGCCAAACTAAAGTATAATAATCGAATATTCTTAGAAGCGCAAAATTATTGTTTACTTCAATACTTTGTCTATTCTTATAGACATAACTAAGGGTGACCATACGTCCCAATCTGAACTGGTCAGTCTCGTTTTAGCATGTCTCGTTGTTCCCACCCATAGCTGGGGGTCGCTGAAATGTCCCGTTTTCTGAAGGAACAGAATGGGACACTCTGAATATTTCAACCGAAAGTAGTTGAGTGACATTCTTTGAGTGTTTTCATAGCAATAATTTGAATTATGCGAACTATTTCATAATTATTGAATACCGACAACCAATACAACTTTGACTAGTGGGACTCTTCAGCCGGTTTTTGAAAACATATTTGGCGCTCTACTAAGTTCCAAAATCTGCTAATAGATTTGGCGGTATTTTCATTGCACAACGAACACTGCCGCATCTATTAGCTAGTTTAGTATGTTAGTAGAGTGCTAAATATCATCGCTATCAAAATATGGCAAAGATGTTCCATTTAGCAATGTTGTCCCGGCTGACGGTATATATTTCATGTTTACCCGACCCTGTTGCACCGATAAAAATGGTATTTTCGCTGAGTTGGTAAATTTGCTGAGTAGCGAAAAAGCACAAATTTCAGCTCATAAAGCAGTGGTAGTTGCAAAACTAAATTGCATGAAATTATTCTGTAAAGAGTTTCATCCTTATTTAAAATCAGAAGCAAATGTACTCAAGCAAATTCGTTGCGCAAAATACTACACTTCATTGATTCTAATTTTCTGTTTTAAATTACTTATTTTCTGTAATAAAACACAATTTAAACAACACACATAAATTATTAAACGGGAAGTTTTGAGTTTAAAACATAGTCACCTTAGACATATACCAAAATTCCCGATTTTCTCAACCCGCAGATTTCCGGAACCTTCTTTCTGTTGCAATGCTTTCACCTCAAACCGTCTATTCTTTTTAGTCTTGATATATTATAGCAATCATACAATGAAATATAACCTTCAGGGCGTTGAAAACGAAGTTGTGATGTGAAAGCTTTATTTTGCCTCTGGGACGCCCACAACTAATACTGAAGCATGAACACCATAATGGAGCGCATTCTTATAATAGAATGCATCAGAGCAGAACTTGTATATTTCATGATATGAGGCTTTTTACCGATTGTTTCTCAAAATTTTGTTTTGCTAGAACTGTTCCTAGTTCTACGATTATATTTTTTTCCCTACAAGGTGGATGTAATTCTTGTTCGTTTTTAAGTTAATGCCCCCTTCATTACTAAATTTAAGTTCTGCGTGGCTCTAAGCCAGCTTTTGTCGGCAGACAACACGAAGTGGGTTAGCATTGTTGCTTCGCCACAAGTCTTTATCATTTTCTTTGGGCAACCTTATTTTCAAGAGACAGATATTTTGTATCCATTTTTAGACTCACTGCCCGTTCATAATATGCAGTTAAGAGCTGGAGGACAAATGAAGTTTTAGTGTCTGCTATTTGACTTACATACGTTTCCATTTATAAAGTTTATGCGTAGTTAAATTCTGACAAAAGTGCCAAAATTTTCGTCACTTTTGCTTGGAACGAGCCGAATGTTTCATACGTATGCTTATCTTCATATTTTATTCCTTCATCAACACATCTTGAGAAATAAAACAAATTCAGTTTTTTATGGATTGCAACTCTTTAAGACCATTAGGGGACATATATGTCAGCTAAGCTCAAATTCATTTTGTAATTTATCGAATACAAATAATATTATATTTTCGTGTTATTGGGACATCAGAATCTTAATATTAGAAAAGCAATTTTATATTGTTTACAAAATATCCGTTTTTTTTTTCCTTTTCAAACTGGTAATTGGAAATTTGTTGGGAATAAAATGAAATTTGTCGTTTCAAAAATGAATAAATTATCTTTCAAAATTGTGGCAGTGAGAAAGCAAAGGGATGTAAGTGGACATTTTCAAGTTTTGAGCAAAACGCGTTTAAATATAAGGTCCTAGGTAGGCTTTCAGTGAAAAGTGTTCCTAAATCATGCTGTACCGCAGCACCTACCAGGACTACTAGTACTACCTCTTGCCCCAAGACAGAGGTGAGGTTCACATACCATTTGAACTGTTTATCTCCATTTTTTTTTTTTTTTTTTTCAATTTTGCCACTTACATCCCTTTGCTTCTCACGGTTTTAGGTCCACTTCCCTAGTAATAATTTAACTATGTAGTGACATATGTAGTCTATTCCAGTCAAGAAACGAGCTGATGTGTGCATCACATGACTTCCTTTTGCTCCAATTTCATGTCATTTTCTCATTATTGGCAATTTTACTGTGGTTCAATAGTTTACTCTCTAAATATCACCAACAGTGGCCAAATTGAAACCAGATTTAAAAAAAAAAAAAAAAAAAAAAATTGAATTCGGAAATTTTGAATTCAAATTATGTTTTTCGCAATCACGAGTGGCGACAGGACCCTACTCATTAGTTATTACCCTACTCACTTGTTTCTAGACACGGCTCCTGTCCCTCCAAGTCTACCTCTCCTATTGAACGGAGACGTGTGTATTAGTTGTGTATGCGTAGGCTTTTGTGTGTGCATAGACCTGTGTGTATGCACGTTGGCGTGTGTGTATATGTGTGAGTGCGTATGTGTATGAGCGTGTGTGTGTCTAGGATATGGATGCCACCGACCAGGAGCGGCTACCGGAGGACGGAGCCGCGCCTGCAGGTGATGGTGGTGGTTGAAAAAGGCACGGAACATCAAAGACGGTCAAATGAGAACAATAAGCAATCGTGATTGCTCAAAAAAAAAAAAAAAAACTTGCCAAATGGCATTTGGCGACCAAAAGACTGGTGATATATCGCCAAGTGTCCACCAACCAAATTATAACACCACTAGAGTTTACATCGAAATTAACAATGATTTCCCTCCAAAAAGGGGGCAAAAGATCCCCTTAGGAACATCCGAATGCAACCAAAAGGGAAGGTGCACAACTAGACCTTACGAGGAGCCTACGTACCAAATTTAAACTTTCTAGGACATACCGTTTTTGAGTTATGCGAGATACATACACACATACGCACATACATACGTACATACAGATGTCACGAGAAAACTTGTTGTAATTAACTCAGGGGTCGTCAAAATGTATATTTCGGGTGTCTGTACGTTCTTCCTAGGCATATATCCACGTGTGGTCGAGTGGAAAAAAAAACCCAACATTCATTCGGGGGTGAGCAAAATAGAAATTAAGGCCGATTTTTGAGTGAAAATTTTTTTCGCGAATACAATACTTCTTTTTTTGTAAAAGGAAGTAAGAGAGCAAATTTTCTAAAAATAAAAAATAATGTTTCAATGCAAGTTTTATTATAAAATGCATTGTTTTTTTCTTCATGTACGTTAATTTTCAAAACAAATTTACAATTGGTTAATTTTGAAAAAGGTATGCCATCTTAACTACTTAACTTTGCCCCACAACGCAAAACATATAACACAAGCAATTTTCAAAAATTGATACTCAAGTTGTAATATTTTGTCGTAAGTCAAAAATTATTTTGATATTACCAAATGATAAAATTCTTGTTATTAACATTTTAAATATTAATTCGGGCCTTCTAATATTCGATGCAGTATTTATTTTGTTAATATTTAGCTTATTTGTATTTTAAATATTTTTCGCAGTTAGTCAAGTGCATGCGGGGCAAAGTGAAATAGTTCATTTCGTTTACTCATTCAATCAATTACTAAATCACATACGTATTCATTTATTAACTAATTTGTTTGTATTTCTTCAATTAATTATCCACTTATTAAATTAATCCATTCTTTCGCTTATTTTTTTTATGCAATCACTATTTCTTTTACTCATTTATTTTTCCTTATGTATCAATTAACAAATAACTTAATTAGTTTATTATTTCATTTTATTTTCATGTATTCGTTGTCCTTTTATTTACTCATTATTTGTTCAAAAATATTTTTCGCAATGGAAAACTAAATATTTAATTCGAAAAAATTTTCATTTTAACTTTGCCCCATGAAAAAAAAAAAGTGAAAAAAAATCCACTTTTTTTTGACGGCATAATTTTATTGCCAAAAATTTAAAATAATGTTTCAATGCAAGTTTTATTGTAAAATACAATGTTCTTTCTATATGTACTGTAATTTTCTAAACAAAAATCCAATTCGTTCATTTTGAAAAATCTCAGTCATCTTAACTATTTCACTTGACCCCACATTCCCCTACTTGCATTAGTGGTTACTTATATAAAAGCTCATAATTGGTAAAATTAATGCCTGGGGAAAGCAAATGCAGACACTAAAACTCTACGTTCTGATTGCTAAACTCTTTAAACTAATTTTCTGCAGCTAACATATATCTCTCCACAGGCATCCTAATTTACCTCTCTCGTTTCGGCTACATTCTTATTTGTTTAAAAAGAAGCTTTCTCTCATGTATGTAGATATTTTCTTTTAACTGAAGAGGTCAAGGTTACATCCATCTAATTATTTTAACGATGTAACTGCAGGGCACGTATTAGGAATTGAATTTATTAAAATCATCTAGAATGTCAGAGAGGCATAATTATACATCAAACGAGCTGATGTGTGCATCACATGACTTCCTTCTACTTCAATTTAATGTCATTTCCCCATTATTGGCAATTTTAATGTGATTCAATGGTTTACTCTCTAAGTATCACCAACAGTTGCCAAATTAAAACAAAATGTTTAAAAAAATCGCCAAATTTGTCGCCAAGTTGGCGAAAAAACTTGGCGACCAAAAAAAAAAACTGGCGATATATCGCCAAGTATCCGACAAATAATAACACAACTTGAGTTTACATCGAAGTTAACAATGATTCCCCCCCCCCAAAAAAGGGGCAAAAGACCCCCTTAGAAACATCCAAATGCAACCAAAAGGGAAAGTGCACAACTAGACTGCACTAGGAGTCTATGTACCAAATTTCAACTTTCTAGGAAATATCGTTTTTGAGTTATGCGAGATACATACACACATACGCACATACATACGTACATGCAGACGTCACGAGAAAATTCGTTGTAATTAACTCGGAGGTCATCAAAATGGATATTTCGGGTGTCTGTACGTTCCTAGGCACTTATCCACGTGTGGTCGGGTCAAAAAAAAAAAACTCAACATTCATTCCGGGGTGAGAAAAATGGAAATTAAGGCCGATTTTTGAGTGAAAATTTTTTCGTGAATACAATACTTCCTTTTTTGTAAAAGGAAGTAAAAAGAAAATTATTTAAAAAAAAACACGCTCATTTATATACATACTTTGATTTCTCAAATCAAAGGATGGGGCAGTTGCCCTCACTTGGCCCCCCCCTAAGTGACTGGCCCCGAGTTTTTGCTTTTCTTTGTGAATAGGTTAGCAGCGATTGACAAAGCATTGGAAAAAGAAAATCGGACTAGCCAAAAAGGGCTTCCTTAGAGTCTGAAACAAAAAACTTGCTCTGAAAAACTTTCATAGATCCAAATCTAGTTCACCCCCCCCCCCCCCCTCCTTTGCCTATCAAGTTACGCTTGATAAAGCAATTTGTCAAAGCGTGTATGATTGTCAGGTTATGATATTTGCCCAAGTGGAGAGAACGTATATTTTGATCTTAAATGAAGTTTGACAAGAGTTCGGTGACTACTAACATGTATTCTAAAGAGTTTTGAACAAAATCTGCTCGTTTCTTAAAAGGAAAACAAAGTTAAAATTAAAGCTGTACGAATTTCTCTCTCTATTTCCCCATCATTGCCTGTAGAGAAAAATATCTATGTGCACAGAACGTTAATGAATAATGTTTTTAACACAAAAAGGGAGGATTTTTGTTTTATAAAATTTTATGTTTTCAAAATTGGTTTGACTCTGAAACTAAAATTTCAACTTCTGTTAGTATTCACAACTTAAGCTAAGCAGGCCTATTTCACCACCACAGTGGTCAACAAAGGAATAACTCTCCTATAGGAAAATATTATGATGGAATTTGATGAAACTTCAGAGTCACGGTGGACGGTAGATGGTTAAAGCTATCAAATTATGTTAATGTTGCTCCATTAAAAAGAAACAAAAATTTGAACTTAATAGATTTGAATTTGAAGCCAACAGTCTCTTGCTCCACTAAAGAGAAATCAAAATTGGAATTAAAAGTTGGGGAATGTGGGGCAAAGTTAAGTAGTTAAGATGGCATACCTTTTTCAAAATTAACCAATTGTAAATTTGTTTTGAAAATTAACGTACATGAAGAAAAAACAATGCATTTTATAATAAAACTTGCATTGAAACATTATTTTTTATTTTTAGAAAATTTGCACTCTCACTTCCTTTTACAAAAAAAGAAGCATTGTATTCGCGAAAAAATTTTCACTCAAAAATCGACCTTAATTTCTATTTTGCTCACCCCCGAATGAATGTTGGGGTTTTTGTTTTTCGACTCGACCACACTTGGATATATGCCTTGGAACGTATAGACCCCCGAAATATCCATTTTAACGATCCCCGAGTTAATTACAACAAGTTTTCTCGTGACATCTGTATGTACGTATGTATGTGCGTATGTGTGTATGTATCTCGCATAACTCAAAAACGGTATGTCCTAGAAAGTTTAAATTTGGTACGTAGGCTCCTCGTAAGGTCTAGTTGTGCACCTTCAATTTTGGATGCATTCAGATGTTCCTAAGGGGGTCTTTTGCTCCTTTTTGGGTGGAAATCATTGTTAGTTTCGATGTAAACTCAAGTGGTGTTATAATTTGTCAGACACTTGGCGATATATCGCCAGTCTTTTGGTCGCCAAGTTTTGTCTCCAACTTGGCGACAAATTTGGCGATTGTTTTTTTAAAATCTGGTTTCGATTTGACCACTATTAGTGATATTTAGAGAGTAAACTATTGAATCACATTAAAATTGCCATTAATGGGAAAATGACATTAAATTGGAGTAAAAGGAAGTCATGTGATGCACACATCAGCTCGTTTCTTGACTGGAATAGACTACATATGTCACTACATAGTTAAATTATTACTAGGGAAGTGGACCTAAATGAAAGTGCGAGTTATGGTGGTGGAGGGAGTTTCCTTTAGTGAACTAGTGGAGTTAGGAGACAAGTCGGAAAAGCTGTATACATGGTATTTTTACTGTTTCGAATGATAGTGGTGTAAGTTAAGAATTTTGCAAATTAAGTTAAAACGTCTAACAAAATTATTGAATGCAAAACATTATGTTTGTGGAAAATCCCTGAGCGTTATTATTACTGTTAAAATCCACCCTTAAGATATATTTTATTAGTGTGCTGATGAATGATATTGAAATTTCAAAAATGCTAAATACCGAACAAATCGGATAGGTAGCAAAATATTGTGTCCATTCTTTTTTTTTTTCTGCGCTGAGACACGCATTTTAAAATAAAGCTCTTTATTACCATAAAAACACTTATTTTCGCGATTTTCATGAGCGCGTCGTCATCGTGAAAATTGAAGCCTCGCGAAATAGTTTTTTCTTCAACTTTCGGTTCTGTTCTTTAAAACCTCGCAAAATTTTCAGCTCGTGAATTGCCCAACATTTTCATTTTCGTGAAAGTTGTTAGTTTAACTATAAAAATGTATTTTTCAAATAAATAAATTAACAAATGAATAAAAAGAATACAGGAATAAAAGAATCATAAAAAAATATCGTCTGCTTAAAATAAATCTTTAAATTATAAAAAGCATCGAAGCAGCTGAAAGCAAAGATGTTCAATTGCCAGAATTAAAAATTTGGTAATAACTAGTATAAATGGTTAGAGAAACTCTTATCTATTAAGAGCAAAAGATAGTAACCGTAGCCTTGGTAGGTGTTGCTTTTCAGTAAAATTCAAGTAAAACTTAAAAGCGACTTCTGAAATTTTAAGCAAGTATTTTGTATGCAAAATATAAACTTTTTGCTGTTCATTGAAAATATTTGTAACATTTATGCTCTACTAAATTATTTTGCTAGTTAAGAAATAAATACCTTTGTGCCGAGAAATAACAGGAAATATCCAATGTTTTGTTGCACAAATATACATATTACTGAATACACGTGTTTCGGAGTTTCCAGGAACCTCTTTTTCAGTTCAAAGTTGTGAGCTTTTGGATATAAAGAAAATATTGTCCTACCAATATTTAAGTTTCATGGACTGTGAATGTGTTTAAATATTGATGTTATATCAAGATGTCCTTCAATGTAATTGACGATTTGAATACATTGCATTTCAAAGTAGTTCTAGTCCCCACTTGTTTTGCTTTCCTCTCAGTGAGACGAAAAAAAATCTTTAAAAAAAATTAAGTAATTAGAGGAAACATTTTCCAGGGTGCTTTCATTTCCCATAAAGTTGGGAAAGTTATTTTAAGAGATAAGAGAAATGAAGTTACATCTGATATTGAGTCGAAAGGAAAGGAGGTCAGTGTTCTTAATTGAACACCTGTGAATGTCTCGCGACGCACTGCATAAAATGGAACTCGTTCAGAACTACCATTTGCAAAAAAGTCATCCAGGCATTTCGGGTAATTAATTTAAACAAATTCTTTCTATGACTGAGTTTTTAAGCTTAGAAAGCTTCTATCACCTCATGTGTTTGTTAGTGGAGCAAAAAAAATTACTGTACTCTGTTATTTAGCTATTCCAGGTTGGTGATGTCCAATAAAAGTGAAACTGCGGCCATGGATGTCGTAATGGAGCTGTCTGTATATGTTCTTAATGAAACCTTGTGTTTCGATTCGCGTAGATTTGCAAACATTGGTTTCAACGACATGAAGTCAATCACATATATAGCGCTGCCCGGTATTAGCTCGTTCTTCTACTTTTCGTAACTACACTTTAACCTTCTTGTTGCAAAACCACGCCCATTCAGTGTTAATAAAATAATAAATACAAGGTTTACTTCTTCTCTGGAAATTTTGTAAGAGGCTCGAAGTAATCAGAATCATAGTCACTGCTTTTAGAATCGATTGCAATCATCTGAATTTTGTATTATTATTTTGTGATTTCATGAACAAGAATGGCACTGGTTACTGTCTTATTAAGTGCTACACTTAGGTCATGGAAATAAGCGTATGAGATATCGTTTACAGGGTTCAGTCATAAATCAGGCAGAAAATGTTATGGATCTGGGTGTCTTTATAAATCAGGACTTCAAGTTTAGTCAACAGTGCAGTATTGTTAGTAACAAAGCCAACAAAATGCTTGGGTTCATCAATAGATCTATTTCAAACAAATCTAAGAAAGTTCTTCTGCCTTTATATACACTCTCAGAAATGGACTTTCAAATTTGACGAAATTTTCTTCGTTTTTTGACGAAACCACTTCCAGGGATATGCTCCGAGCGAACATTTCGTCAAATTGAAGAAACTGCTTTTGTTAGTGGTTTGAGGATGCGAATTTCGTCAAATGTAACGAAATATTTCTTCATTCTAGTTTTGTCAAATTAACAATCATTTTCGTAGTTTTGAGAGCATTAGTTTCGTCAAATTAATTTCGTCATATATGAGGACGTTAATTTCGTAAATTTTTAAGAAAATTTATTTCCTTTTTTTTTTTTTTTTGAGCACTTTTTTTTTTTTTTTTGAGAATACAGTCGAACCTCGTTAATTCGAACACGCTTAAAACAAATAACTGCTGAAATGAAATTTTTTGCAATCTTTGTCTTATTGTTTATTGTTTTTTGGATAAAGCGAACCAACTTTTTATAATAATCGATTTTAATGGTCCCTTTAAGTTCGTTATAACGAGGTTCGACTGTATTTTATAAGATTCGTGTGCGTGTGATCAAATCCTAACTTCAGAATCTTACCACCGTAGTTTCCCACTTTATTACGTATAGTCACTTTCACAGGCCCGTCATTTACGAGGTCAGGGGGTCACTTGACCCCCCTCCCGTCTTGATTTTTGAACATTCATGTTTTTATACATGACTGGCCGTTGTTTTAGTTCGTTTTCTGTAAAATTTTTATTGAGTACAGACTCTTTGTCATATTTGGGAAAAAATTGAAACAACGGGCCTGCAGCCCCCTCCCCCCCCCATCAAAAAAAAGACAAGTAATTGTTAAAAAAAAAGAGGCACATAAAATATGTCTAGTGAATTTTTATTTATGTAAAAATGCAAACAAACAACTTCTTAAAAAGGGTAAAACAAATCATTGCAGATTAAACTCCCCATGATATCTAATCAAACCCCCCCCCCATAATGGGGGTTTTCCTTCAAAAAATCTAATTTTTGTCGGATATTTTCCAAATTTGGCACAGAGGTTCGTTATTGGAGGCTCGGGAATTCACACAAGGTCGTTTATGTCCCTCCATGTGGGGGGGTGGGGGGGGACAGACAACCCCACATTGGGGGTTCTCCGTATTAAAAAAAAGTTTTTGTCCGATCTTTTTTAAATTTGCCACAGAGGTTCTTAGATGCTCAAGAATCACGCAGGGTAGTTTTCATCACTTTATAAGGGGAGGGGGGGGCGATGGGGGGGTCTTTGAAAAAATCCAATTTTTGTCGGATCTTTTCAAAATTTGACACATAGGCTCTTTGATGCACGGGGATTCACGCAGGGTAGTTTTCGGTCTTCTATGGGGGGGAGGGCAACCCCTACGGTAGTTTTCCTACAAAAAATCCAGTTTTTGTTGGATCTTTCCGAATTTGGCAGAGTTTCGTTATTTGATGCTCAGGAATTCTGATAGGGTGGTTTTCTTTCCGCTATGGGGGGGGGGGCAACCCCCATACGGGAGGGGTTCTTATAAAAAAACAGTTTTTATCATATCTTTTCCAAATTTGGAACAGAGGTCCTCTGATGCTCGGGAATTCACACATGGTAGTTTTCAACCCTCCATGATGGGGGGGGGGGGGGAGCAACACCGCATTGGGGGTTCTCCTTATATAAAAAAAAGTTTTTTTCCGATCTTTTCTAAATTTGCCATAGAGGTTCTTTGATGCTCAGGAATTCACGGACCACGGAGGTTAGCTTTCGTCAATGTATGGGTGGGGGGGGGGCAACCCCGATGGGGGTTTTCCTTGAAAAAAATTTATTTTTTGTCGGATCTTTCCAAAATTTGGCATAGAGGTTCAGGAATTCTCGTAGGGTGGTTTTCACCCCGCTATGGGGGACAACCACCAAATGAGGGGTTTTCTTACAAAAAACCAGTTTTATAATGCCTTTTCCAAAATTGTCACAGATATCCTTTGACGCTCGGAAATTCCCGTCTTCGTCCCGCTATGTGTGGCAAACCCCATAGGAGTTTTCCTTATTAAAATCCAGTTTTCGTCGGATCTTTTCCAGATTCGGCCCAGATATCCTTTGATGCTGGAAATCCACATAGGATAGTTTCCCATGGGGTAGTATTCATATGGGGTACTACCCCATGTGATTAAAGAACCTATGTGCCAAATTAGAAAAAGATCTGACAAAAGCCTGGATTTTTGTAAGGAAAACTCCCGTAATTGGGGAGGGGGGGGGTGCCCCTAAAGCGGAAAGAATATTTCAAACTGTTTGAACTACATCGCTACATCGCGATGTAAGGACGGCGATGCATCACGATGTTGAAATTCCTACATCGCCCTGCCCCTACTGGGAATATAAAAGTGCTACTTCCTCAGCAGACATTGGGTTCTGGAAAAATAAATCATGTGCCACTTTTATGCACAGTTAGATCGATATATTCTCGGGAGAAAATTGCTGAGAAGTTTCTTCATTGCATCGCATGAAAAATTCCACAAAAAAAAAAAAATTTTAACCAACTTATACCACAAATTTCAAAGAAAAAGTACAATAAATTGGACAACTTTAAGTTAGTACATATTTGTTCTAAAATTAGATACAGAAAATAAAATTAGATAATCTTAAGAAAAAGCTTACCTTTTTCTTTTTCTAATTAATTATTTGTTTTATTAATTTTGCTTGTATGTAGAATGTTTATTTGGCCACATGAAATGCATGCAATAATAAAATTCCTGTTTTTTAATACAGGAATTTTATTATTGCATGCATTTCATACTTCATCCTTTGAAAACAATTCTCTGCCAAAATTGCAAAATGTATTTGAAAATATAAATCTTAAAAAAATGCAGATGTGAAATAAATCTTTCGGTAAAATTAATTTAGTGTAATGTTTGTTAAATAATTATAAAAATATACCTTTGCTTTTCACCCCTAAGTTTTTATTTTTATTTCCAAACATGTGTAACATGAAATCAATGTATAATATACGAACATTTAGAATATTGTTATAATTATGAAAAAGTCTTCGTCTGTCCTTGTTCCAATTATCTCCGTGATGTTGGATCCATCCTAAAAAAAGTTTTAAAAAGAGAATATATAACATAATAAGTAAAGGTTTAAGTCCATGGGTGTATGCCCTTATGCACATGGATCTTTTTTCTATTTCGAGGAAAGTTCTACGATCAAATTCATCAGTTTATTTCTGAAATAAAACATGTTTTCACGATATCTTTCAAAATCTGAGTTTTTTTTCCTTAAGTTAAAAAGCTACGATTCGCTTGTGACTTTGAAAAGCATCTGATTTAATTTTCATATTTTTCAAAATATATGATGATTTCAATGCTGACAGCTTTTTTTCAAGCAGATTGCAAGAATGAGTTATTTTTACAGCGGATGAACAAAACTTTTATTTAGGCAGATAGACTCTCAGTTAGTTTCTGAAATTAATTTCTGAATAATATTCTAGAATTAGAGTTTCTTCAATTTATCGAGAATCAGCATTATTTAGCCATTAAACGAGTTAATTCTTTTGCACATCAAGTCGTGAATTTTCATTTTTTTGAGCTATATAAAAAAATCAAAAATGCGAAAATTGTTGATCTGTGATTTTTTTTTTTTAATTTATTTTTTATTTTAACCGATAGCCAAAATACACCGTTTTTCTTTTTTTTTTTTTTCGATTTTCGTGTTCCGTTTTCTTCACGAATGTTTTCTGAAGTACTCTCTCCCCCTACTCAAATTAGTTCCAATAAAGTACTTATGAATTAAGTAGTACTGAAACTGGTGATTATGATTTTATTTGCACTTTTTTCAGAGATTTTATTGTGCTATTTTATCAATAAACAACATTTACTTACCGAGCTTTACTCCTTAAACCATTATCAAATTCGAGTCAAAAACCCAGGGCTCCAACACTCGAAGCCAAGCTCCATTTCATAAGTTAACTAATAATTACATAAAGCTACCTTCTAGCTGATGGATAGGGATTTAGTAGAAAAAAAAACTGATTTTTCTGCTATACTGGGGGTAGAGTACTTACAAAATGGGGCGTAGCTTAAGGGCGTGTGTACTTCGGATTTTTTTAACTCAGCTGGTAATGATTTTAAGAGGGAATGCTTGCCAAGTAAAGTTTTTAATTGATAGTATAGTACCTTGAAATCTTTAAAAAATATTCGAACAAAATCATAAAATCATCAGAATCAATCACTAGTACAAAAATATTCAAACGTAGCTCTACTTACTAGTTTGGGACGGAGACGAAGGGAGTATTACCTTTTAACTAAGCATATTTGATTTTTAAAATATGCAATTTTCACGCAGTAAATTAAAAAAAAAAAAAAACGCCAAGGGAGAAGAGCTGCCAAAGATAGGGGAAACCCAATAACAAAGTGCATTTCCTTGTTTGTTTGTGTCCTGAGAACTAATTGACTGATATCAATGGATTTTTTTCCAAAGATTTATAATGAAAATAGGGACCAGTGTTGTGCAAACAAGCAAAGCTTGTTACTTCTTATCATATATTTTCATTATCCTTTTAATTTTTCATATATTTTCATTATCCTTTTAATTTTTCATATATTTTCATTATCCTTTTAATTTTTCAATTGAAGTTCGGTTAAATTTTCAGACATTTTACTTTGTATCCAGCAAAATCACAGCTCCGACAAAAAATTTGGATTTATTGGAAGTTCATCTATAAAATGCTTCTTAGTCTGATTTAATGTAGACCGGGATTTCTCACTTTTTGTTGACAATACCTTCAGGCGGCAGATATGGCAATAAAATTAATGCTGCATTTATTTTAGCTGTAGAAACTATGTATAATGGAAAAATTCATAATTATGACAAATCATGTAACACAAATTGACATAGAAAAACCTATAAATTTAGTGTATGAAGTGGGAAAATAAACAAAAAATGCTTATTATTGTTATTACAATTTTCAAACATGCTGCTATACTATCTTTTCTTTTTAAATCGAGGTTAAACATTAAAACTCTACTTTCAATAATTTATTTTAATTTGCGGAAATTTTTTAAAAAATATTGAAAATATTCTGCTGAAATATTAAGCACAAAGATAGAGTTCTTTATGGAAATTAATATTTTCTCTATCTTAAAATGATTTGTATTAAATTAATATTTACTTTACTTCATGTTTTATGCAAGTAAAAAAAAAGGCTCCACAAATAATGAACATAAGCACTTATTGCTAGAAACATCTGCTGCAGGGAAAGAGATTATATAAACAACATGGGATAAGCATTTAAAAGTCTTGTCTACGAGCTTAACAAAATAAAAGACGGTATCATTTCGGATCCAAAAGTTGATATAAACGGTTTGCATTTATTTTTTATTGCATCAAGCGCTTTTTTTTCCTCGAGTTTCATCGATTTTATTCAAAGATTGCTAAACAATTATTTTAAAATATTTTCTACGAACACTTTTGTGTTATAAAGTTCTTGATACTTTTTGATTATTAATTTCTTCAAAATCAATTTTATTTTGCTACTTAAATATTTCATGAAGTTTTGTAATATTGTTTACCCATTCCAAAATATTAATTTTTACTAATGGGTATAGCAATATTTCATTGAAAATGATAAGTTTGCGAACACTTTTGGGAACTACTGTATAAATTATTATATTGAAAAAACATTAAATGTAGAGTGGAAGAAGAAAAAATATCAATACTTACTGGGGGATTGGTACATAGTATTTTTTTAAGAAAATAAAAATGCGGAATGAAACAAATTTGAACTATTAAACTAAAAAATACACTTCGTTTAACAGAATTATTTTTGTAAAATTCATGGAGAAGAATGAAAACACATAACCATGTAATATATTCCACGTTGAAATTAAAAGCTTCAAAGTTCTATGCCATTTATAAAAGCGCTGTATATCATCTGTGTTAGTTTAGCTATGGTGGAGTGTTTTTTTTTTTTTTTTGTAAGTTTAAATTCGTACAAATTCTTTAGTCATGCTTGTAATTTTTTTAACGAAATAAAGGAAGTACGTTTTTGGAAATAAATGTCAACAAACCAATATTCTCTTTTTCAAATAAAAGAAAAATAACGCTAGCTAAGCCTAACGTGGAGGTGACACGAAGTTAACAACACACAGAATTCTAAACCTAATCGAACCGTTCGTTTTCAATTTTAATGTGTTTTAAATACAACAATAAACACAACACTAAACAAAAATGTAACAATACATAAAAGAAGGCACATTTCACATACAAATTTCAATAAATACTAACCTTTTTTATGAATCCTGTAGGATAATTTCCGTAAGATAATTTAACGAGCAAGTACAAGACTGAAACGAAAATTCCCAGAATGCACTGCAATATGACGAAATTGGGAAGAAATAATTTCGTCAAAAATTTGAGATTTCTGGTTTCGTCAAATATCACGTGATTCGGTGACGAAAGGATCGTCGAAAATAACGAAATAGTGCTCGAGGATTGCCGAATCGTCAAAATTGAGCGTTTCATTTTTGACAGTGTAGGAGTTTAGTAAGACCTCATTTGGAGTATGCTGTTCAGTTTTGGTCGCCTTATCTGAAGAAAGATATTTTTGTATTGGAAAGGGTTCAAAGAAGGGTAACTAAATTAGTAAGGGGACTCTCCGATTTAGATTATGATACCAGACTTAATAGGCTTAACATGTATAGCCTGGAGCAAAGGAGAGTCAGAGGGGACATGATTCAGTTATTTAAATTTATCAAAATGAAAGATGTAAATGGATTAAATTTTTGCGGGGAAAGCAGGACAAGGGGTCATTGTTTTAAGCTATTTAAATCTCAGGCTAACTTGGAAATCAGGAAAAACTACTACTTTAGCAGGGTCGTGGGCACTTGGAATAGCTTACCGAAAGAGGCGGTAATGAGCAAGGGAGTGGATACCTTTAAGAGGGCCATTGATCTTCATTGGGGACTAATTAATTGACTAGGACCAGCCTAGCTGGGCCCAGAGCCTGTTGCTGGTCGTCACATTTGTATTTGTATTTGTATTTGTATTATTATCTCCTACTGATTGAAATAGCTGCGGTTTCAATATAGTTAAGCTAATTTCTGTACCTCAGAGCAAGAAGGACGTAAGCCCAAAAATTGCGATTTCCCGCACTGTTAAAAATTCAGGAAGATTTTCTGGTAATTGTTACTGTAAAATGGCGGACTTACAGCATCGCTGATTTTTTACGGTAATTTATACCGGAGAAATAAGCGATCCCAGCTCCAATTGGATGCTGCGGCCTAACGAGGAAATCGTATAATTTTACAGTAACATTTGATTTTTACGGTAATAGTTACTGGCAATATGGATCCCAGTCACAATTACCGTAAATTTTCCGGAAAATTTTTAACAGTGCGTTTATTAGTGCATTGTACGTAGAAGTCTATTCCGCATTGAGCCACGTGAACGTAATTCTTGAGAAAAAAAATCCTTTTTAATTTTTTACCAGAGTTAAAAGAGCGCGCGTCCCATCTTTTGCATGCGTCAAAAAAAGGTTTTTCCTCTCTCGTGTAAAATTATCATAATGTGACTTACGTCCTTCTGGCTCTGAGGTACAGATTTCAGACCTTAGTGATCGAAAAAGAAAAAGAGTCGTCAGGAAAATATGACCGTAATAGTGGATCAATAACTATTATTTAAATGATGTCCAGTCAAAAAATAGCCTATTCATAAATTTAGTAAATTAAAGGAGTGGTTTTCATTCCAAAGTTTTTAATCAGAGCGTTTTAATTTTCTAAAGAATTATTGTTCTGTTTTTGTTAAATCGAACAGTTGAGAACGATTAATCCTATTTTCGGATAACTGTTGATGTTTCGAAAAACATTCCTCCACTAAAACACATCTGCATCTACTCAAACAAAGAACTTCCTTACACATATAATCAACAAGCATCATATCAGTAATCTGGACTGATTGATGTTTGATTGATATTGATAGAAAGCATGCCAAATAAAAACTGACATGTCTTTGTTATTGAGATAATATGCTGTCATTCCAATTGACATCGTTAGTGGAGGCATAAAAATTACGGATTTAGATGCTATTTATCATTTTAATTTATCAGATGTATCCGTATTTCAATTATTTATCTTTTTCTCTGCTAATGTTGCATTTATTCCTTCATGAGTGTTACGTGTGTTTTGTTATTTTATTTATTTATTTACTTTTCCAAGTTTTTGTTTTTGTAATCATTGAGTTTATTATGCCTGAAAGTGGTATTTAGTCAAAATAACTCGATGTCTAAAGTTAATACCTCATTTTTAAGGTTTTAAGGTTCGATAAAACTTAATGAAACTTGAGCATGAAAATATTAATTGATATCCTGCCACTGAAACTTTTAATAGAAATTGTTTGTTTAATTCTTTTGCCTGCTTCTTTTTCTTGTTTTGTTATTTGTTTTCTTTCTTTCTTTCTTTCTTTTTTTTTTTTAAATTCTTCTTCCAATAAGGGGCATTTTCCAGAAAACGTAACTTTGAACGCAAATATTTTTCAATTTCGAAACCTTTTGTTTTCTTTATTTTTCACTCTTACATGAAACTGTTACTTACTAGAAGTAACCATAAACAATGGCCCAGCTAAGTTTCAATTATTTTACTCATAAATAAAATTAAAAAGCCTTGTTCACGAAAAAAAAAAGAAAGAAAGAAAAACCTTTTAATGTTTAAAAATCGAGGCCAATTTATTATCAAAGTAGTAATTTTGTTAATTGTGCAACTCTTGTACTCTTAACGTAGGTAAAGGCATTAATGGATTTCCATTAACTAGTTTCAGTTTTGATTGTAGCAATCCATACACACTTAGGAAGAATTGAAAGATCATTTATTTTAACTGAAATGTGTAAATGAAGTTAACTGAACAGTAATTCTTTAATTCTATAAAACATTCAGTGTGCAAGAATAGATGTTTAGAGCGCTAAGTTGTGCTATGTTCAGCTGGGATGGGTTTATGAGTATAAACTAGTGTATTAGAATCAGCAATTGTAGTGTTAAAACCAAAGCCTCGAGAGGGGGGGTGACCCCCACCTCCTGCTTTGCCACCGATGAACAGTATACCTTTTGCTATATTTACGACTTTGAAACGGATAATGTCACAAGTGAAAGTGTTTTCCAGAAAGCTTTCGCATCCTTCCGTGAAATAATTGAATGCTTAAAATGGATAGTTATTATACAATTTAGGAATTAGTTACGTTAATTAGTTTAATGAAGCAATTTCTTCATTCTGACTTCCGACGGAGTCGTTCAGGAAGCACTTTTTTTCGCTCTGCCGAAAAATACGAGGTTGATGTTTCCCGCAGTCATATAATTTTTATGATGCACCTTAAAAATATTTAACTAAAAATAGAAGACAGTTCATCTCTCGTCTGTCTACTCCATCCCTCTACTTCTACCCAAAAAGTGTTAAGGTTTCCATTTTGCGCTTCATTTCTATCTGCGTTGTTCTTTCTTATTTCTCGATATTTTTGAAGATGTGAACTAAAGTTTGGAAAGCAATTTTTGGTTTTGGGAGCCACCCACATATTATTTCATACTTTGAGGGGGAGGGTTTGTGAAATTGTGCGTTTGTGTCAAGAGGGAGGAAAGGGGTAATAAGAAGTGTGATGTCACGCATTTTTATTACAATTACTTACATATTACAGTTATTTTTACATGGATCAAGGGGAAGGGGTAAAGTTAAGTGTGACATTTTGGGAAAAAAGGGTTGCGGGGTCAAATGTAATGAAAAAAGTGTGACATCACTTATGGACAGCTCCTTTAATAAATCCTTCTTGTTTAAAAAATGATGAAAGGCTTTAACTGCCAATTATCTATTCCTATTCCTATTCAGAGTCACAACTGACTACAACTGTATTTATGTCGAGGACTGCATACTAAGTGCCTTGCCTCCATTATTTTATATACCGATAGATGGCAGCACCATCACCGGATCAAACAGTTAATGAGAATTTAGAACTAGTCCAGGAGCTAATAGCTACCTGGTGCTAGCACCCCCAGAGGTATCGTTTCACATGGAGGACATTGAGACCACGAGCATATTTAACGTCGCCCAGTCCCCTTTAATGACGATGGTGGGTCTTCGACTATCGAGGTTCGAACTCAGGACCCTCCGGCCCCGAATCCGACACTCTACCGATCGGGCTACCACGGCCCTGCCAATTGTCTGAGAAACAACGGTGGTGCAAAAAAAAAAAAAAAAAAAAACAGGAAAAAAGAAAAGGAAAATGCACTCTTTCTAAGATTACCTCTGGAAAAAAAGAAAATGCTCCCTGTTGGGTCGTATAATGTCCGACGTTAGGAAACACTGATTGCGCGTTTAAGGAGAGGGAAAGCCAATATTTTATCTCCAACTTGCAACTCGAAACAACAAGTGTCAAGTGACGCATGTTCAACAATAAGGTTTAAATAAAATAAAGTTTAAAAGAGGAAACAATAGTGTAAAATTTGCCCCCGACGTGTAGAAAAGATCAATTTTATGACTCAAAATTTAAATTTAAGCCTCTTTGGATTTTTTCTTAAATTCCGAAAATTCAGCCATTGTTAATATTCCATTTCACGGATTTTATGGTAAAAACCTCTATGTGAGTTCCTGAGCATCGAAGGATCAAGGACATCTATGCCAAATTTGTGCCAAATTTGACAAAGATCCGACGTAAACTATGGATTTGTTTAAAGAAACCCCTATGAAAGGTGGGGGATCGCCCTTCAGGGATACGAAAAAACTCCTATGTGAGTTCCTGAGCCTCAAAGGATCCCCCCCCCTTTTTTTTACAATTATAAAAGTTGCATGAATAAAAAAAATTCTTATTCCATGTTTGGAGACAATTTTCGCCATTATCGGGTTATAACATTTTCTGCACACAGCATTATCATTTGTTAGTTGCATTTTGCGTTCCTTGAAAGCATATTAAATAAACTTTTTCCTAAATTCTTTCGCTTTTTAATTCGTAGATTTGAAGCATTTTTATTCGTTTTCCCCGCCACAGAAAATTCAATTTTTTTAAATGGATAATAAAATCAACATTTACTTTTACCTTCTCACAGAACATAAAAAACAATTTGGGATTCCACACAGACATAACGCCTATCAATCGCATGTATTTTCTCCATTACTGGCTCACGTGAGCTACGGAAAGGAGGGGACCAGGCCAAGGTCATTCCCATTCCATCAACTTTCTAGCTTCGCGCCATCTAGTGCTGCTTCATATCAGAACTGCAACGCGAATCGTTCGGCACCCTCTAATGATTTGCGTCCGGTTTTACATTAAATCGTTGAAGATTTTGAATTAATTTTTCATCCACTATTCTTTGCGAGGCTGAATGAATTGCATTCATTCATTATGATGAAAAAGGTCATTGATTTTTAAATCAGAGGCGTTGTATATTTTGTTGCCAACCAGAATATAAGAAGACGGAAAAAGTTTAAATGATTTTCGTCATATTTATTTTAAGTTGCATAGATGTTACGTAACTGCTACTCAATGCATGCCCTGATCAACTGTGTGTATATGCAGCAAATATTTAAGCGATTTCTTTCTTCCACCCTGAAATTATGTAGTCCCAGACTTACATGTTAAATGAACGAGATATCTTGTCAAGAACCGCAAGATGATTAAATCCGCTTAGGGAATAATCTTTTCATGACTTGTTTAGTAAATAATTGCATCAAGTGATTCAGTTCTAGAACTGAATTTTTTAAAAAAAGAAAAATTAATTTGAATTTTGTCATCTTAAATTCAAATTATGTTTTTTGCAATCACGAGTGTGTGTATGTAGGCGTTTGTGTGTGGGGAGGGGGGTATGTGTTTGTGTGAAGGGGGTATGTGTATGTGTGTTTGGGCATGTGTGTTTGTGTCTGTGTGCAGGCATGAATGTGTGGGTAGTTGTGTGTATGAGTGTTTGTGCGCGTGGGGGCGGGTGTGTGTAGGCATATGTGTTTGTGTCTGTGTGCAGGCATGAATGTGGGGGTAGTTGTGTGTGTGTATGTTTAGGTGTCTGTATGTATGCGTGTGTGTATGTGTTTGTGTATGTGTGTGTAGATGTGTTTGTGTATGTGTGTGTAGATGTATGTGTGTTTGTGTGTGTGTGTAGTTGTGTATGTATGCGCGTGTGTGTAGGATATGGATGCAACCTGGAGACGGTTTTCGCTATGGGAGCAGCATCGTGAGGAGCCGGTCGACGGTGGTGTTGCAGAGGGTGGCGGGGGGAAAATAAAATCATAGGAACCATGGGTGCCCGTATGCAAAGTTGCAAGGGGGGCTCAAATATTCCCCCCCTCCTGGTTTAGCTGGATATTTTCCCCGTGGAAACATATTTCAGGGCAGATTAGAGTCATTACAATTTGACCTTTTTAATAACTTATTCATTAATGGCTGGAAAATGAATGTTTTTACATTTTCAAAGAAAAAAGTACTAAAAGTGAGTAAGTTCTAATTTCAAGGGGGGGGGGGGGCTTGAGTCACCCCTTGCCCCCTATATGGGCGCCCTTGATAGGAACATCAAAACAGTCAAATGACAGCAATAAGCAATCGTGATTGCTCAGAAAAAAAAAATACTTTGGAACAGAATAATTTTGAATACTAAGTAGGGGATGTATCGTTCATGAACGAACGGGTCTTAACTACCGATTCCTTAAAATGAACGATGCAGTACGATTTCCTAACAAAATGAACGACCGTTCTTTTGAACAATAATAGTTATTGTACAAGGTTCACTCTGTCTCATTCAATTTCTTTATTATTATAATTTTTTAATGCCTGTTAGTATTACATTCATTTTACATATTACTCCCTAACCTACGTTCCTGCTTTCGCGCACAGAAGCATTAAGTCTAATAAAATTGCAGTTAACTAATTCAATTATTAATGAGATCCCTGATACTGATGCTACGTCACTAAATATTGAATATCTGTCGCAATTTTTGTAAAGGATAAGCGAAAATCTTCTCCTCTCGAATATATTTAGGCGGTTTCTTTCTTTGGTCATGATATGATAGACAGCACGAAAGCCTTTCATACCCTAAAAAAAATTCTTTTCTCTCTCTCCTCTTTTTTAAATTTCTTTCTTACTTTCCTTAATCTATGTCAGCCTTTCTGAAAATATTGATAAAAGACAGCATAAATGATGAATTTGAGTATTAATTTGACTTGAAATTGTTAGGAAAAATGAGATATTTGCATTGATTAAATTTTACAATGCTTATGTAAATAAGAGGAGACAGTGCATAAGAATTCTTTTGTTTGATTTTTTTCTGAATATTTCAGGAATAATTTGGGGTCATATTTAGAAAGCGAAGAAGTGAAAAAAGAGGCACCGCTTTAGATTTCGCTTTGGATGGGGACAGAGAGACAGGATTACATCCTGAAAATGGCAAGCCAGTCTTCTTCTAGAATGAGCAATATTTACATGCATACGCACTGGGAGGTCACTGTGACCCCATGGGAGGCACCCCATGGGAGGTCACTGTGACCTTCCGAAAATTTCCTCATTCGGAAAATTTTGTCTGGCAATTCGGCAAAATTATCATAATTTGGAAAATTTTGTCTGACGATTTAGCAAAATTACCATCATTCGGCAAATTTTGTCTGACGATTCGACAAAATTATCTTCATTTGGCAAAGTTTGGAGTTCCATTCGGCAAACTGGGAATTTCTGCCCTCTCAAAAATTAAGTCCCTGCATATTTATTATAATGTACAATAATAGACAAATTCACTTCATTACGTTCTTAACGTTTTGAATAATGCTCACAAGCGAATAACGTACCTAGATTCTCAAGAAGTCAACAAATAATCATTAGAATTTTTTTTTTTTAATCAGAATCATTTAATTTTTCATAAATGTCTTTTTCATAGACAGCAAATAAAATGTAGTGATATACTTCTGTACATAACTTTACCGTAACGAAATTTTGAAATGTTATTTATTTTACAGTTTTATTCAAGTCGGCTACCCAGAATAGCTGCTCCTAAGCATCTGCCCAACCTTAGGAGTTGGTGCATAAATTTTAGGTTCGTATATCATTAATTTGTATTGAATGTTATCAAATATATTAATTTGTTTGGATTTTCTTGTAATTTTTCTGATTTAATTTTTAGACACTTTTAATGGAAAGGTTTTTTTTTAGTGCCACAGATTTATAAAGGCGCTTGCTAAGTAACAGTATCGAATTTACGGTTAAAGGCAGAGACCGATAAAAATTGTAAAATCTTAGAAGCCATGAAAACATTTTAAGCTCCAGACAAATTATTCCTCGAAGTTTATAGGAAATTTCAGTGTAACATTTCTTCTGAAAGATTCTTTTTCAAGAACCAATCGCCTAGGCATTTCTTCCCTGACGCCCGGATTTTCTTGTCGGACCCTGATTATACGTATGTATATTGTTGCTTTTGAGAATTCTGATACCGAGAAAAAGAAAAGTTTGATAATATTAATAAATATTTAAATTTTATTAAATTAAATTAATTATTAGATTATTTATTAAATTAAACTAATTATTAGATAAATATTTAAATTTTATTAAATGAAATTTTAAAAAATTTAGAAATTTAAAATCAAAATACAAGGACACAAAAGTTGGAATTTAAAATCCAATTTTTATTCCGTGATATTTCCTTAAATTTAGCATTTGATGTCCATTCACGGGCATAAAAATTCAAATTTTAAGTTAAATTTTTATTCAATGAGATTGTTTTAAATTTAGCAATTAAAGACCAAGTGCAATAATGCAACTACGTAGATTGAATGGTCTTTCACTATTTGCAGTTTTTCTGATGTGGTGCAGAGTAAGTGGCGGAGTCAGGGGACCGTAATTCCCTGTGAATTATTAAAGCTATACATATAAATATGTGAGTTTGTATTTATGTAAGCGTCATACGCCAAAGCCCACTCCCCCATGAAACATTTCTCGCTACACCACAACTAAGAGAATATCTCTTTTAAAATTTAACATTTTTTGCTCCTTATTATCTCCTATGAATAAAAATCCAAATTTTAGGGTTATATTATAGCCTTTAACGTTCTACTTTAAAGGTTGTAATCTAAAGAATTTACTCCCAGTCTTGTCAAAATGCAAGACACTTTAACGTTCAGCTTTAAGCGTACACATATTGTTACTATTTAGATCTTAAACATACATTTTCATTCCATTACTTTGATATCATTTCTTTACTTTTATATGTAATGTCAATGTTTGTAAATTTAAATATGGATATTGTGCTGTTTCATTTTATGTGTATTATGTGTTATCTGTTTTTGTGCGTTTGAAAATGAATACCCTAGCAAACAAATATCTTCCAGTATCTTCTTAGTTCCCCAACAAATAAACCTCATGCTTTTATGTGTCAAAAAATTGGTAATCATGCTGCGCAGCCTTTTAACAATCATTCTTAGTGTGGGTAATAATGTCAGCAAGCGTTCAAGGCGTTGGGGGGGGGGGGGGGTGCAGTTTCAAAAAAAGTGATTTTTTTCTTTTTTGTTTCGTCTTGTAGTTTAACATTTCAAAAATATATTCCCAAAATTTCAAGTCATTTCGAGCAAAATTCTCAAAGTTATCAAGTACAGTAAAACCTGTCTACAACGATACTGTTGGGTCCTAAAAAAATATTGTAATACGCAGGTTATCGTTATAGACAGTTTGATTATTCATGCTGACATTTTGCTGGGGCCAAAAAAAAAAAAAAAAAAAAAGTTATAGACAGGTTATCGTTATACTCACTTTTCACTGTATTCAGTCTCTGCTCCTTTAAACTGAAGCTCCGACAGCTGCAAAAGAATGCAGCAGTTCTGACAGCTGCAGACGCTCAGATATAATCACACCATTTTTATTAAAAAAAAATTCGCAAAAAATGTATTTTTTGACTCTGAAAACCCTACCCCTCCCTTAACGTCCCTGCGTGTTCACGTCGTCAAATCTTCTGAACTGCATTATGTCTTAATCTGCGTACGTAGTAGGGAGATAACTTGGTGCTTGACTTTGGACGAGCTCACTTATGTTTGGGTTCCAAAAGGAGAAATACTTAGATTGACTCACTGTCAGTAATAGTTGGCGCAGAGGAAGCCGATTCTCCTCACTCTTATTTTAACGGATTGAATTCTTTAAGTCAAAGTCCGATTAAGATATCCGGGGGCCCAAGGCCAGACGCTTTTTCAGGACCCCCTTGTAGTCAAAACTTACAATTTTAGTCATTGACTAAAAACAGTTTTAGTGATTTGGGGGCCCTTTAAAAAGCGGGAGCCCTATGTCACGGCCTAGTTGCCCTATTTAGCAATCAGACTTTGGTTTAAACCACAGGGGATAGGAACTCAGTTCATAAAAGCTAAACTATAGTAGCAGCTGACTTACAGAGGTCACGAATTTAAAAAAAAAGACATAGCTGTCAGTATTATGAGTATTATGTATCAGTAATTAGTTTGCAAACGATTAAAATAGTAAACGTAAAAAAGTCGCCGAATTCGTAGAATACTTGAAAATAAGTTGTTAAATTCGCCAACCATAATCTTTAATCTATAAATAACTCGAACTTTGGTTATCTAATATTTGGCTAATTGCGCTGAGGGTTTTGCTCTCTAAAAAACCGTACAGGAATCTTTTAACACTGGATTATTTAACTGTGTATTATCTGTCGTAACATTATATCCCGTGTAGATCGCCTGGCTTTTTATTCCAACTAGGCATAATGACACACTTCGATTCTTTCACTGCTATGTTAGTATGAAGTTTAAATTCAGTTGTTTTGTTATTGAAACTAAAAAGGGGATGAATTAATGTACTGCATAAGATTGTTGAAGCAGTTGAGTGCAGGGGTAACATGTTTGTATTTCTTCAGTAAGATGTTATGCATAATTTATTAAGAGACTAGCTGACCCAGCCACGCGTTGCTGTGGCAAAGAAGTTGGATTAAAATAAAATTTTACTCATTATTTTGATAGAATCAAATAAATATTTTTAATAGAGTTTAAAATAGTATAGCCGATTTTAAAACATATGAGATTGATAATGGGCGTGATTCAATGTACAAACGATTCATAAATGTTCCTGGAAAATTATGGGCAGCTGATGTGGCCAATTTTCGCCAGGAACATGTCATGCCAAAACCCGGAAAGTTTTCCGATAAAAGTTAATAACCTTCCTGATATTATCTCGGAAACCTCTTCAAAAATTCGAAGATCTTTCCGTTTGAAGTTAGTCGTGTTTCTTGAACTTTGGTGTAAACTTAGGAAGGAATAAAAAAAAAGAGCTTAGCACCTTTCTGATTTATTAAGGAACTTCTATAAGCAGTAATGCAAACATAGCCAAAGCTTAGCCAGAACTGCAAGCAAGTATAGAAAATTTTTACTCAGTAACGTTTCGGATTTTTTTTTTTTTTTTTTTTTTTTTTTTTACAGTGCAGGCTGAAGAAAGTACTTTTTGAATTCAGTAAGAACTAACAAAATTTTCTATGGAAAAAGCACTATGCTTACGCTTAGTAAAATTTGTAAGTATGACTTTGGCCAAAAAAAAAGCAAAAATAACTTGAAAGTGATGGTAAATATCGAAACTGATTGTAAAATAACCGAATGTAGAAACTAAGGGTAAACCACCTTACGCTTTTAGATTCTACATAACATTTTATTCATGTCTGCTTTCTCTATAGTTTGTAATCAATAACTTCTTTACAAAATACACTAACTAAATTAAAAACATAATAATTAAATTTCTCAATGAAGTAGATAACATTGACTTCGAACTATTGTTTCTGTTATTTGAAAACTGAAAACTGTCTAAGCACTAAGTTGTGCACAATGTTCTTGCTTAACCAGTCTTTTGCTTATACGAAAAGTATGATAACTTTCCACTTGTGAGTAGGTGTTATATGGTTGCCCATGATAGAAATATTTATGTTTCAAGTCCAAACCGAAAGAAGACATTGTTTGTTGTTGAGATCTATTTATGGTCTTTGCAAAAGCTAAACGAATCAAAAATTGAAGCCTTTCAAATGTGTTTGAAAATTATGACGCTATTAATGGATTAAGTGGACACAAACATTTCTCCTTTAAACTTTATCGTCAAAATTGTTGAATTATTGATGAAGAAACGTGTATCGTTGCAAAATTTAGGTGGGTTTAAATCGCGAAAAAGAATAAATTGTTGAGCCAATTTTCAACCGGAAATCGTGTAGTCGCATTCCTGGTGTATCCAGGGAATTTAAAAATTCAGTTGGAATATTTACTGCTTTGTTTTCATCGACAACTGTATAGACTTGTTCAGCATCAATGGGGAGCTTTTTTTTTCAGCCGTCAGTAATGGCCCATTATTCGCAATAATTGTAGCTAAGACAGCGTCATTGCTCTGTTGTTATACGTTGAAAATTAGTGTTAACTAAGTCGGTGGCCCAACTGTCAGGTGACGGCATATCATAATAACTAAGTGGCAAATTTGAAATTGAAACGCAAAAACCTTCAGTTAAAACTAAAAGTTCATATTTATCTCTGGTGGTAAAATCTGGATTTAAATATTTGTGTGTTTAGTAAATTTTATGAAATACGTCTTCAAACGTAAAAGTTATATTGTTTCTCTTTAAAAAATGATGATTGTGTTGGATAGAATGTCGTCAAAATTGTTTTAAACAGTTGACGAATACTGTTTCTCCTTACGTCAAACCTGCATTAGAAAGTGTCAACTCCCAATGCCTTTGTGCGACCAATAAATACAATTTCTGACATGCATAGTGATATGTATTTGACAGTCGACATAAGACGATCCACAAATACTCCTGTCTGTTCGAAAATGTTTACCGAAACCAAAACTGCTACAAAACCAGCGCGATTACAGAGGCAATTATGATTTAAAAAAAATTTAATTTATCTGGAAATAGACTCTCAATTAGTTCAGTTTTCGTCTCAACGGCAGTGTAGAAATTGTCTGTCTATTTGTTGTACTGTATATTTTGATACAGTTCAATTTCACCGTTTCCAATACCCAGCAATTGCTTAGAAAATACTTCAGGGATTAGATTATTTTGCGTTTATACTCGCATTATCTCGACATTACGCTATAAAAACGATTGTTTTAAACATGCTTTGATTTCATCGGAATAACTGGTAATGTCTGCCGGAAGTCCACAGACAGTATTCAGACAATTTCGCCTAAAAGTTTATCGTTGCCGTTCAAATCTTGCACAATCTTATGATGTGCTTCGAATTAATGCTTTTACTCATGAGCCATAGTACACTTATCCGAAATTTTAATTTCACTCCTCTCTTGCAACACTACAGCCATTCCACGTTTTTTTTTTTCTTTTAAATGTTTACACATTGCGTTTTGTTTGTTATGAATATCTAATAGGCAACTTTAAAGCTGAATGTGCTGTTCGTCTACCATCTAAAAAAAGTTAGCAGCAATGCCTGACGATGCAATTCTCATTGCAATTTTCTGTAGTGAACGTATCTTTGCAAGAATTAATGATATTTAAAGTTTCTTGGGGAATAAAATAAAGAAAATTATTGTTTTCCGTTTAAATTCATTATACTTCCTGAAATTAACATGGATTAATTTTGAAGAATTTAGTAGTCTTCTTAGTTAAAGGAAGTTATGTTTCTAGCACCTTCAGAGAAGTCTATCGCAGGTTTAATATAATAGCCTGGAACCTTCCTGCTTTTCTAAGAAAGCTCTCAAAGCATTAATGCACACATTGCCAACGCGAAGACAGATCTCAAGCAAGTATCTCGAATGCAACTCTTGCAAAGCTTCGCGATCCAGATGTCTTTTCGCACACATTGGGCGTTGAGTCAATCTGGATGAACCGTAATCGTTTCAAAACCGATACACCTATTTAATACGTTTAGTTAATCTTGATACTGGTGGAGAAAAATATTTTTCACAACGGTGTGAAATCTGCAATTTGTAGCAATTCAAGGAAACGTTTTGAAAAATATTGTTGATTTTCTCAGGAAGTGAATAATAACCTGTAATATCCCGAAACGTTATATGGAAATTCTAAGCAACATTTCTGAGTTTTTTTATCATGGTGTTTTCAGTAGTAAGTCATACGATGTTAGAGTTATATCGATTAATTAACTTACACCGCCATCTATTACGAATTTTTAGAACTAAACAATTAATTCAGACTATTATTGCATAATTAATATGAAATTTGCAATAAAAAATTATAAAAACTATCCTATCTTTTAAGTTGGACCAAATTACAGATACGTATAAAATTTGATAAAAATCGGTTCAGTAGTTACGGAATTTACCCCGAACAAACATTGTGACACGAGATTTTTTATATATATAGATATATTTATTTCACACTAGACATGTGTTTCAAGGTTACAGCGAATCTTTTCTACGGTGTTGCAATAGTCCATTCAATTTCCCCCCTAGTATTTTGATTCAAAATTCAGTTTTGATGACTGCGTTGTAGCGTTGAATAAATGCGTTTTATTTTATAATCAATGGACTTTGTATACATTCTGAACATGTTTAGGTTTCATACAGACTTATTATTCTGTGAAGAGTGCTGAGAAATATGATAAATGAAAAGAAAATGAGTTTTCTCCGATGAAGAGTTTATAAGCCGCAGAAATACATGTTAATGGACGCCGGAGAGTCGGAACTCCGTCTGCTACGTGTTTGTTGACAGCTCACATACCCGCAGTGATGTCACGTGAGTAGAGTTCATTTGCGATGTACTTGAATATGGTACGAAATTTTTATGGACAGTTAGTCCTCAATTGATCGATCAGTCCTTCTAATAGAACACTCAATCGATCCGTTTAATAGATCAGTCTATCCTATCATTCATTCATGCAATTAACCGTTCAGTGGATCAATCAATCAATCAACCAATCCATCCAATAAATCAGTCATTTATATATGTATTCATTCAATCAATCCATCAATATATCATACATTCATTAAATTAGTTCATTAAGTCAGTCAATCAATCTTTCATTTCTTCAGTTCTTCCTTTTTCTAATCAATATCAATCATTCAATCAATCGATTCATTCAATCAAGTTATTTTTCATTCACGAGTTTATTCATATATTCACTCATTTATTCATTTATGTATTTATTCACTCGTTCTTTTCATATTGTCATTTCATCTCTCATTCTTTCACATTTTTGCATTTTTTCATTTATTAATTAGTTTATTCATTTATTATCTCATTCATTCAGTCATAATATTACCTTTATCCCAGGGGTTCCTAAACTTTTTCGATTCGCTGCCCCCTCTGAAGAATTAGAACTATCTCACTAACTATCAGAGCAGGGCCGTGTTCAAGGGGAGGGTTTTAGGGGTTAAACCCCTCCCATTGGGGCTAAAATAATAAACTAAATGAAGAAAATGTATATTTGACTTTAATTTATTTCAATTTGAAATTTTAGTGTTCTTAAAAAAAATGAAAAAAATGAAGAAAAAAAAACTTTTCTTCAATTTACGACTTTTAGAGCTTTACCAACTGGAATAAAATTCTGGAAAAACTGTTGTTGAAGAATATTTCAGTGTAATTTGCGTCTGAAATAAGCGTTTTATTGCTTCGTTTATCAAGCATTATTTTAGAACATAATACCTGATATACATGCTGCATTATGAAATAATCTGTTTGCAGTTTATCACACAAATCGCAATATGCCGCATAGTAAACGAATTTAATTTAAAAAAAAACATAAGTTTTTTTTTTTTTTTTTTCAAGAAACGAACAAGGCATTTTAAGTAAAAAACCTGAAGTCTGTGAGGGATTGAAATCCCTCCCCCCCCCACTTTGCTCTAGTAAACATTTAGAAGCTTTAAAACCCCTCCCTTTTTGAAAATCTGGACACGGGCCTGTATCAGAGTAGCTATTAGAATAGCATTAATTACGCCTGCTATTGAATTCAGGCAAATTGAAATTAATTTGAACTAAACGCAGCATGATTACTTGAGTCGAATAAGAGTTTAGTTGATGTATGCGCAACAGTGCTCAAAATATAGTAATTTTTAACTGATTGTGATGAAATTAACACGGGCGAACTTAGGTTGATTCAGACTTGGCACCTGCCTTAAAATTTATAAGAAGACTTATGCCACAAAGCAGTGATCGTTTTTCTTTTCTTTTTTTTTTTCATCATCCTTAAGGTAAAATTCGTCACTAACATGTGGAATAAAATGCTTAGAATTTCTTAAATGTTTACTGTGCTAACTTTTATAACAAAACAATCCAATAAAAGTCGAAGCATATGTCTAACTATCCGCTAAGTGCACAAGTATAGTTAAACACGTACGTAAACTTCACCATTATGTGCCGAGAAAGATGTCAATCGTAGATTCCTGATCAGCCAGGTGATCAAGGGCGCATACATTCAGTAACGTTCGCAGGATTTTCTCGAAAAGGGGGTTGCAAGGGTTCAGTTTTTCCCAAACATATATAATCCTGTTTCGCTCCCCCCCCCCTCCCTCTCAAATTAAGCAAAGTCTAAATTTGTAGCCGTGCGATTTTTTTGATAGAGCAAATACAATTTTTTCCGCCCTTTGCATTTGATCTCAATTTTAAAGTCATCAATGTTCAAACCTTTTGTGAATAAAAGAAATTAAAAATATTATATCTTTTGTTGTAAAGACAACACGTTTCATTAAATCTTTACATTAGTAATATAATCCTAGTTGAAAGTGCAGGGGTTTGAGCAGAAATGGGAAGTTAGGGGCATTCGCACATTGTTTTGAATTATAGATGTAAAAAACACGCGATTTTAGACGATTTTTGGCGATGTTAGAGGAAGGAGTTCTTCAGGCACCCACCCCTGAAATAAATTTCGAAATGTAGGTCTAAAAACGTAGTAGTAGGCCATCTTTGCTTCTATTTGGGGACGAAATAGGTCAAGGAAGCTCCCTTGGCAATATTCTAGCTTTAAAAACGCACTTTTAGACAATCTTCGGTGATGAAAAGAGTAAGAGAGGTTCGGGGGCCTTCCGCCGGACATTTTCGAAATTGAAGTCTTAAGGAAGAACTTCTTTCAAAACAACTTCTGTCAACGTTTCGCAATTGTAGCTTTAAGACCGCACTTTAATCGATCTTTGGTGATGTTCAGAGGATGAACAGTTAAAGTTTGATGTTCTTCCCCTGGAAATCTTAAAAACGTGATTGTATCGGCCATCTTCGTAATGAAAGGAAAGATATGGGATTCAGGGAAGCACCCCCGACTATTTCTCGAAATTGTAAGTTTTAAAAAACGCAATGTTTGACGTTCTTTGCTGATGCTAGGCGGAGATGAGGACTCTTTAAGTATTTCGATATTGTAGTTCAAAAACCACTAGCTGAGACAGTCTTTGGTGAGGTTAGTAGGACACGTTCGGGGGCCGACTCACGTAAATTTTTCGAAAATGAGATCTTAAAACCCCATTTCCAAGCGATCTTTGGGGAATGATGTTTTGTAACTTTATTTTTACTGTGAATGAAACAGAAAATAAATGATCATCATAGTCTTTTTGACGCCCCCTAGTGGTGCTGTCACTCTCGGCAAATGTCCCCCCGAGACCTCTAAATAACCGAATAGAGAGCCTCTAGTTAAATGAAATATCTTCACCAGCCAGTCGATCGGTCATTCCCTCAGAGTTCTGCATTTCGAGGCAGATCGATAAGACCAAGGGGCATTGTTGGCCTGTCAATTGTCAGCAGATCATTGAAGTTCTGGCGTATTCGTCTACTCAAATAACTGAGACGTAACCAAAAGCGTTTAGAGCAACTGAAATAGGAACTACTGGACACTAAACCACTGAATTCATTAACCGTCATGCAGGAACGGACTGGGTCCCCCAAGAGGTTGTCAACCTTCAACCCAAAGGGCAGCACAAAAAAGGGTACAAAAAAAAAAAAGAAACTAAAAAGCGCAATAAAAATAAATAAATAAATAAAAACCCCAATGCGCCCAAGCTCGAGGGCGCAAAAGTAAGATCGAAGGAGCTCAGGCTTGAGGTCGCAAAATTGAAAAAAAAGTCGCACAGGTTTGGTTGCACAAAAAAAAAAAAAAGAGGTTCAAGGGTGAACAAAGAAACACAGAGATTTCGCAGACTTGAGGGAGCAAAAAAAAAAAAAAAAAAAGAGCAATCAGGTTCAAGTTGCACAGGTTTAGGCAAAAAAAAAAAAAAAAACCCTGAATATACACAAGTTTGAATTTGAAAAAAAAAATTAAAAAAAAAAAAGATGGCGCATAGGTGAGAGGACCCATCAGCCCTCGAACCAGTCCAACCCTGCCGTCATGTGATCAGCCGATGCGGCCGATGTCGCCCAGGTTACGAACAGCCCGTCCGAACGCGACACAAGTGACGATTTGTTAGAAACGTAACTTATATGCCATACATTGTAGATAAATCAGTAATATTTTATTACGTTTTAAAAATATAAATAAAAAAGCAAGCCACGGTCATTTAACGTCCAATGAGCAACATAACAACTGTGACGAGCAGAGTTAAGATTTCATTTACTTTTCGCTCTTATTTTTGGTTTTTGTGTAACCATGTTGGCAACATCTGATAGTTGTTGACATTGACATTGGATTGGAACGAAGAGATCATGGAGTGCCTCGGTAACTCGGTAGCGCAGTTGGCAGCGCGTCAGTCTCACAATCCAGATCATGGAATATGGAATAGGGGCCTCCGTGTGGCCGTGTAGTTTCGCCAACTGCTTTGTAAGCAAAGATGCGCGAGTTCGATTCCCGACTGTAGCCCCGGGTGTTCCTTCATTCCTATGTAATGTACATCTTTCATATGTATTGTCCTGGAAATAAAATATGGAAAAAGGTTGTGGATTATTAGAGGTAAAAGCTTCTCCGCTGAGAATAATTATATACCCCAATGTGTTATCATAAATCAAAATCAAATCATGGAATAGATTGAGGGTTTGTTCTGCACTTGAATTTGACATCTCTATGTGTCTTAGTTTTTTTTTTCTTTCCCCTTAAATAAAGTGTCAAATTATGTAGAGAAGGACAAGAAGGCTGCAGTTCTGCCACAATTGAATAGTTACCTGTTAGGCATCATTGTATGATAATGCTGAGCATTGCACAAAAATCAATTGCAGAGTTTTTTCCATCTCACTTTAACCAGCGATGTAGGGCTTCAAATATTTGAAAAGCAAGGTATGGGGGGGGGGGGAGTTTAGGGAACAATTATTGTGGTCTGTCAAATTTAATAATATGATTAGCCATAAAATCTGATAAAGTGCTGCATTACATACAAAATCAATATTAGGTTTTTAATCGTCAAATTTAGTACAATTGTTATAGAGTAGATGAAATGTTCACACAGTATATTTTAACAATTATTTTACTTTTAACTAGTATGCATTTCTATATTAAAAGATTATTAAAATGAACAATTTATGTTGTCATTAAAACTATAATTACCATAGCTATTATATAACATCACACTACTGATCCTTTGAAGTATGATCTCAACATCACACTACTGTATTTTTCGTACTTCAGTAGAAGAACTTTTGTGCATAATGCATTAATAAATGAAATATATATTTTGGATGTCACAATTTATTTCACTTCACTGAAATTTACTTACAGAACTACTTCTTGGCACCCAGAGCGATCCCCTCATTTGCACTCCCCCCCCCCTTTATACTGCACTTAGTGTAAACTTGATTTAATACTCACTGTACATTTCCATTAGAACTAGTTCTCATGACATATATAATGATCATATCTAATGGAAGATTATTCTTTTCCTTTTTAAGAATGTAATTTTAAGCAGCTACCAATGTGTAGGAGAAATGGGGCATGTTGGACCGGTCTCATTAATATTTTTTATTTTATTTTGTGACCAACAAATAGCGCCTATGGTCCTATAAATCCTATAATGAAATTACATGGTACAGTTATGTTGAACAAATTATTCCAGAAAGTTATTTAACAGTAGTATAGTCCTGAGTAAATTTCAGAAAACTGCAACTTTCTTTTTTCTTAATGGTTATTATCAAGATTGCGGGCAAAAAATTGAACCCCTTTCTTAAAGTAAGTTCTTTTAGTTCAGAATTATTAGCAATTTTTTTATTTTTTGTCAAATAGAAAAAAATTACATCACTTTTTCAGACCAAGAAGGTGGGGTAGGTTGGTCCATGCTTTGTGGAGCATGTTGGACCGGACCAACTTACCCAACATAATTTTAAAAAATTTTTCTTCTTTTAAATCTCAATAATTATAACAATATTCTAAGTGTTTATATATAAAACATTCATTTCATGTTACACATCTTTCAAAAATACTAATAATAAAAAAAGCAAAGATACATTTTATATTTATTTAACAAAAAATATACAAAATTAATTTTACCCAAAGATTTATTTCATATTTGCACTTTTTTACTGTTTATATTTTCAAATATGCGTCTAAATTTTTGCAGACAATTATTTTCTAAGATTAAAATGCGTAATACAAGCTATAATAAAGTTCCTGTATTTAAACATAAATTTTTTGCCAATTAAAATAGTAACAAAATAAAACAAATAATTGATTAAAAGAATAAAAAAGTATACTTTTACTTAAGATTATCTAATATCATTTTTTGTATTTGATTTTAGAACACAAAGATATACTAAATTAAAGTAGTCAATTTTACTGTACTTTTTTTTTTTTTGAAATATATGGGTATTAGTATAGCAGGAATCGTTTCTTTTTAGAATTGTTTCATGCAATGCAATGAAGAAAAAAAAAGCTTTTTCACCCTAGCAAATATCGATGTAACTGTCAATGGCGGCTCGTGCCTTGAAAAATGAAAGGGGGCCAAATCATGGGTGGCAACCAGTGGCGGATCCACAGGGGGGGGGCGATTGGGGCGATCGCCCCCCCCCCCCCAACAGACTTCGTGGGTTTTTTTTTTTTTTTTTTACTATTAGGTTGCATACCAAAATAAATCGTTTTTGTTTGAACACTTTCTGAAGAATAATCTAATTTTTTTTCAAATTCAAAATTTATACATTAAATTTTTTTCATTTATGCTCAAAATTTAAATGATAAATGTTAAAAATTGAAAGCGTATTTCCTTCTCAGCGTTTGTTTTATATCGTTCGAAGGTGTAATCATTCCTGCATATTTATAACTGGTGCCATACATAAGTTTTATTTTTGCTCCAGGGGGGGGGGGGGATTACATATTCCCTTAACTTGCGGTTTTTTAGTTGATTGATATGAAAATACGGGGTTTTTTTTCTCCTTTATCTATTTGATAAATTTAATTATTTTATATATAAATGTGAGTTTTTGAAGTCAGTAGCATTGCTACGGTGGCGCGGATGGGTTTGCCCCAGGTGGCACCCGAAATTGATCTTCAACTTTTTTTGAAAAATTTAAATGCTTCAATTCTAAAAAAAATTCCCCAACATTTCAATTTATATTAAAAATTATTTTGCAGGGCGGGGCTAAGCCGGGTGACACCCCCTAGAGTGTGACACTAAAATGAATATGAGAAATTTCGATGTTTCAATTCTGAATTTTATTTCCAACATGAAAAAAAAATATTTTTTTTTTCTATCAAACATATTGGTCTCACTAGAAGGGCATTTGAGGCAGCTGGTACTCATATGGAGTGGGGCGGGGGGGGGGGACACCCAAAACGCATGTAAGAGTTCCGGAGAAATGTAAATACCAACAGAAATTCGCATATGTTTTATAATCTCTCAAATGCATTGGTATCAATACGAGGGAAACGTTTATTTCGGATGATATCCCTCTCGGGGGGGGGGGGGGGGGACACAATTTCTTTTTGTTTATGAATATTGTATGAACTTCGTTTCTTTCATCGAACATTGAATAAGGTTTTTTTTCGCCTTCGGTTGATGGGGAGGGGTGAGGGGTGATAGCCCAGATTACCACCCCGGTTGACATCCAAGTTTGCTACGCCACTGATTAAGTGTAATTTAACAATGCTGTAACAGAATATGGTTTTTTAACAGATCAATTTTTTTTTAATTGTTAAAAGATCTTTTCTGTCTCTTGTATTTCGCATTTCCGAGTAAAATCTTATTCAAACAAAAGTAAACTACACTTAAAACGTTTTATTTTGATCCTAAATTTATTTTAATACTGGTTAAATAGTGGAAAATTATGTTTTGTATAACGAAAATTAACCGCTTTATTTGCTTCTGGTTGGATTGCTTATCATAAAAGCAATTTTTGTTACAAGATTTATTTCAATATATCTTTATTTAAACTTTTGTTTCGCGTTTTTTACTGCCGCTATTTGTAGTTATAGTGAACTTTGGTAGTTGCTTGTTTTCATTTTTTCTGCAATCATTAGACATTATTTTTATTCAAAAATGTATTACCAAGGAGATTCATAGAAATGCCTCATAAATCCATGTCATATCGATCTCTGAAAATCCCACGTTACATTAGAATGGTATTTTTTTTCATTCCGTAATAGGATGAGAGAAAATATATAAAAAATGGCGATATAAGGGAATGTATTTCCTTTATTTGTAAGACTCAATTTAAAAGCTCATGAATGATCTTCGCAACGAAATAGCTTTTGTGCGTCCGATACTTTTGAGCGCATGTGAGAACGGATGGGATGGAATCATAGGCGGCTCGTGGGGGCAACTGCCCCTCCTTTTCAAAAACAAAGGGGCACTGCCCCTCCGTTTTTCTAACTTCAAAGTTATAGATCGACTGGAAAATGCTGGTGCTGATCGATTCACGTGTTTAAAGAAAGAAGAATTGACTTAATAAGGGTACTTTAAATGTTTGTCACGTTTTTTGATGAAGATTAAATTGGAGCTTTGAATCGAAAGAAGGAAGTCTACTGTTGATATTTGTCTCGAGATTTCAGGTCGTGTCCCTGGGTTTTTTTTTTTTTTTTTGAGACGATCATTTAACCAACAACAAAAATACCATAGCCCAATTTTATAAAATTTAAAATAAAATAATAAATAAATAAATAAGGGCGCTGCCCACATCCCCCCTCCCGTGACTTCTCCGACCCCCCCCCCAAATTTTTTGTGGACCAATCGCCCATGGATAAAATCGCCCCCCCCAAAACAGGCCTCTGGATCCGCCACTGGTGGCAACATAGGGTGCGCTTGCATCCCCTGCCTTTTTTTAATATTTAAATATTCTTTAAAAAATATTTGTGTTAAATAAATTGATAAATTCAGTTTAAACAAGGACAAGCAACAAAATGCTTAAAGTACTAAGTACATCACAAAAGATATTCATCTCATGTTTATATCCATGATTGCAGGAAGGGTGGTGCACTCCCTCCCCCTTCCCGGCTTTAAAAAAAAAAAAACAATCCCTGAATTAGCGTATGCAAAAAACCTCTTGGGATTCCTGTTTATGTTATCTGCCAGTCTTTGCTCTAACTCTCTTTTCTGAATCCGTACCAAATACTTAAATTTACGCCGCCTTGCCTTACAATATTCAGGGGTCTGGCCAGAGGATATTTGGGTCCGTTAACGGACCCCTCACAAAAATCCGATCAACCAAAACGGACCTTTCACAAAATCCCGATCAAACAAAACGGACCTTTCACAAAATCCCGATCAAACAAAACGGACCCTTCACAAAATTCTGATAAACAAGATCGGATCTGTCACAAATTGTTTATTGAAAGAGCAAATTTGAAAGCAAAATAATGCATATTTCTGTGTATAAACCGATCATTTTTGGAACCTTTTTTTAAGTCAAATTAGAGGGATCAGCTTATACAAAATCGGCTAATTTTGGAAAAAAAAAAAGAAAGAAAAAAAAATCCGCACTCTTGCGATGCTCCTGCAAGCGATAAATAATTGCTACTGCCAAATAAATATAATGGTTGTTTGTTTTATCACAGCTAATTAGCAGCGGTGTTGTTGTAAACTTTTCTGAAAAGGCATTGGTAAGCACTCCCCCCCCCCCGCTCATGTGATTTAATAAATAAGAATAATATATATCTGCGAAATGAACTTAGAACTGCAAAGGGATAGTAAGGGTGAGGAAAAAATATGATTGCTTCAGATAGGGTTACCAACTTCAAAACTATCACCACTTAGCGTCTGGCGTTGAACCTTTATAATGACTTGATTAGAAAATATTCTCATCATTTTGTCGGCTTGTCAATATTTCCGTTTTTACGGTGCAGTGCGATGTTTAATTGTTATTTTGGGAGAAAATTATATGGATTTTGATTTTTCGATGCTAACAAGGATGAGTAACTTTAAATAAACTCTTTTAATTACCGTTTTTTTTTTTAGATGTACATTTTGAAAAATGCAATCTTTTAACATCCGATATGAGGATCATATTTTGTTCTTTTTTCAAGCTAACTTCGCTTTATTAGGATTCAAATAAATGAAAAGTCTCTTTATTTCTGTTAGAACTCTCATTTCAAGTTTTTAAAGCAAAATTCCATTTTCTGTTATGAGACAAAAATTAAAATGCTGAATAGATGGTTTATTTTATTTTATTATTATTTTTTTTTTGGGGGGGGGGGGGGTCAACTGTGTCCACAGATATTAATGATATGTTATCATAGGACTCTAAAATGCAATTTTAAAATAATTTTATCAAAAATATTTCTTTTACAAGCCGTTTTTATACTTTTGATGCCTTCACTTTGAGAATTGCGATCTCTTTGCATCCGCTATGGGAAGCCGATTTTTCGAATTTTTGATGATTATTACGCTTTGTTAAAAGGTAAACAATAGAAATATCTTTTTATTTTTGTTAAAATCACGGAATTTATAAGTTTTAAACGAAATTCTGTGCTTTTTAAGAGTGTCTTGGGTCAAAAAGTTGAATGCTGAACCCTATTTTGAATTTTGTTTTATTTATTTATATTTTTGTTTCAATTATTTTAAATATTGTACAGAAATATATCTAGTATAATTTAACCTAATGCAGAATGGTAGATAAATGTTGATACTTGAAAGAGCGATGCCCCCCCCCCCGCCAAATATCAGAAAAAAAATCCAGAATGATTTTCTCGCCATAGAAGAGGAAAACACTCAACTTTAAGTTTAATTGATGTAGTTTATGCCATCTCTAAATTGTAAAATTTCGTTTTAACAATTTTTTTTTTTGCGAATTTTTTCGATTTTTCACAAAATAAATTCTTTTTTCACAAAAATATTTGATTTTTCACAAAAAACGGACCCTGTGAAAAATCCTGGACAGACCCCTGATATTGAAGCCTATCTGCACTGTGACCTGTTTCTCTAAACCTATGAAAAGCAGCTTGCTTGTAATTTAAAGCGTCTTTAGTTTCTCTGGAGAACCACATTGGCTAAATTTCAGTGTTGACACCCTTTCTCCTAAAAGGAACATGATCCCTAACCGTATTCGCTAGATTTTCCGTAAACTCTGCCCACTGAAGATTCACATCGCTATTGTCCAATCCAGAAGAAAAAACTGCTTTCAAACTCTGCCGAAGTGCCACGAGGTCAGTATTTCAGTCTCAAAAGACATATATTTGAGTATTGACTTGAACAGGGAACAAATTCCCTTCATTTTTTCAAAACGTGCGTTTATATCACAATAAAGTCCAAAACTGTTTATAAATTATTTCTGTTTAAAATAGGTTCACCGGCTATGAGTTCAGTACTTTAATGTATTGCTTCTTCTTTGACTTCTGCTCTTTCATCAAAAATGTATTTCTCTTTTTTTTTTTCAGTTTTTTTTTTTTAATTTGAAAGTTCGATCTTTCAGTCCATTTACTCACCTGCTAAGACCTTGTTCCCCTGGCACACAATATAACTCAGCGCTATTAGGAGGCTCAACGTCGAATGGCCAAAAAGCCACTAACAGGCATTGTAACTAGACTCTTAAGTCCATTTTCAGAAACTAATTTTGTTTCTTGAAAATTGCAGGCCAACCATCCTAAACTTTTAAAGGTCATTTTGGATATCATTGGAAGATTACACTCACATCCAGTAAAATTCCGCGTGTTTGAGTAACTACTTTATGTTTGTCGATACATAACAAAAATGACATAAGCATGCTCTCAAAAGAATTGAAATATTTTTTTAATGCTTATGGTTCACTGAATGCCTTGTCGGTTAATTTTAAAGCAAGTTCTTCACAAAAACGATCGAGTGCTTTCAATACTCCTCGATGGTGCAAGGAAATGACAAATTATTGGAAAAACAGTTTCATTACCTTACGGGCCCCCCAAAGCTCTGGGCCCCAGTACAGGTATCCCCACCCAAGCAGCGGCCCTGCACATGCATAACAGTGGTGCAAGTAGAAAATAGTTTTTTGGCGGAAGGAGGGAAAATCTCATCTGATAAGAGAGGGTCGGGGTGTTTGCCCCCGAAATTTTTTTAAAATTTGTAGTTTAAAAAACGCATTTTTAGACGGTCTTTGATGATGTGAGGTGGGAGATAGGTCCATATTTATTGACGTTAGGACAAAAGATGAACTCCAGAATTCTCCCAGATCGTTTTTTTTTTAAATAAATAGAAATCGATTCCTCCTCCCCCCTCCAACTTTTCGAAATTGCAGTTTCAAAAACACAATTGTAGACCAACTTTGAATATTTTTATGGAAGGGGTTCAAGAGCTTTCCCCTGGATTTTTTTTCAAAACTGAAGTCCTAAAAACTTAAGGCCTAAACTCTATAATATTAGGAGGAAGAATTCAGACAGTATTTCACTTAAATTTTTGGTAAGTGCTTGTTTAAAAAAAACTACTTTTTGATGATATTAAGGGAATGCGGTTCGGGAGCCCTTGTCCAAATATTTTCTAAAAAACAGGGCCGATCCTAGCAGGTGTGCAGAGTGTGCACCGCACAAGGGCGGCCAAAGCAAGGGATGGCCACCGGCGGCATCATGTAGTTCTTATAAGCAAGAAAAAATCCTTAAGAATTTCTTAAAAGATAACTTATAATTAGTCGAATAAATATGCTGAATTTTAAATGTTTAATTTAAGTGTCAATTTCCCGGCAGTATAGCATAGTTTAAGAAAAATAGAATATTTGGGAACATTAAGCCACATATCCCTTCCTGCCTAAACTAGCCTGAAATTGACTTCAGTTTCAAAAAACAGTTCGTGAGGGCACACTGAACCCCCGCACTTAGTCCCATCGTTATCAAACAATGCCTAAAATACGTTTTTGGGACTTCAATTTCTAAAAAATTCCGCAGGAGAACTGCTTGGCTTATGTAACTTTCTACCGCACTAGGGCATAACCATCAGTCATCGAGGTGAGGTGGAAAAAAGTCTATAGTATTTTTCCGATATTAATATCGAAAAACCTCCGTAAAGATCCGCCAAAGCTTCCCAGGTTCATTAACATCACCAAAGATAGTACAAAATAACGCTTTTAGAAACATCCACTTGGGATCCCCAAAACCCTTCCTTCTAAAAAATAGCCTATAATGGATTTTAGTTCTGAAAAATATTTCGGTTTGGAATATTTTCCCCTATTGTTTTCAAATATAGCCAAAAATGGGTTTTTGAAACAATAGCGCCGAGAAATTACCGGAGGAAAGCCGCTAGATCCCCTGCCGTCACCAAAGACAGCCTAAATTTGCGAACTTCAATTTCGAAAACTTTCGATGGGAAACGATTGAACCTCCCTCCTTTTAGCAACGTTATCAAAGGTAATCCAAAATTGCGTGTTTAAAACTTCAGTTTCGGAAAATTTTCGGGAAGAGCGCCGATCCTTCCTACGCTACAGTCTCAAAAATAGTTTCAAACTGATTTAAATTTTGAAAGAATTTTAGGAAAGAACTCCAACATTACTATCACCTAAAGTCTCGAAAAAGTTCCTAAAATTGCGATATTTGACGTCAATTTCGAAAATTTCTCCATGCACCTTGAATACACCCGACTCTTTTGTCCTTGCAACTGAACACAACCAAAGATTAACTAAAACTATTTTTCATACGCCAATTTCGATAATTTTTACAGAGCAATTCCCTCCCCCCACCAACTCCCGCGTCCGTCCCTCCTCTGATGTCACCAAAGACAGACTATAAAATGCGTTTTTAAGACTAGTAAGTTTTGGTATCTATTACTTTCTTCAAAGATATAAATTGTACCTAAGGAATTTCTTACTATAAAACTTTTCTTCCTTTTTATAAATTCTACATTCTTCTGTTTTTTTTTTCCCTTTCTTTTTTAAATTAGAACTTGGTATAGAAATTTAAAGAAGGATTTATATAGACGTTTTAAAGATTAGTCAAAATATGCAAATTACTCTTGAGGGGCAGCACAGCAGGTCTTTGCACACAGGCGGCCGACACCCTAGGATCGGCCCTGCTAAAAAAGAAGTCTTAAAAACATGATTGTAAGATCATATTTTGTAAAATTAGTGGCAGTAATCTTTCAAAATTGAAGCTCCAAAATCACAATTTTAAATGCTTTTCGAACACAATTTAAAGCAATGTTGTAGGTATTTGGACGCTTTCTCTGGAAACTTTGTGAAATTTTGGATCTGGAAATGAAATTTGAGATGTTCTGCAATTTTTTTTCCGGAAGGGGGGATTCGGGAGGAAGAGTAATATTTTGAAGACTTTCTTATTTTCAGACAAACTAGAAAAAAGAAAAAAAAGAAGCAAAGAAATAGGCCAGTAGGGGGGAGGACTGGGAGGACAATGAAAATGTTCAATTTAAAGATCTCTTTTAAAAAGAAATTAAGATTTACCCAAACTTTTTTTTTTCCTATTAAAATCTCTTCTGCCCTTTTATGTTTCTCATACGTTTCTGGAAGCTTCAAAGAGGAAAATGATCTTTTGCTAGAAGATGTTGCATTACTAGTAACGTTTTCCTTATTATGTCAGGATAGGGGGAGGTAGGGCACCTTGGTCCGCTTTTTTACTTTTCATTTTTTATCTCATTAAAAATTTAATGAGCAGTTTTATTTTCTACAGTAAGTTTCACTAAACATTTCTCAACACCAGATTTTTTAGAAAATGTTGAATTGATAACCTTTTTTTTTTGTATTAATTTTTAACAGAACCTTGTAAAGTGGACCAACGTGCTCCACGGGTGGGGCATGTTGAACCACATAACACAAACATCTGTTATAATTTTAGTGATAAATACTATCAAACATTATAACTACCTTATTCTCCTTTGTGTGTAGAGTGAAAAACAAAGTTTAAAGATCAATAAAACATATTAAATTGATTTTAATTGATAAATCATATTTAATTAAAAACAGCAATAAGCATTCATTATTAGTACACAATTATTTTTTAAAAATCAAAAGAAAAATCAATTACTGAATATTCATGAGAAAATTAATGCAGATTTAAGTTAACAAAATATGTGTTAAGTGATATCTGCAAATATAAAAGTGCTACTTCCTGAGCTTTGGAAGTAGCACTTTTATTGAATTGGGTTTTGGAAGGATAAGTCTTGTGTTACTTTTATGCACACCTCATAGGAGGGGCCAGAGGGGGCCCGGGCTCCCTTACCTTTTGGGACAATAATGTACGATTTTTTATTTATTTTCTTTCTTTATTATTATTATTATTATTTAGTGTGTGCGTGAGTGAAATAAAAAAATTGATTGTATGTGTGTAGGGGGGGGGGGAGGAGTCAGAAAAATATATTTTTTAATCAACTTTGTAGCATTTCCCTCCTGAAATGTATGTCCTTGTATCCTCAATTTTTTCCTCAAGAAAGCTGGGCGTGAAGCCGGCTGATCACCATCATTGGACATTTGTCCAGGGCGTGTCCGTCTTCCCCCGTTTTTCGAGAGCATATTGTTGCCGCCAGTATAAAGGCGTGTGGGGTGCGATCATGAGCTAACACATTCATTGATATTATTTGAAAAAATGTTTTAAAATGAGGATGGAAAAAGCCTCTACTTTTGAAGACCAAGTTGCCTTTTTTCAAAAGCTGGAATACTTGGCAGATTTTACTCTTCTTACCAAGCTTTTCGAGGTCTTTTTATGCTAGTTGTAAATTGTGTTCATTGAGCAGATTTAGATAAAATGAAAAGCTTTCTGCGAACACAAATCCTAAATAAAAAATTTTCTGCAAATAATTATTTTGCCTAACTCACCCTTGAATAAAGAAATAAATTTATATTCAAATATGAAAGAGAGAAAGAGGCCAAAGAAAAAGTGCTTTAAATCATTTAATTTTTTTTACAATAACATATATTAGTTAGTGCTTATTTTTCATCAACTAAAGAAAAGTGCCAAAATCATTATTTTTTTCACACATGTGCTTTTGGGGAAAGGCTTTAACAGAAATAAGCTGAGATTTAAAAAAAAATACTTAAAAAATTTTTAAAAAAAAATTCTTCTTTTTTTTCTTTTTTTTTAGCGTTAGCAGTTTGAAAAAAAAAAATTCTGCAGAGCCAAAAATTTTCTGCTAACACCATTTGCGCGTTCGTCTATTATTATGCAAGACCATCATTGAGTATTGTTGATGTTGTGATTTGTTTTTCTCTTATGCTATTTTGTTGTGTAAAGGTGTACTCCTTTCTCATAGAATCATTTAGTTATTATTTTTTGAATAAATAATTTGTAAAAAATTTGTTCTTTTCTCTACAGATTTAGCTATGGCTAACCCTAAGAGTCTTGTGGATATAAATGAAGGAACTACTGTAAGTAATTCTTCACCACAGTCTCCTCCTGGCTCTGCCCTGCTTGAAATCCCCATAACATTGGACTTTGATCCCATGAGCTTTCAGTTTAAAGAAGATTCCCCACTAACCTCTCCTGATAGTCCTGATTTTGGTGAAATGCCAAGCCCCACCCAAAATCCAGATGTTGTTGACTTTTTTGATCCCTTTTGTCCAGTCAAAGAAGAAAGCCCTACAGATTATTACCCAAATGTTATGCTAGGACAAGTAGATATAAATGAGCCTGTTTTAGACCCTTTGTCTGAACAGCAGTTCTCAAGTGGTTTTTCAAATTATGAGATTCAGGAAGATATTCTTAGTGAGTCATGTCAGGAAGTTGTATCAGAAGTTACTACTACATCAGTGAGTATTGCTGAAAACGTTGATGAGGACAATGATCTACCTGAGTCTACATTTGATGCGGATGAATCTGATGCAATCAGTAGACCTGAACTGGACTTATTAAGTGAATCGGAAAATATATGTAATCAATCCAAGCCAGTTACTGATTTATCTGATGATGCATTAAGTAGACCAGATGAATTGCTTCTAGATTTTGGTCCTAGTTCAGAATGTTCAGCTGTAACAAGCCCTAAGTCAGAAATATCAGCTGATGTTGAACTATTAACTGAATTGGAGCAAAGTGAAGAAGCTGTCGCCTCCCCTGATTTTGAGCAAGTGTTTGATGATAACCAGCATGATTTAATCTCTCAGCATGAGCAATATCAAATATCTGAGGATGATGTAAGTTTAACAACGCTTAGAATAGTTTTGTTATACATCCATAATGCTTTTAGTTTGATTTTGCATGCTGACTGACAATCATAGTTTCATTAATTAGGGTTAGTTTGTTAAAATGTATATTCCACACATGTTTCACATAGTCGTCTTTGCAAAATATTTATGGTATTAAAATATTTAGTTTTTAACTAAATTATTATTATATTTTTTGCATCATTATACAATTTAAAGTAATTATATTGTTTGCCTATTATGATGTATGATTTAAATTTTCTTTTTAAATGTTAGAGTTGAACTGATTTTATAATTCATGATGCATGATATTAACATTTTGATTCCATGTGGAGTGGTTTCTAACACCAGTATTGCATATGTTATATTAGTAATTACAGTTATTTTGAAAAAATGTTAAATGTAAATGAAAAACTTGAAGTTTCCTTAAAAAATGTTTTATTGCAAAATGTTTGTCTCTCTCTATACGTAAGGTAAGTGCACCTATGATACTACACAAGAGCTGATAAAATCTTCAGAAAATAAAGATAATAAGACTTTTTTCCTGGCTAGGTGGGCCCCTAAAAATAACTCCCTTATTTTATTAAGGGGGCCACATAATTAGGGAAAAATGTCTCATTATCTTTATTTTTGAAGACGTTATACGCTTCTGGTGTATATCCACTATAGGTGCACTTACCTTGGTTAAACTAATATATTCTTCAATGATTGGTTTGTAGTGATCAATATCTGATTGCAAGGGAAAAAAAAAAGCTGGATAGAATATGTTAAATTTAACACTTTTTATGTATAAGGGCCTTTATAAAATGAGTTACACATTTTTACAACATTTTTGATCCCCCCCCCCGCCTTTTCCCTTTTGTCACAAAGTGTCACACTTCACTTTACCCCCTCCTCTTTCCTTTATCACTTGTCACATATTTTATAAATGTATTGTTACAAAAAATGTATGTTATTCTTGTTACCCTTGTTGCAAACTGCCACCAGTAGTTATTGAAATGCCAACAAACATGGGAAAAAGTATTTAAACTAAACCCTTAGGCAGGCCATTGAAATCTACACAGTTGACCTCAAGTCGCCCACAGGCCACGGGTTGAAGACTACTGCTCTAAAATTAGAAGCTCGGCCCCAAGCCTGGTCCCCTTGCCATAGAAAAAGGAATTTAATTAAAACAATAGGAAAATCATGCTCCCCATCAACAAAAAACATGATTAAAATAAGCATAGTACAATTTAAAAAAAAAGCTTCAATGTGCCAACCCATGGAATCAGAACTAATTTTCTACTAAATTCCACAGCTGTAGGTGAGGGGGGGAGGGGGCGGGGCATAGCAAACTGCTTGTATGTAGTGTTTGAAAAGTTGCTTTCGAATTCATTGCCTCCTGCAACATTTTATTCTTCAGCTCTATGCTTAGTTTCTGTTTAAACGAGGATTTTCATCAAATTAGAAACCCTTATGGGTCCTATTCTAAGTAATTGAGGAAATAGGAACAAACTGCATCTTGTGCAGAAATAAAAAAAGGAAATCTCTCTCCAATGACGCAGAATGTTAAGGGGTATGGGAATTCTTTCATCCCTTTATTAGGTAAGTTGTGTGAAATAATAAATACATAAATAATTTGAAATTAAAAAAAAAAAAGCTTCAAGGTGCAAACCCACAAAGTATGAAGTAATTGTATATGATTTTAATGCTGTAGGTGGGGTTTCGTGTACTTTGGCATATAGACAGACACAATTTCTTTGGCCAAATTTTTTTTTTAATGCATAGATACTTAGAGGGAAGCAATTAATTCATATTGTATTTTGTCCTCATTTAAGCTGTTGTGCAATCCATTAGCTTAAAAAATGTTAAAAAGTTATGTTAAGGGCTTTAAATCTAATATCATCCTTGAGATTATCAAAACCTTAATGCCATTAGATTGATACATGCAGGGCTTCTGAAAGAAATTTTCTGAGGGAAGGCAGAATGTCCTCCCCCTCCCCTAATGCTAGAGCTTGTTATCATATCTGTTATGCTCTAAAATTGCTTTATAATCAGAGGCTGAAGTGCAGATTAAAAATACACTCAACACCCCCCCCTCCCCCAAAAAATAGATATATACTCGGAAGGAAATGGGCTATCTTCACGAAACTCAACATGTATGTGGTTTTTCAGGAGATAACAAAATGATTAATAATTCAGAACAAAATATTGCTTTATTAAGAAGTTATGACATCATAAAGGTTACATAAGTAGTACAGCCTCCTCTAACAGCTATGCTAGCCCAAACACAGCATGCCATGGAACCAAGTAGGTAACCTATCTCCTTTGCAGAGGAGCAGGCCATAATCTTTGCAGTTTGGTCACCAAGTAACCAGCATTCTGGGATGGCTGCAGTTGCCTTCTTAGCATGACCCAAACAAGCTCTACTGCAAGAGATTTGGTGATCTTTATTTCCTTTAAGACATTATTAGGAAAATTGTACAATATATGGATGAGCATTGTCTTGTTATAAATGGCACTCGAGCAACTTGACAGCATAGGCTGTACTACCAATGTTAAAAATGTCTTTTACATAACTATGAGCTGTTCTGAGCTGCCTAGAATGACAACTAGAGGTCTTTGTGTGATCTAATAAATTGTTCCCCACACTGTCGTTTCTTGTATGATCCCCATATGCTGCCCAATGACAAATGTTGGATCGAACCACTGACCTGACCGCTTTTAAACGTGTGTGGTAGGTCATTGGTACCAAGACTGAATCAGGATTCATCCTTGAAGACCACAAGTCTCCTGTCAGCCACGATCCAGCTTGCCAAGTGAAACAAAAATAAAATCTGTGCTACCTATGATGTAGGGTCAACGGTAAGCATCAAGCTGGATGCCGGCTCGTGATACCAGCGTCTTCCAGTCTTTGAATGGTTTTTCTTAATATCACCAAATACCTAGAGAGTGTTCAATAGTGTCAACCAATATTAGCAATGTTGTTGGTAAGAAAGTGGCCGCTCTTATGATTGAGCGATCCTCGCCCTCTTTTGTGTTCCTAGGACGCCCTAACCCTACGCAATGGTGGACTACCCTTTATTTGATCCTGTCACCAACACCAAGCTACTACCATATCAACTGAAGTGGCTACTGATGCCCCTGTACAACCAACCTGAGACCTGCTGTGCTCCCCTCTTCAAAGTTCAACAACTAATCATATTGTTACTGATTATCTCTCAAAAGTCATCCTAGTCACTATAACATCCATACAATTCGACAATTTCATTTAAATAACCCTACAGCTCAAGTAATAACACTTTCAATCATCTTAAAACTCATTTGCTCCTCTCTTACCAGACTACATTTCTGCTAGTTTTCTTGGTAGTAACTCAATTTCTTCTGGGTTCTTGTATTTTTTGTGAGAGAATGTAAATGAATGAGATATTTCATAACGTTAAGGAGAAGGGACTTGAAACCAATATTTCTAGCTTTTTCTTTATCTTTTCAACTACCATGGTTTTCTGCCATCGTATTTTGTTATGAATCATTACTACTGTGATTAAATTTGTTCTTTTTAAGAAATCAGGCAGCTTCTGAAGGAATCAAATTACACTTGAGACTTGAAAAAAAATTGAATTCTTCTTCAGATGCTGCAATGTGGACCAATGTAAATGGTTTTCTTTTCGAACTGATTTTCAGGCAACTTTACATTTTGTAATATTATTTGTTATGTTTTTGAGAAATCTTTTTCAGCATCTAATTTTAAAGTTAGTTCCCCTAATCCAAAAAAATATAAAAAAACCTAAATTTAAAATATTTTTTTTAAATTTTCACTATCAAATAGATTTAGTTCGATCATAGTTTCTGTTGACACAGCTTCCGTTTTTTATGGTTAGCATCACATACAGGAGAAAATAATTTTTCTATATCCATATTTTGTGCTATAGTTCAGCTTCAAACCAGACAGAATTTCATTTTCTAATGTTTTTAAATCCGAGAGAAAATTTTGAAATTTCTAGTTTCTTTTTATACTTCTAAAAATTTTTGATAGGTTGGGGGAAGTGGGTCACCCCCTAAAACTGAAGTATGGATCAAGTTTTCAAACCCTTTTGCACTGATCATGTTAAATTTCATCACACTGATTGGTTTTGCATCCATTTGGATTTCATGGAATTTATTTCTCGGTCATTGCACTTAGTCAAAAAAAAATTCTGATTTTTTTTTTTTTTTGCGAGTTCAAACAACATTTTTGAAACACATGTTTCCAGGTTAATTTTTATTATTATTTTATGATCATTAATTTTTCATGTATAGTTTAACTTAAAGTTCATACTGCAACAAGAATTTTAGTGTAAAATATTATTAATAAGAGTTTAAGAGGAGCCCCCCCCCCACACATAAACCCGTAAATTTTCCGTATAAGGGATAAGTGAGTCCTATAATAGTGAGGATTTTAAAATCGAAAGCAACTCTGATTTGTATTACTGAAATACAAGACAACTATGATGACTTAGTAGGAATTGATAGTTTAGATAAAAACTGCTAAAGCTATTGATTATGTATTTGTGAAATTTAGTTCAAAGTAAACCATAAAGTGTTATGTTGGTTTATTGTTGGAAGTTGATGATACAAATTTAAAAAAAAAATACTGCTGAATTTGCAAGAACGAATAGAAATGGTGACTTTTTATTATCCTGGTACAGAGGATGTTGGATTTATTGAGGATGAAGTTCAGTATGATGATAGTTCTTCCTTAGTACACTTTAAACAGACACAGTCATTTAGTGTTTCCAATTTCTTTTTCAGCCTATAGTTTTGGCTGATTTACCGAAATTTACCTTAATCAACTGTATTATGTTTATTCAACACACCTTTATATGTTAAAAGTAAAATGTGTGCCTATAGGCTTTCAATAAATTTCACAGATGTAATTGTTTTTTATTTATTTATTTATTTATTTTATGTTTAAAAATGTTCTGTCATAGAGATTTAAAAGACAGTAAATGTCTAGTAAATATATGTGTTTACAAAAAAAAAAAAAAAAAAAAAATCATACTAAAGATTTACATACTTTATCAAGTAAATCCTCCTTACCCCTTTTTTAGATATACTTGATTTAAATTTAAAGAAAAGGGGGTTGAACCACTTACCCCTTATTATCGGGTAAGAGGACACCCATCTGATTTTTAAAAAATATATAATTGTTAAGTGTATTTAAATCATTATTTTAGAAAATTATGATAAACTTTTGTTCATTAATAATGTCCAAGGTAAAATAAGACAGTAAGTTAATTTTTTTTTTGTTTCAAAGCTTTTGTATAAGGTTCAAAAAAAAAAAAAGTTCTCAAAAGGGTCCCACTTACCCCAACCAACCTTATATAATTGAAATATTTTACTCTCATTTAAAACAAATAAAAAATATTTTTGATGGATTTTTTTTTTTTTTTTTTAATGACTTCAAAGATTTTGTTTCTGGGTACAAGAAAATGCTGAATATTTTTATGCATCATCTTATCCATTCATGTGTGTTGCTTGCCTTCAAGATCACATTTCTTTTGACATTAATTTGTGTTATTGAAATGCTTGCATTTTGTTTTGTATTTGTGCATCTATTTTCAGTTTTACATCAATTTCTTCAAATCACATTGTTTTTTAGGTTTCTCGAAAAAGTCGCACAAGTTCATCATCATCGTCACATACCTCAAGGAGTGAACGGACTGAAAGGAGAACATACAAGTCTTCGGAATCTTCAAATATTATTGAAGATAAAAAATTATCTAACTCAGTTTCTATCAAGAAAGAAAATGAAATTCAAAAGAAAGAAATAATTAGTAAGAAATCTCCTGTAAAAACAGAAACAAATGGATTCTCATCTCATAATGGTATTGAAAATTCTGTTAGTTTGAAGGTAAATACGATTTTTCTGAAGCACATATTTTCTTCTGCATATCATAAATTGTTTTATGAACAAAGACAATTTACGATTCATTAGTCATCTGTAAATAGTAGAATTACTCCTGATATTTCAATTATTACTATTGGCTTATGAAATACAAATTTCTTTAATTTATTTCATGATCTAAAGCAAATCACAAATTTGGATTAAAATGAGTTTCTTTAATGTTGGAGATTTAGAAAAAAAAATCTTACTTGGTATGGAAAAAGGCATTTTTTATGGAGTACTTCAACTTAATTTTTTCTTTGTAAAAGATAAGATGTTTTCGTGCATACAAGGGACCCATATCTCTTTATTTATTTAATTTATGATTTAAGTAATGCATGACTGATGTAAATATTTATTTTTTATGAGCTGAGGAATTCATCAAATTTGTATATTACTTTTTAATTTTTTATTGTGTTAAAAAATGGCTAACTTAAACCAGGGGGTTGATCATGGAGCAGCCGTTGAAATTTTTAGGGATATTTTGCTCATTTTTTGGTGGCTTTTGACTTTTTGGGGGGTCTCCATGATATTTAGGGGGGTGCGCCCTTGCCCTTAGGAGGGCACACCTGCTTAAACAAGTTGATCATTGTATTCCTTTGCTTTGATTAGTTTATGTAATATTCATTGAACATTCTCAGTGTTCATTTTTTAACAAATAAGTTTCCATTTTAATTTGAATGAAAAACTTCGAATGGCAATGATAGTTGATTACTGAAGGAGGTCATAGTGACTGTTGTTAACAGTGAGGGGGGGAAGCAATATTTTAGCATTCAAAAAATGTTTATGGGAGTTTTTTTTACAAGTTATGTTGTTGTTTACAATTTAACTTGTTAACTGAAAAAAAGAATAAGTATTACTTTGGAACAGTACAAGAATCTCGTTACCTTTTTATCCCCAGTGACAAAAACATTTAAACTATCACACCTCCATGTGATAGTTTAAATATTTGCTCCCATACACATTCTTACTTCTGCTGCATTCTATTTAAAACGTAAGTCTATTTTAAGCACTTTTCGTGTAAAAAAATTCCTTGATTATGAGGCATTTATATAGTCAGTGTCATGGAAAAAGAATTTTTGAAGATTTATGAAGAAAAAAGCATTATTCAGTTAAACATAAAAATTGCTGACTGTGTAAGCTTTTAATTTTTAATAGTGATGATAGAGAAAAACAGAATGTTGTGTAGTTTAAAGTTAAATACTGCTGATAGATAGTGCTGTAAGCTTTAGGTCTCGTTTTCAAAAAATTTTGCATTCATCACTATTTTATTAATTTATTTTTTTTTTTTTTTTGTTATCTTCTTATTTTAGAACAGCATCAACTCTGAACATGGAAAAATAAGTTATGAAGATAAATCTGATGGTTTAGCATCTGTAACAGATCTGGTAAAATTATTTCTAAGCTTTTTTGTTAATTTTTGTTTAAACCAGAATTGCTGTTAGAAAAGCACCTGAACGCATTTACTAATACTATTTTGAATATATATATTTTTTAAAGTATAACCTTTATTTGTATGCAATATGCTGTTTAAAACATTTCAGTTATATTGAAACATTTACATTCTCCTTTTTACTATATCCCCCACCCTATAATACATTGATGTGATCATTCATTAAATATTATTGAAGACCAAGAGTAACTTTAATATATGTTACTGAATCAGTGCTTCATATTTTGAAAGATCTACTAATGCTTCATTTAAAAATCTGTGACATTTAGAAAATTCACTACTTAGAAATTTTTGCTTTTCTTCATAAATATGTTCCTCATCATTTGTTTTTGATAATTGGGGGGGGGGGGATTTCTTAGCATTTTTTAAACCCAAGTTATATAAATTTGAATGAGCAAGAGGTAACTGTGAATCAGGTAATTCTTAAATCTTTATCAAAAGAGAATTAGATTTATTGACTAACAACACACATTAACTAAATAGTAAACACAGGAGTTTTTTTTTTTCTCCCCCCAGATAGTGTTATTTTCTTTGAATATCATACTGATAAACATCATTTCTCTATGTACACTAAAATACTAAATAACTATTTAAATCATTGTATCTCTGTTAATTAACTGGAACTTTTATCTTCTGGCAATCTTTTTCAAATGTTAAATTTTAATGTTCCAGCATCTCTTTTAGTTTTGGAGTTGGAAATTCAAAATTAGTTGAAAATTGCAGGAGTTAATGTGAAGGTACTAAAAAGAGTAATTGGTGATTTTAGCTGAAGCGTCAGAGAAATAGTGATTATTTGAAGAATAGTATTTTTTGAATTAAAGCTTTTTCTAAACTGAAATTTGTATGAAATTAAAATGTTCTGTATTTACTTTGTATTATTGTGTATTTAAAATCAATAGCTTAACTTATTTGCTTTCAATAATGACTTTAAAACCATCTGATTTATTGCTGCACCTTGTATAGTGAGATTTTTTCCTTTAGAAACATTTGTTTTCTCTAATATTACTATTACAAATCATGTTTGGCTGTAAATATGTAGTAACATATATTCATATGTAGAATGCGCACACACAATTTATAATGCAATAGATTAATTCATGGTTGAGCTCTACTTTCTCTAATATAGTTTATAATCATCAGAACTCTTAAAAATAATACAAATTTTATAATTGTAGCAATTTTACGATTGCAAACAAATTTGGTGCATCCAATTTAAAATCAGAAAGCTAATGTATTTAAAAGATAAAATGTTAAAACTAATTTTTTTTTTAATTTCAATAATTTGCTTTGTATATAATATGGTAAAGAATTTCCACTCATTAGTCATTCATAAATCAGTTGTTTGGGATGATTATTTTATGAATTACTAACTACATTTTGCATGATAAGCATGAAATTTGTGATTGTGATTTGCATGTAGATGTCCACGTATGTCTCTTTAACTGCCCAAGAAAGTCATCCTTTAACAGCCAAAGAAATAATCTCTACAGGAATTGATATAAAATCTTTGGTGAGTCATATTTTCTTCTTACTTGTGCATTCTCTCACTCTCTTGTTTTTTTTTATTTTTTTTAAGCTTTGTCAAATTAATATTAATATTAGCACATGTTATTTCTCTTAAATATATTACATTCTAAGTTTGCTTGAATGCAGTAAAATGTATGCACTCCATAACACAGCTCTTGTCTGAATAATCTGAATAATTTTCGGATATGTTTTCCAGCAATTTGTACTTTAAGAAAGCATGTTTTAAAGTTACATTACTGAACTATTTTCATTTTTGCCCATGAAGAGCATATGTTCTCAACATCAAAAGCTTTTCACTTCTGGATTTTTTTATTTTTTCCAAAATGTTTATGCAGTAATTCAGGTGTTAAAAAATAAAATAAAGTAAACATGTAATGAAGCTTTCTTTCAAGTGCATATGAATGTTTTTAGGTTTCTCTGTATACTCTCTAACTAACATTTCTGTAACATTTATTTTGCATGATCTTTTTCACGAATGCTAGAAAATGAATTATGCTCAGCATGGCGAAGAATTTAGAGGCACATCACCTGAAAGAGAAATTATAAGTACTGGGATAGATGTCAGAGCCCTTGTAAGTGCAGTGATAGAAAAGCTAATATTTCACGCTTGCTTTTTGTTGGCCTTTTTCAAATAAACTATAATAGAAAATGTATTTGCTTCAGAAATAATATCAAGATTAATTGCTGATGATTGAGAACTTTTTCTGCATCTCTTTTAATGTACAACAACGATTAAATCATTTCATGTGTCATCATATCAGCATTTGTTTATATATTTCTGCTTTGAAAAATTTCAGCAATCAGCATAGTGTCAAATTATAGCAAATAATTTCTATTATATTTTATAATTCCATTATAATTCTTTTTCTATCAGTTTTGAGCATTTTGATGCTATTCAAGTTTTTTTTTAAGATTATGAGCTAACAATATTTTTTTGCCAAATTTAGATTCTTAAATGATGTGTCATTTTATGCAGCCTTAATTTTTGCATTTCTAGGCTTGATATTAAGTTATTAGTTTATATTTCGAAACTTGTTTCCTTTTTTGAAAGATGAAAAACTTATGAATTTTTTTTTTTTTATATATATATTTTTTTTTTTTTTGACGAGAAGCCAACCTTTTAGCCTTCAATAATAAGTAATATTGTGCATGGTATCATGGAAATATGTGATCACATAAATAGCACATATTTTTGCTACTAATATTTGTTGGGGCAGTCTCCAAGCTATTGTTCTGCTACTGCACATTAAAAAAAAAAAAAAAGAAAAAAAAAGCAGCTGATTATTTCACTCAGAGAATTTTGAGATTGCTTTAAAAAAAAATCCAAGTTGCAAACACAAAAATTGAGGATTTTTATATCTTTAAGTTTTCTCAAGTGTAAATCACTTTTTCCAGTTTTCTACAATTTCATTGCCATTATACGAGGTCTGATCAAAAAGTTGCAGGACTTTTGAAATTGCGCGGGAACAGAGAGTGCTAGAGACTTCCGGTTGGCAGCAGCGTTTAGAGTAAGTCTTCCCGAGCACAGCTGTTGTTTCATAATATTGATAACCTTCTCCAAACGGAAGTTACAGCTGTTTTACTGAAGCCACTTCTTTGTTTCTAGCTTTTTCGTAATGGACAGGAAAGTAGAGCAGCACGTTTGCGTCAAATTTTGCGTGAAATTGGGCAAATCATTCGTGGAAACTTTCCAAATGCTTCAGGACGCTTTCGGTGATGAAGTGATGAGTCGTTCACGGTGTCATGAGTGGTTCAAACGGTTCAAGGAAGGCAGAACTTCAACGACAGATGACCCTCGTTTAGGAAGGCCTTCAACTTCAACTGACGATGCTCAAGTGGTCCTACTGCGTTCCAATCGACGTTTAACGATTCGAGAGATGGCAGAGGAGTGCCACATCTCATTTGGGTCATGTCAGGAGATCCTGACCGAAAAATTGGAAATGAGAAGGGTTGCAGCCAAATTCGTTCCACGTCTGATGACAGAGGATCAAAAAGCGCACCGCCTGGAGGTTTGTCAGGAGCTCTTGCAAATGGCCAGTTCCGACGAAAACTTCTTAAAAACCATCATCACAGGTGACGAGAGTTGGGGTTTATGGCTACGACGTGGAAACGAAGGTGCAGTCGTCCCAGTGGAAGTCAAAAGGCTCACCAAGACCCAAAAAAGCTCGTCAGGTGAGATCGAACGTCAAAGTGATGATCACTGTTTTCTTTGATTCGAAAGGTGTGATCCATCATGAATTCCTCGCACAAGGTGAAACAGTCAACAGATTTCGCTATCTTGACACCCTGAGAACTTTGCGTCAAAAATTAGGCAGAAGAGGCCTGAATTGTAGGCGACAGGCAAATGATTTCGCCACCATGACAACGCGCCCTGTCACACCGCCCTCCTCATCCGCGATTTTTTGGCCAAAAACAACATGACAACCCTTCCCAAGCCCCCTATTCACCTGATCTGGCCCCCTGCAACTTCTGGCTGTTCCCCAAGCTGAAATACCCGATGAAAGAACAGCGATTTCAGACCATAGAAGAGAATAAAGAAAAAACGCGGGAGCAGCTCAACAGCATGCCGGAAGAAGAGTTTTCCAGGTGCATGGGACAGTGGAAACACCGGTGGGAGAAGTGTATTTCCTCCAGAGGGGAGTACTTTGAAGGTGATTAGTTAGAATAATTGTTAAAAAATTTTAATAAAGAATTATTGAGAAAGTCCTGGAACTTTTTGATCAGACCTCGTATTACAAATACAAAAGTGACGACCAGCAACAGGCTCTGGGCCCAGCTAGACTGGTCCTAGTCAATTTACAATCCCCAGTGAAGATCAATGGCCCTCTTAAAACTATCTACTCCCTTGCTCATTACCCCCCTCTTCCGGTAAACTGTTCCAAGGTTCCACTACCCTGCTATAATAATAATTTTTCCTAATATCCATGTTAGCCTGAGATTTAAATAGTTTAAAACAATGACCCCTTGTCCTGTTTTCAGTGCTTAACTTCAGCCCCATAACATCTTTCATTTTAATAAATTCAAACAACTGAATCATGTCCCCTCAGTCTCTTCTTTGCTTAAGACTGTACATTTTTAACCTTCTAAGCCTGGAATCATAATCTAAGTGGGAAAGTCCACTTATTAGCCTTGTAGCCCGCCTTTGAACCCTTTCCAATACATTAATGTCTTTCTTAAGATAAGGAGACCAAAACTGAACAGCATACTCCAATTGGGGTCTTACCAAACTTCTATATAAGGGCAGAAGAACTTCTTTAGATTTATTTGAAATAGATCTATTGATAAACCCAAGCATCTTATTGGCTTTGTTGCTAGCAATGCTGCACTGTTGGCTAAACTTTAAATCCTGACTTATTAAGACCCCCAGATCAGTAACTTTGCCTGACTAATGACTGAACCTTGCAAATAATAACTTGTACACTTATTTCCATGCCCTAAATGTAGCACTTGACATTTCCCAACATTAACAGCTAACGTTCTTCTTGAAGGCTAGATAGGTGAAAAGTTCAAAAGCATGCGTATTTGAAGCAAGTTGAGTTACTCATTGGGTTATTCTCTCCTCCCCCCACCCCCAATAATTGAAAATTATATCTAAACTATTTTTTTCTGTTCAGTAAATTACCTCCCATTAGCCAGGAAATGACTGAGCTGGCGGTGTATTTCATGTATTTTTTTCTGGTTTATTTAATTTTTTAGCCATTGTGAAATAATTTAATTTTTGTTGCCAGCAACACTCTTATGTTACATTTACTTTCTCTATGTTTTTTTCAATTTTTATTTGCAATTTTATGTTTTTGATGGTCAAAGTTCTTTGACCTGTTATAAGTTTTCTATTCTTCCTGCCACGAATGCCCAACCCCCCCGTAAGAGCAAGGGCACCCCACTCAAAAAAGATAAAAATACCTTCTCAAAACACCTCCCCCCCCCTAAAAGTTTCAATGGCGCAGTCTGGGCCATGATCTTCCATAGGTGGGTACCCCTGTTTCCTGCTATACAGAAGGCAGAAGCTATTTTTGTTTTTTAAATATTTCATTATTTATTAGTCACTGCAGCAATATGAGCCTGATTTTAGTTTTCAATCACTAACCTTTTAGTTTCTTTAGCTTTCATTACCCATATGAAGCAGAAAGTAGAAAAACATTTTTAAAATTGTAATTGAAGTCATACAAGAGCTAACCAGTTGGATGCTAAAGATGCTTAATAAGTCATACAAACCTCTTTGAAATACTTCTGTATTTATTAAGCATGAGCAATTTCCCTTAACTATTTTTCCTGATGTAAAATCTATACACACATGTTTAACTCATGATATTAATATCAATGTAAGTTAGAAATAGTTGCTTTTAATAAAATTTTATCATTTAAATAGTAGATGTATATATTAACATACATGGAAGTTTTTGTTATTTTTTCTAAATAATTACCTCAAAGTGCTATTGAACTTTGAAATAAACTTGTGCAGCCTTTTACACATAATTATTGATTCTTTGATGCACATTAATTTTGTTTAGTAAAATTCAGGGCTGATACAAGGGGGGTCATGATCCCCCCCAAACTGCAACAGTACTATACATCCACTTTGTGTTCGAACAATTTATGAATAAAATGTAAACCATTGCAGTAATTTTTAATGCATTAAAATTTTTACAAGTAAACATATGAAATATTACTTATTTTCATTGTTTATGAAATTAATTAGTTGCATTTTGTCCTATCAGGTGCTTTATTCCTGGCCAATTTGGTGCTTTTTATTCACATCCATGCAGTTTCAGAAATGTTTCGCACCTAAAACTAAGTTTGTTCGTAGTGGAGAAAGATGGGAGGGAGGAGATACACACATTCATTAGCATAGTCCCTAAAATTTTAGTTTGTATCCACCCCTGATAACATTGCAGCTGTAAAATGTGTGTTCTTATTTTTATGATCCTTATGTTTGGTTATAAGGTTTGACTTTTCATTTGATGGAGAGGTTATTCAAATTATTTTGTGACCTTATGTTCCTTCTTGTACTAAGCATAACTTCTTGGCCACTAATGTTTCCAACTTTCAAATCTTCATTTCATATGAATCATTCAATTGTGTTGAAATTATATACATAATCTGCCTTATTTCTTGTAACAAATTTCTGAAATTATCGTTTTCAATTCTTAATTATTTCATAAAACTTTTATATGTTATTTTTGTTTATACTTTGAATTCAATGGTATGCTTGTCTTTTTTTTGCTAAATAGTTTTTCTTCTACATTATTTTTCAAAGAATAATTTTTTGATTGCTATATGAAAATATTATTTAAATATTGTATTTTCAGGGAGATAAGCCACAGCTTATGCTTGTTAAAAAGTTAAATTTTAATGACTGCTGCTTATATGCTGATGCAGCCTACAGGATTGAAAAGTTGTGTTGCCAACATTTTAGTTTCTAATTTATTTTGATTATTTTAGAATCAGACGGACAAACATCCCTTTATTACATTATTAATTCTTTTTTGCCAGTGTGCACTGAGTAGCAATAGCATCAAAAACAGAATATGTTACTGGCATGTGTAGTCTTTTACATGCTGAAAATTTTTACTAATCTGTCTTTTTCTTTTTGAAATGCATTTTGTTTCTCTGATAGTTTCAACATTTTAAATTCTTTACTGAAAAAAAATGTAAATAAAAATGTAATAGAACTGTGACGTGAGAATTTGATATAGCAAGTGATGCATCAAACAATAGTTTCTTTCCAGTTTTGACTGGTTAAGTGTATACGCTGATGCAGCTTTTCTCCCAGAAAATATAATAATAATGTGCAGCTACAATTTACATTCTATAAGGTGTACTAGCTTTAGATAGTTATTTATTGCATGCAGAAATCAAGCTTCATTCTACCGAAAGGAGAGTTCAAGTATAAGGACTATGAAATTATACAGACTGGCATTTCGGTCAAAATATTGGTAAGAGAAATGCTATTAGTAATTGATGGTGGTGGTGGTGGTAGAAACCTATATTTTACTCTGGAGCATTATGGTATCAAATTTACTAAGGGTATTATAATATATATATATATATATATGTTTTGTTTTTCTGAGTAAAAAATATTACCCAAAAAATCTTTATTTTATACTTATTCTTTGGGACACTTAATTTAATTACAATAGTGTTTCTTAGAATGTTACAGCTCTTTTGTTTGCGTGTGTCACAAACACTCTTCCAGGAAAAAAAATGTTAAAAATACCCCCACTCCTCTCTTTTCTAAAATTTGCTTAATATATTGTTATAACTTTTACGAAATATATAAAAAAAAAATGTATTCTTCGTGCATGGGTCATATAATATTTTGCTTCATCTTAGTTTAAAAGTAATTTCAAAGCATTATTATATTTTCTTTTTTTACATCCCTTTGTATAAGTCTTTTCTTACATACCTTTTGCCTTGATCTACCTTTGATTTGACATTCGTCTTGTTTCTGCGGAAAATCAAAATATTGTTAGCTCATCATATTTATCTCTCCAAAAAGTTCTTTTAAACCATTTTTTTTCTTCTTTTCTCTAAGACTATTTTTTATTGATGTATTTTTCATTTATATTACAGAAATCGAGCTTTACCAAGAGTAGTGAAGATTCTCTACAGAATTCCTTTCAAGAAGAAGTCAAACCATCAGTTGATAGAGTAAAAGTTCAACGCACATTTAGTCAGGTAAGTTTTGTAGCTTCATAACTTATTTAAATTTTATATTTAATTTTGACTAATGAAGCTAGTGTGGCTGCAATATTTATAATGCATGCAAATCAGGGTGTAATGAAGAAATGTCTTCTAACCTAAATTTTTTTTTAGTATATCTGTGCTGTGTAATGCATGAACTTTAATGATCAAATAGATTACAGTTATAGTAAATGCATGTGATGGTGTGATCTTTTATTATAAGTACAGAAAACAAGTTTTCAATGAATTATATTTTTTGTGCTTCATGATTTTTTAACCAGTTAAGAACTCGTTAATGTTCTTAACAATGAATGAAAGATGTGAAGAGAATATCAATTTGCATTGTTCTGTTGTTTTTATGATAGAATATAACATAAAATGACTCTTTTAACATTATTTTTTTCCATTGCAGAGTGCCCAAGATGATCTTTGTTTATGCAAGATTTGTGAAAAGCATGTTTATCAAATGGAGAAATTAAAAGCAGAGAAGAGTGTTTTTCATAAGAACTGCTTTCGTTGTAAAGAATGCAATAAACTTCTGACGTAAGTTGTTCCATTATTTATAAAACCTGTCCCCCTTATTTGTTGTCATAATTTTCTACCTTTTTGTTTTCCATCTGGTATTTGTATATATCATAGTCCCAATATACTAACAGTAATGGGAACTCATTTTTCTCTTGTTACATAATCATTTTCTGGTTCAGTTTTTCAGAAAAAAATTCAAAATCCAAGTGTTCTAATACGTTATTTTTACTTGTTTACTCTACTTGTAATCCATATTTTTAAGCATGGCCGGCTCTAGTAGTTCTGTGCCGTAGGTGATATTGACCGCCCCCCCCCCCAATAAATAATAATAATAAAAGAATAAAATGATATTTTAATAAAACAAGAATAATAGTAAAGTGTTTACAATTAAAGGGAGTTTCTAGTTAAATTCTAAACTGGGTTTTGCATATTCAAGCACTGGTACACACTTTAAATTATATTTTTATTAACATTAAAGTAGCGCATCTTATGGCGCTGAAACAGATATTAATATTTTCAAATGATTTTTAAATCGCACAATTTGCCGCCTCTAAAAGTAAATTGAATTTCTAGTTCAATTCTGAACTATGTTTTGCATATCCAAGCACTGGTACACACTCTAAATTTTTTTTTTTTTTTTTTCAGCATTGAAGCAGTGAATCTTATGGTGCTGAAACAGATATTCATACTTAAAAAAAAAATTTAATTTTGAAATTTGCTGCCCCAAAAATCTGCCGCCCTAGGTGGCCACCTAGGTCTAAGATACAGTAATTTCAGGAAGAAACACTGCTGCAATTACGTGTCTAAAAGTTAGTTTTGAAATCTAACTCTCTCATTCTCCTTGTCCACTAGATGGGTGTGGGAAGATTATACTACATAACTTTTTTTTAAACTAAAAATTTCTTTTAAGAACATGCCTTTTTAAATAAAGGAGTGCCTTTCTATCTGGAAATGTCCTGCTCCACTTTAGATTAAGGGGAAACGCTAGCATTGTGATACCTGGATATGCATCAGGAGAGGTTTATTTCAGTTTCATCTCTTTCTCAAACCCGAATCTTATCGCGGGAAAAGTCAATTTGCGCTCAAATTTAATAGATGACGGCTTTTTACTGAAGGCTTCGAAGGATAGAAGTTTATGTTCAAAGTGTCAGGCATTTATTTCTATTTACTTGTTTTTATTATTATTTTTTTTAAAGGTTTTTTTTGGGGGGGGGTTTGAATTTTTAGAAAATAGTGTTCCGCTTTTAGAGGTCTAGTCTCTGCCCATACGTAAATAGCATACGTTAATCATGACGTCATCACTCGGATGCATCGTAAGGAACCCTAGCAACTTACGCACTTACCGTACGTACGGTAACTGGCGTAGTCTCTGCCCAAAAATACCGGAAGTTTGTTAATATTCACTGGGATAACGAACGTATGGTAAGCATTAAATTACGCCTTTCTTCCTGTCGCTGTAAGCCAATGGAAAATTAGGATCGTTGGCATGAGAACGCTCAGGAGACGAGGCTAGCCTCAGTTATTTTGTTTTGATTCTCCTTCGGACGTCTGCTCCCAGTCACAGAAACATGGAAAAAATGTTCTTATTGTTACTTACACGACTCGGGTACCCAAATCAGAAAAAAGGGGACACAAAAGAAGAACCTTTTGACCTAAGAACCATAATGATAATAAAAAAGAGCATTTTTGTTGGAGTTTTTACCATTTTTTTGGAGCATTAAGTAACAAGTTCCTAAAAATTAAAATAGGAACTAGCAAAGAAAACAAAACAATAGAAGGTTCTAATTAAATTAATTTTTAGTATTTCTTCATTAATATAATTTTAAATAAATTCATTTCTTCATTAATCTGTCAACATGATAATGAAATTACAAAATATTCCTAATATAGTGAAATATCATTCTTTGAAACATTATTTTGAATAGTTGTGTACATTATCAAAATAGCTTTAACACTATAATATTTAAGAATTTTGCTCAAAATACTTTTGTCCCAGATCTCAAATGAAAAACAGACATTTCTGGCCCCATGGACATGTCCACCGGGGGGGGGGGGGCATTTGTCAATGAGTTTGAAAGTGTATACATCTTCTTCAGAGTCCATTAAAAAAATATATATTGATGTTGAGTTAATACTACTATCATTTTAGAATTACATTGCTTCTAAAATCTTGGGGGGGGGGGGGGGGAGGGCTAACAGACCAGTCCCCAAATTGTCCAAATTATGGCCCTGCCCAGGAGGACCCTGAACTTAAATCTTTGGGAGGGAAAAAAGTCTTATTTGCCGAATGGAATGCTACAAATATTGTCCTTGAATTAGTATAATTTTGCCTAACAGAACTTCCAATTTTGCTGAATCAGCAGAAAAATTTGTCGAACATGGAAAATTTTGGGAGGTCACAACGAGTTCGCATTGGGGGCTCTCCTGGGCCTGTCCTCCCCTTCTATGTTGAGATGGTGACACCTTTGTCTGGCCCTGATCAAGGATTGGGCCAACCAAGCTCTGATCTAGAAATTTTTGGCCCCACCTGGCAAAAGATTAGCAAAGCCCCTAACAGCCTACTGGAGTTCTACGCCACTGAAAGCCAGGGGCCCCTTTAGTATAGTGAGCTGCCCCGCGCTGCGGATAAGTAGATCTGGAGCTGGGGCTAACTGAGCCCAGGCCCAAGGAGTTTAGAAACCCTTCTCTCTTTAAATATCCAATGAATGAAATTTAATTTGTATTTATTAGGCTTTACATATGCAATTACGAAAAGAAAAATAATTGCTAAAATGTTTTTTTTTCCAAATTTCTTTCTATTAGTAGTTTGAAAATTAAAACATCATTCAGAACAATTTGCTTAACAGATTATCTGATAGTCGATAATATTAATTTCTGTGACTGCCTGTCACTAACATCATCTCCTCTGGACTGGAAATGTCTGCCAAGTCAATACTGGTACTGTTAAATACATCACACTCTAGGATTCCACGTACCTACCATTTTTTTCTAAACTGTTGGATGGAGACCTGAAGACAGCTGTTTTTTGATCCAGGCCAGAAGACGAGCAGTCTCTGGTCCATCACTCCCAGAGGTATTAATTCTTGGAAGACTTTGACTGCGACATATTTAACTTGCCTCAGTCACCATTAACAAACATGGAAGATCTTTGACCGACTGGCATTGGTTCTCGGACACTTCGGGTAAGCAGGGGTCCTCCCCCAAGAGCAAAAGCCCCCCCCCCCAAAATACCTGTCAATTCTCTCCCCCCCCTTAGAAATTCTATTGGCGCAGTCTGTGCCATGACACCTTCCATGTGGGCACCCTGAGTTAAGAATCTGGCACCTTACCGGTTCGGCCAACACACCCCACCGTCAGATACAGGTTGTTAATCTCTGTATTTATTGCACCCTGTCTCACCCCTCTAAACCTTGAGGGGCCAGATATCCAGTACTGATTATGCCTTGAGGATATCCAAGGATGTCATGATACCCGAAAAAGCATAAAATCTTTGAGGCGGATGGCAAATGGGTTGGCGTGCAAAGCGAGCAGGGGGGTGGGGGCCCCTAGTCTAAACTCTTTTTTTCTGTGTCTGTAATTATCTTCTCCGGATTGGCCATGTCTACCTGTACCATTGGATACAGGACAACTAGGGGAAGCCATTTCCACTCTTTAACACCCCTCTAAACCTTTAGGGGCCTCCATTCATGAGCATATACAGGGATGTCTCGACACCCCTAAAATCATTAATAGTCACCTGCTGAAGTGGCTTTGAGCCCCCACAGGCGGCAACCCAGGGTTGGCGAGCCAAACGAGCAGGGGGCAGAGCCCTCTAAAATTCCATTACAACTATGCTGCAGTTTGGACAGAATATGTTTTAATATTCCTTTTTATAATAAAATGACAGCTTAAGTAAAGAAATTTGTTTGAAATCAGCTGAAGGAATACAAATAAAGTGCATATTGAAGAAACAACTATGAACATCGATGTAAATGTGCATTTATTGGTTCCGCAACTGTGTAAAATTTTGTTATATGTATTATGGGAATGATGATATGTATAGTGATGAACAATGAATTCCAGATCTATCAATTGGGTGGTAAGGGGACCCTCTGGATTTTAGAAACAGTAAAATTTAGCATTATTGTTTATGCATTTTATTCTTTTCTCCCTGTATAATCCATTGAGCACAAATCTTTAATCCCCCCCCCCTCCCATGGAAAATTGTGAAATGAGACTACTGTAGCTTGAGCGGGTCCTTCGGAAGTATACATGTGTATCTGAGCTTACAGATATTATATGCAAAGTCTATGATGGCTGCTGAGTCCTCGAGTTGTAACATTTCGCAAAACAACGGTTCACACTGATCAGTTTCATGGGCGGGATGTGACCCGTGGACTGTAGGTTGGGCAACACTAGTTTATAATATTGTAAGAAGTAAAATAAAAAAAGGAATGCTCCAGTATTCGCTTTCCCTAAATTAGTTGCAACACAAAACCTTCATTGAATGGGCTATTTGAATTTTGAAAACTAGTTTTAATTTCATATATTTTTGTAAGGAATTTTATGAACAATTTTAAATGTTATGTTGTGAATGTGCTTGAAATATCTCGAAAGTAATTCTTTAATAAAATTATTTTTTCGCATGTATTTTTAGAGTGGATTCTTATTCATCTAATGAAGGGGATATTTACTGCAAACCACATTTCCGAAAACTTTTTCAACCAAAAGCAAGATTTGATGGAGAAGATGGTGCCCCAAGTGAGCAACTTCCTGTATAATTATTGTTTTGAACTGTATGATTGTGAAAATGTTAATACAATGCAAATACAAAAGCCAAAGTGACAACTAGCAACAGGTTGTGAGATTTTTTGCATGCTGTTTTTTTAACTGCATGAATAAATTTATATGTAAAGTTGAAAACTTCTCATGAAACCCTGGTATTGTCCTAGTCTTTCCTAATGGCAAGCTTAAACACAATCATGTTAACCTTTTAAGTCCTGTATTGAATAAAGCATTATTCTGCCACCAAGAAGGTTTAGGTCACAATATAAACTTCTATGGTTTAAGAAAAGTACAATTTATGGAGAGCAGTGCTCTTTTTAACATTTAAAAGTAGAAGCTGAAATTGTTTCTGTATAATTTTTCTCATTAAACTATTGCGGGCAGGTTACAAAAAACCTTGCAATTTCCTTGTTACATCAAATGACTGTTAACAGGAATTGCTGGGTCTTTTGCAGGTTTAGCTCTTATGCCACCTCCTGTATTTTTGTTAACATTTCGTCAGTTCTAAATTTTCATAGCCTTGACTTTGTGTACTTAAAATACCTGACCACTCCTCGATGCTAACTTCCTTATAAAAGTTGAAGAAAAAAAAGGTGTTGAAATCCTGTTGCTAAAAGGAGGATCCTTTTTTATCTGATTCTTCTTTTATGATCACCAATTTCCAAAGCAAAATTTAAAATCTGAACATAACATAGTTTGGATCTTGACAGTCTTAGACTAAAGTGATGGTTTAAATTGGCCAATTGTAGTTTTACATTAAAGGATATTTTTCCGAAGAGGGACTAAAATTTGCATACCCTTAAAGGATAAGTATATTGCAAGTAAAGGTGCAGCGTCACACTATGTCTATAGTATTAGGGTTAGTCAATAACTAATGAGTCAGAGAGGCTATAGAACAGATTTTATGCAACATTCTTCAAATATTCTGATCAAAATTGTTTAAACACTTATCCGAATGGAAAATTAGTTGCATAATTCCTCACTCATAACAGTCCTTTGACTGCTGCAGGAACCAATTATGCACGCATTCCTCCTTTACTTCATCGTCCGAATGAAATCGCTGTCACGGAAGTGCGTTCTTGAGTTCACCAAAGATATGAAAATCTCACGAAGATAGATCTGGAGTATAACGAACCTGTTTCAAGGCTTCCCACTTACATTTCCACAACAGTTTCGGTTTGGAGCACCACTAAGCTTGTCATCAGAAAGCAACTTGTGCCCTTCCGCAAATTGCCTATGCCCCTCCTGAACTCTTGACAGGGACATACAGTGTTTCTTTATAAACTCTTTCTATTTGGCCACATATTTCATGGCCTCCTGGCAGGGTTGTTTGGTTCAAACACGTCGGTTTAAACCAAATGTTTTTTTTAAACCATGTGGTTTTTTTTTTTTCAAAAATGTTTTTTTTTGAAAAATTTCATTGTTTTACCCCAAATGTTTTCAAAATTTTACATATTATTGCAAAGAGTAAGGTCTAATTAATGCAAAGTAACTAGCAAAGTTTTATAGATTAATTACAGACTTAATAAATTTAGAAACTTATATTTTTTAAGGTATTGCAAGTTTGCTAAGTAGTTATTATTTTTTTTCTTTTTTTAAACCTATTCAGCTTTCCATTTAGGTAAATAAATATACAAGCAGATCAACTAAGTTTTTCTAAAATTACATGGAAAAAAAACCAAGTATCTCTTTTATAATTTTTTAATTATCATTATTTTTCAGTCTTTCAAATTAGTCCAAAAAGCATATTTGAACCAAAACTTCATATACTACCTAATTTGCTTGATTACTTAAGATTTATTGAGATATTATGTACCATTGAAGCGATGAATACTGTAAAAATATCTTAACACTAGAATATTTAAATGACAAGAGAAAAAAAATAATTAAAGAAGTCCAAGAACACTTAGAGTGAACATGAAATTGCGCTTATATCTGCACACTTTTTGCATCCCCAATAGATGATGCAGTCAGAGCAAGAAAAGAAAACATATAAAATTATGAAAACAGAAAACATCCATGTAACTCTGTGCTCTCTAAAAAAAATTTAATGCCAAATTTTCACCTTTCAAAGAACATTTTTGATCCCAATATAATAAAAGAAGTCTCATGTATGAATGGTGGAAGAATAAAAAAACATTAATTTTTATAACAGTCTTCATTATTAAAATATGTTAAAAGAGTATTTTCATTTAAGTTTGTACTGAGGCTTTTAACAAAATAATTTTTTTTTCTTTGCTAAAAAAGAAAAAAAAAAATGCATTCCTAAATGCATTAAACTAGTAGAAATAATGTCTACAATGGAAAACATAATGATTTTCTTAAAACCTACTTCCACTGTTTCTATAATTGTTGACACTGATACATTAGGTAAATAAACTACATGATTTGTACCTTTTTTTAAAAAAATCTTTAAACAAAATATGCATTGATCTTTGGATTTTAAAATTGTATAATGTACATCAGACTTATGATTCATTTGTAAATACTGCAACATACTCTCGATGTTTAAGAATGCGTGATTTTAGTTTTACTTTTTTATTTAAAGTAGATAGCTAGGATTATGAAGAAATTAATTTGCAAGAATTTATTCTTGGTTATTTGTAATTATTAATGTCTGATCACAGTAAATTATTTCTTTGATTATTTATACCAAGACCCATTTACGTATTATATATTTTTTAGAAAGTTTAATATTTTCGAACAATATTCTCCTATAGATGAGGATATGAAATTACAAGAGTTTACTCCTAATTATTTAATTAATTACGAAGAAATTAGGTATAAATATGAATATTAAATTCATAATCTTCATAATTTTCCTAAAATAAAATTGTTTTTCTTTTACAAAAAGTAATAAAAACCAAATAAACCCGGTTTAAACCATAAAAAACTGGTTTAAACCAAAAAAAACATCATTTATTAATTTTTTTCAAAAAAAAAAACGGTTTTTTTATACCAACACTGCCTCCTGCACCATCTGTTGTCCAAAAACGCACATCATCCTGTTGTTCTTCTTTCACGCCTCCATTACATTTTGCTTTCCAAATTAAAATGACTGGATGGCTTGATCATTAACCTTTTCACCTCCCTTCTAAACGCAAACTGCTCTCTAACTGGTGAAATGTGTGCAAATCATGTTTACCCCCATTAAAAAATATATTCCAGGTCCCTCTCCATCTTTCTCAATACTACAGTTAAGGTTTAATGCCCTCTGCCTCGTTATTTATTGACTGACCTTCATATATTGTATTTTGAAATGTATATTTTTGTTATTAAAACCACTTGAGTGAGATCCAAGCCCCCATTCAGATAGTGAGTAAAAATTTAAGGAAAAAGAGTGCAACTCCTAAGAGAGTGTGGCTCCTAAACGAGAATGAGTTCAAATTTAGCCTCGATTGATGGCAGCCCCACTACCACAATTTAAGCCCTAGTTCTGAAAGTAAGGAAAGTCTGCAACTACTCTAAACTCATGGTAACTGCTAGCAACTAACCTCAGGATTTTCAGATCCATGGACTTAATGAGCATGTACTCCGCATGTAGATGTATGGTATTTATTGGTGCCATGCTCTGTACCCGTAATCCTTCTATTTGGAGTCCAAGGTCTTTGCCACTGGGCTACCCACACCCCAAAACATACATTCATTGTAATATATGTTCAAACATTAAAAGTCTTTGTTTTATATTCATTTTATTACTTCTGTAGATTTTTTTGATTGGATTATTGTATGAATAACATGTTTGCAATTGTTTTAATTTAATAGACAAAAAACATAATTGATTCAAGCAGCTTTTTAAATGCATGTTACTTAGAACTGTTTTTATTCTGCATGTGTTTGATTTTCATAATATTTAATTTAATTGCATTTTTTTTCCATGCTTCCATGCTTGAGCAGATGAATATCAAAATGATGAAGGTATGCAATGATTGATGTTTTTAAATATATGTCTGCATTTATGTGCAACTAACAATTACTCTTACCCTTTATGTTTGTGAAAAGTTCATTCCATAATATGATATTTTTTTTAAAATTTTGAACATCTATAAAATAGTATTTTTCTGTCATAGTTGTAACATGTAGTAAAATTTCTTCAAATTGTCTTTATTTTCTAGCCAAGTAATTTTTCTGTTTTATTGAAACAGGGATGGAATTTTGTTGTAAATGCTGTTTAAAAAATTGCATCATTTAAGATTTTATATTTTAACCCCTGCTAAGTCAAGCTTGCATCTTGTACATTTGGCATCTTTATGCCCGATTGGTAGGCATCATATAACATGCAAAGAAAGAGAAAAATTTCCTCGTTAAGAGTGAATTTGACGTTTTTCACATGTCCCCTTTAATTTCATAATGACTTTTGTACTTCTGAATGTTGCCAAGAGATGGTGCACTAATTGATTGTTTTTCAAAATTTTTGTTGTAATGTTCCCCTTTTTTGAGTTGGAATAGAAATTATTTTGTACATTCTCGTATTTCACTATTTTCCAAAACAGTTTTAGCCAATTTTATTAATTTTATGTTCATATTTACTTTTGCAAAGCAATTCATTTGTTCAAAGCAACCCAGTTAATGAATAATATATCAGATAGCATTTTTTTAATTTTTAATGCTTATGTGCATGCAGAGAAACTGCTGATTAGTGGAAGGTGAGCTACCACATATTTGATGACCCTTCATCCAACAAATAAAAAACTGCTTAATGTAAAATTATTTTCGATTTTAGAATTTGGTTTGAGCATGCATAAATTTTCAAAAATAAAAAATACTTTTGTTGGGTCAAAAGTTTTAATAAAAATGTCCAACAAAGAAAGGATTAAACTTGCCTGTATTTTAGTGTGAAAATATATTACCTATTTTGTAACAAAAATATATAAAAATGGCTTTTTAGATATTATTCATTGACAATTTTTTTAATATACCGTGAGTTTTGAGAAACTGTTTTTCTAATGATTACTGGAAAAAAAAAAGAGATATACTCTTAAATTATGGGATGCATAAATTTTGTTGATTTTACATTTACGATGGAAATCATGACATACACTTAGCCTATTATGATATCCAACTTCTACATTATTATTTTAAATATTGAGTGTTTTTTTCACTTAAATAAATATTCATTATTATTTATTCAACTATCACAAGATATGTATATCTTTATGATAAAAAAAATATTTAAGCATTTTCTTTTTGTGAAAATGGAAGTTTTCTTATGTGTTCGTAGTAGCTTTTACCAATTGTAGTCAACACACAATGACAGAGCTAAGAAATAAATTGAAGTCTGAATAATATTTTTTGTCAGATGCTTTACCTGCCTGCTTTTTTTGTTGTACACATGTTTCCTATAAATCTGTATTAAAAATAATGACAATTGTAAAAGAGAAAACTAATGCTGGTTTTACTCAGTTAAATTATCACTTGATTATACCACCTCCTAAGTCTGGAGGGGAAAAAATGGTAGAAAATCATTCGCCTTTTTACTGCTATAAATGTCAAGTGAGGTTACAAAACATATTATGCTGGAAAAAAAAGTTAAAAAAAAAACTTGATGTGACGAAACAAGTCTCTGCATGCAAACAGAATTATTAATTGCTCTTATGCAAAATTATTAATACTTTAAAAATAAATCATTCTTGTAGTTGATAGTACTGAAGTATTTGTATTTATGGTCTGCTTTCAAAGCTGTGACAGTTGATGATAGGAGCAAATGAATTGGTGAGTGCAAAAGCTACGTAAGTCAAGAAGTTAGATTTTTCAAGACAGTGCACAAATGTCATACCTTTTCCAAATTTTCAAATAAACAATTTTTGCCCCTTCCTCATAGCATGCTTTTGTGTTGATGTCAAGCAAAAATTATTTTCTATTAAAATCGGGCTCAGGAAAATTTAAAATGTAATTAAGACTTGCGCTGTTTTTGCACTCAACTGGTATTTAGACTTGAAAAAAAAAAAAAAGTTTCATACTTTCAAAGTTTATATTATTCATTCATGATTTCATCAGAAATGAAGTAATGGTTGCTTTACCATTATTACACAAGAATTCAAAAGAATATCAAGCTCTTAAAATAGACCAATTTGTAACTATACATCGTTATAAAAAGTTACAAAATCATAAGAAATCAGGAATTTAAAAACTTTACAGTATTCAGGAATATAGGCTAACAATGACATAGAAGGTTAGTACAAAAATTGAGTGGCGGTAGCTAAATATCTACCAAAAATGTTCTGTACATTCAAAAGAGAGGCCCTGTATCTTTCAAATTACTAACCTGAGTGTCTTGATGTTTGCACTTAATATGCATCTTGCCTCCCAGAGCTTGTTTCCATGAAAAATGGATTTTTGTGACTCAAGTGGTGTTTGATCTCACTGATTCAAATCTAACTGGTATGATCCAATTTGAAGAAGAAGAAAAAAAAACTATAAATAGTTCCGAATTGTTAGATTAGCTTATTTCATTGTCTCAATAGCATACTTTTCATTTATGCTGAGTGTAGTAAGATGTTTTGTTTCTCTTTTCATTTTGGCAATTATATACAGTATAACCTCGATTTAACAATTGTCAAAGGACTGGAAAAAGTTATTGTTAAATCAAGGATATCGTTAAATCGAGGAGCATAGACACTTAATACAGTCAAATCAGAAATAGTGAACTGTAATATTAAACTGAGGAAATCATTAAATCGAGCATTGTTAAATCAAAGTTATACTGTATACTATTTCTCAAAAGTGTTTTTCTTTCTTTTTTTTTGTGAGAATGTTATAATTTCCTTAATAATTAATCAAATGTCATCAGTGAGGGATCATTTTAAACTGAAAACTCACATAGTGGTGGTTTTTTGAAAATAATCGACTTTTTCTTTTTTTTTTTTAAATTAAGAAATGGTTTAATGTATAGTGCCTTTGTAGGCATAATATATATCTGCAAAGGCGGCCTTATTAGCTCAGTTGGTTAGAGCATCCTGCGAGTAGCACAAGGAACAAAGGTTCCCATCCCCATGTGCCAGGAAATATGGATTTTGAATGACCTATTTTTCACTGTAGAATTATGATCCAAATTTCCATGAATGTATAAACTAAACTCATTCCAAAAATCTTATTCTTCATTGTATTGAAATAGAGAAAAAAAAGGATTTATTTTAGCCTGGCAATTCGTAACATAACTTTTTAAAAGTATTTTTCAAAAAATAAGGCATGTATTTCAATTAATTTTGTTACTTTATCACACATTGTGTTAATGTATAGCATCCCAAGATGCAGATTCCATTAGGAGTTGGTTAGAGTATTGTGTTAATAATGCAAAGATCCTGGATTCCCCCTCCCCCATTGGCCAGAAAATGCTGTATTTGAAACACTTTTTCCTCTGGTTTAATTTGATCCAAATTTTCCAAGAGCATACTCTAAACTCATTGCAGGATTCTTAACCACAGTTGTGTTGTTGCATTAAAATGCTTATTTTAACATGATAAATCACAGTATCATTAATATCCCTAAAGAGTGTTTTTTGTAGTTGTTTCCGTAATACCTTATACAACTACAAAAGTACGGATTTTTTTTCATGGCTATCAGCAAAAAATACACTAACAATTTTCATTTTGGCTGTTGTTTAAAAAATTACTGTTAAAAAAATAAAAAATATTTAAAATGAAAAAAAAAGAAATTTTTGAAAATTGATTAATTTATATTTGCTTCAATTTCTAAACTTATTTGTGAATTCGGTTCAGATAACTTTGCTCCTGATTTGAAAGATATATTTCCTCTTTTGGAGCTCATTGAAAAGGGTTAAGTTATTGGTGTTTAATTGGGTCACCACTGCAATTTTGAAGGCAACCTAAGGCAAATACAGCTCCAAAACCCCTCCTTTTACACAAACTCCACACAAAAAAGTGTTTTCTCTTTTGCAAAAGTGTGGTTTTACCTCGCCCGCCTCCACATACACTGTGAAACTTTAATTTATAGAAATGTCTTTCCCAGGCTAGTCATTTCAGTATTTTCTGGGGAGGGGTGTATGCTCAATGCATTTTATAGAGGGAAGCAGCAAAATGCATACACATGTATAATTGCAGTATTGCCAGAATCTAGGAGGAATCCCCCCCCCCCCCGCCCCTGATTGCCTGAATGATGGGCCTACCCCACCTTCCATTTTGAGCTGGATACACCCTTGTATGGGTTAGCAATTAAACATTAATGCAGCTTTCTTTTTGGACAATTTTTGTAATCCAGAGACGCATGTAGTATACCTGTTGACCATAAAGTAATATCCACTTTCACTTTTAAAATTATCATAAAAGGTTAAACAGAGCTGTTTTGGAACTTGGAACCAATTGCCCTGTTGCCTTCTTAATCAGGTTCTACCAAAGCTGGAGGTATATTTACTGCTCAGTGTTATGCTTATTTGTTTAATTAATGTCTTTTATTTGGACTTCAATGCAAACCCGGTAGCAGAAACTGCGAGACGCGAGACGTGCGTCGCAGATTTTTCCGAGGCCTGCAGATAATTTTACCAAAGAACAAAAAGAAAGAATAAAATAAATAAATAAATTTAAAAAAAAAAAAAAAAAACGAAATACAACTTGGCAAAGTCGTTTGGAGATCGCTTTTTGACCAAGGCGATGCTTTTTTTTTTCAAAAATGCGAATTATTATCTGCACAGTTGTATTAATTTGATTCTCATTGATTTGAAGACTTTGCTATTTAAGCTAAATATTTCATCTAAAATGCAGTTTCCTGAAAACTTTTCATCTACTTATTTAAAAAATTTAAAAACCTATTTCAATGCAAATTTTTCATATTAAAATTAATATTTCTTGAATAATTGTTTTTCATAGTGTGTAGAGTTCTATTTATTTTTATGAAAGTAGTGAAAGCTGCTGCCTCCCCCCCCTTAATACTTTTAAACTCAGCGACAGTGGTGGCCACTAAGTTTTTCAGGCCTAGCGGCCACTGGCCAGTTGGAAAATCGTCCAAGCCTTGACCTTCACAAAGGACTTTTGTATTTTATGAAAACTTAAAATAAAACTAATAATAATGCTGCAGATTATTTTCAGCTACCCAAAATAGTGACGCAGACTCGCTAGAAAGTTTCTGCTACTGGGAATGCAAATCTCTGTAAGGGATTTGTTAGCATGACTAAGTGACCTCATATGCTAAAATATTTCCAGGGAAGCAAAGACGCAATGAAATGATTATTCGAGAAAATGTTCCAGCTGAATTGCCACCCGACGTTGTGAGAGGTAAGTAAATTTAAATTTTCTTTTTTTTTTGAAGGAAAAAATCATATTGCTTTTAGGTCATAGATATTATTTTGTCATGAATTTTCATTTCTATCAATTGTACGTTTTAATACACAAAGCTCATTTTTCTTTACTACTAAAAAGTTTTCAGTAAAATAATGAAAACCTCTGGAAAGATTTACTGTTAGAATTTCTGACAAGCAATTACTGAATTGTGCTATTATAGACCATGCATGTCGCGGTATGAATGGTGGAGCATGTGGATCAGTTCTGAAAGTGGCAGGTGTTAACATTTTACATGAGGGGCAATAGAAAGGAATGCAAAGCAGATAGATTACAAGCTGGACTGCAGTAGTAGCAGAAGGCCATAGTTACTCTGTATTACATAGTTATAGGCAGTAGGAATTGTATTAGGGGTGAAACAAATTGCAACAGAAATTTTTCTTGTTGTAACATTAGGTAATAACACACTCCTATAATGAACAAACTAAAAATATACAACCCTACTGTTGAGATTAATGTGTTTTTTGGCCGCCATCTTGAAAAATCATTGAAATATTGTTAAAAAATATATATATCAAGTGTGGTATCTAATAAAAGTACATTTCATGCTGAAAATTAAAATAATGTGGGATATATAAAGTGAAGTGAACATACTAAAAAATTACAACCGTACTGTCACGAATAAAGAGGGTTTTTTTTTCAGCCATCTTGAAAAATCATTAAGTAAAAAAATTTAAAAAAGACATATAATATCAAATTAAAAGAAATTCGATGCTTAAAAAAAGAATATAACATGGAATTTTTAAATTGAAGTAAACATACTAAAAATATACATGTGTACTGCCTCAATAAGTCTTTTTGGCTGCCATCTTGATTAATCATGTAAAATTTCCAATAGATTTATAAACGCTTTTTAACGTTACAAAAGATTTCAGTTTTTTGCCTCCATTCCATTATTTCCTTTTATTTGCTGCAATCAATATGACTTTTTCAGTATGAAATTTTCTTTCATTTGACACCACATATTATGTTTTTTATTTTTGAAACGTTTTCAAGATGGCGCCAAAAAAATGCATCTCTCGCAACTGTACAAATGTATTCTTTTATGTTTACTTCACTTTAAATATCCCACTTTTTATTCCTTTTTAGCATGAAATTTACTTTCATTCGATACCACACACATGATTTTTTTAAAAAAACATTTTTTCGTAATTTTCAAGATGACAGCCAAAAAAGGCATTTGTTCCTACAGTATGGATGTACATTTTTAGTATGTTCATTAAGAGTGTGTTACCTAGCATTTGCAACTAGAATTGTTTCTGTTATGCAACTTGTCCCCCCCCCCCCTCAAGGTGTGTTTTGGCTTATTTGAATTGCTCTAATAGCGTGTAGTTGAAAAACTCTTGTAACATTCTTACATGAAGGAAAGGAATAATATTAAACCTCTTAGATTGACGAGGAACATACAACCTAAAAGTATAGAAAAGAATTAGCAAGCATCCTTCAATGTTCAAAACATAGAAATCAGCTATCAGGATCCAATCAGATTGTTGTTAAAAGCAAGGAGTTCTTCAAATGATTTTTTTCTGGCCGAGCTGATAATATGCTGCACCAAAGCACCTTTTCTTCTCAATTGAAAATCTACTTTGTAGAAATAGGATTGTTTAAATTGTGATTGGAGAAGTAAGTAAACTGGTAGTAGAAAGTATTTTACTCTAAAATAAGAAAGTAAGTCATTTTTCTTTGGTTTTAGCATTGCATTAGTCAATTAACTTATTACTACATTATTGGATCTAATTAAAAACCGATTAGATCTAATGAAACCATCAAATAAGTGATTAGTTGATGAAGTTGGTAATTGAATGATAAGTTTTTTGATTATGCATTTTGAAGCTATTCTGCTTTAGTCCTCGTTCCGCTTATGATGACCTTTTGTTGGTAGTTCAAAGGGGGATGTGATAACAAGGTTTGACTGTATTTACTTTCTATTTTATTATTGACAAATTAATTATCCATGAATAGTGATATTAAATGTTACTTACTCAATATCAAAGTGCTATCTATGTATAGACTCTTCAATTATTTGCAACAGGATAAGCAAAAAGTTTGTGTTTGAAATTTCAAAGGAGTGTTGCACTTTCAGTTTATTTCATTTTTCGCATGTTGGAGTTGTGGTTGTATAATATTAGAAGAGTGGTGCAAGTCAAGCTAACTTAAAATTGAGTAACTGAAGGTTTTATAAAAGCATCTGGACTGCATAAATTTAAATTTCAAGAAAATGATTTGTATATAAACATAGTTTTTTTTTTTTAAATCATGCATCAGCTTTTATTGAAGTTACTTGTAACTTGTTTTATAATAACTTTAGATGGCTTACGCCTCTACTACATTTCCAATGAGTATACTGAAAAAAAGTCACATACATGCAAGGTCTGTTTGTTCACTTAAAAAATTGCAGAAAATTTTGATTTCTTGTTCTATCTGTGACATGGAAAAACTAACTGTTATCATTCTCATCTTAACAGCAGTTCAGGTTAGTGAATAATTTTTGTGCTCTGCTATTGGTCTATCTATTTTAGTGTGTTTTTGTGCAACTGATACACAAAATAAAGGAACAAAAAAGATTACAACCCAACCCAAATTCATGTTTAATTCAACCCCCCCCCCTTTTTTATTTAAACCATTATCATTCTAGTCTGTCCACATAATTCTATGAACGAACAGCTGAAATAAGTGTACTATATTCCAAGGACCTGGTATCCTGCGTAATTTCACACTTTTTGCCAAGCTAAAAATCAGAATTTTGTGTGGTTGCCAAATTTTAAAAATTTTTTATTAGTTTTTATTGTGCTCAAAAAAGGTTAATATATTATTTTTCTACTTTTATGATTCAATGCACAGAATTTATGTACTCAAATTATCTATCACAAGAAATGTTGTTGTATGCCATACCTAATGCAATATTGCCCATATGGCCGAAAATGCAATATCACGGAACATGTGATTCGGTCAAATAAATTATATGCTTTACAAATAAAAGAACATTTAAATATAATGATTGAAACTTGAAATTTCAGTATTCTATAATCACTTAAAATTTTTTTAAATGATGCACTTTTTTTTAAAACATGAATTAACATCTATATATCTATATATATACATATATATCAGTCATAACTCTTGAAAAAAATTTAAAGTTTCAAGCCTAACAACACCTTGCTTGTTGGCTCAATCCAGGTTTCCCGGTTCACTGCGAAATGGATTGACAATCGCCAACCTATTTTTATATTTTTTTAGGTGGAATTTCATGCATGTGTCTGGGGTCACATTCTGAGCTTAAAAGCATTGGGATGTTTTTTTTTTTTTTTTTTTTTGCATGACACTTAAAGAGATGGAGATTTCCTATACATAAAAATCAATAAGTATTGAAGCTGCAAGAATTCAATAGAAAAAAAAATATTTTTAACAAATATCTATAAAAAAAACTCCTTCAGCATAGGCTTGCCAGATTTTTGAAAAGCTAAACGTGGACATTGTTTATTAAAATACTTTTTTATCTGACTTTGCTAGATGTTAGCATAGGGATCTGTGATTGATGGGGCTGACATTGCTATGCATGGCTAATCCTACAGGGCAGTTCAAAAGAAACTTCCTATGTATATGAAGCCCTAATGGCCTATCCACTGAACCAATCAAATCAAAATTTCACACATGATAGCATGAAGGTAGGCACTAGAGATTCTGATTATTTTAATCAGTGCATGGGTTATGGTTGCAGTGTAAAAATTTCTATTGGCAACACTTTTTTTTTCTTGCACAAATTGATCAGCATATTGACTCCTGACTGGACTCCTGAAACCATTTGCGAAGATGACCATTTTTAGGCCTAAGGACAACACAAAAATGCTGCAAGCAAATGCAGCTCCCGACGCAGTTGCGAATGACAGCTCACAGTTCGTTGCCTTACCAATAATTATTGAAATTCGGTTCATTAGGTTGCTGATAATTTTCTGAATTTTTAAGATATTGAACTAGAATTTTTTTTATGAGTTGAAGAAGTTAGTTGGATATTAGATGATGAAAGTTTTAAATTGCTATCTTTCGTGCATGCGCAGTGATAAATTAATTACTTTAAGTAGTCCATATTTTATCAAATTTTCAGCATTTTAATTTCAAATTTTAGTGTAATGCTTCTCTTGTATGCTGTCAAGTTTTCTGAAAGTTTCGTAAGCTTTGATGAAAAACTTTGCATGTTATGAGCCAAAAACCTTCAAATAAAATTTGTAGTTTTGAAAGAAATACCTATATTTTCATGAAAATCGGTGATTTCCTTCCGAAAGAGGGGGGCGAATCGCAACATTTGCAGGGCACTAAAATTTGAGTTATAAGGTTTTATCACAGATTGACCTTTTTATTTTGTTATTATGAACAACAGGGTTGTCCACCGGGGGGGGGGGGGGGAATATCACGCAAATGATTTTTTGGGGGGAGGGGGGATTTTTTAAATTTATTTATTTGAATAAATAAATTGAAAAAATTCCTGAGTTTTTTTTATTTGAATTATTTATTTTATTTTATTCTGTTTGTATTTAATTTTATTTTATTTATTCAGTTTGTGTGTGTGCGTCTGTGTGTCTGTCATTGTCACAAAACTTTTCTAATAAAATAATAATAACTATTAAAAATAAATAAATAAAATCAAAAAAAAAAATAATAAACTAAAAAAAGAAAACTAAAAAATAAAAAAACGGAAAGAGAATAGTGAAATTTCGAGGTGTTTTGTGTTTTTTTCCCTGGAAAATGGAAAGTTTCAATTTTTAAATTAAAATGCAGTTTGCTCATTTTCTTAGAAAACATCAAAAAGATTCAACATTCAAAAATACATATGCTGTCCATATTATTCTGCCTTTTTAACAGAAACATATGATAAATGTTTCTGGGTCGTTCCATAGAAATGTCAACCTCAATCTCAGAAATTTTGTTCCACAAAGCCTTAATTGTGACCTATCATCACATTTCAATCAGCGTACTTTCTAGTACATAAATCCAGTAACAGTTTGCAAAAATATCATTCAGTGTTTTTTTTCTGGCTCTAAACGTGCGAGGTTGTAGAAAAGGCTTAGCATATGCAAAAAACATGCATCTAAGTTTTCTTATGTAATGTAAAGTTTTTTGCAAATTTTTAAAAGAACTATTAAAAGATTAGATGTTGGCCCAATAAAATTGACTGTTCTTTCTGCATACATTATAAGATAAGTATTTTAATTAATTTGGTTATTTCACTGAAAATATTTAGGTTACTACAGTGTACTGTCACAAAAATGTACTATTTTCTTATATCTGTGTCATATCTACTTAAAAAGTGCAAAATATTTATTTTAGTATCAGTAGATATAAAATAATTAGTGTGAATAACAAATACAAATGTGACGACCAGCAACAGGCTCTGGGCCCAGCTAGGCTGGTCCTAGTCAATTAATTAGTCCCCAATGAAGATCAATTGCCCTCTTAAAGCTATCCACTCCCTTGCTCATTACCACCTCTTCCGGTAAGCTATTCCAAGTGCCCACGACCCTGCTAAAGTAGTAGTTTTTCCTGATTTCCAAGTTAGCCTGAGATTTAAATAGCTTAAAACAATGACCCCTTGTCCTGCTTTCCCCGCAAAAATTTAATCCATTTACATCTTTCATTTTGATAAATTTAAATAACTGAATCATGTCCTCTCTGACTCTCCTTTGCTCCAGGCTATACATGTTAAGCCTATTAAGTCTGGTATCATAATCTAAATCTGAGAGTCCCCTTACTAATTTAGTTACCCTTCTTTGAACCCTTTCCAATACAAAAATATCTTTCTTCAGATACGGCGACCAAAACTGAACAGCATACTCCAAATGAGGTCTTACTAAACTCCTATATAAAGGCAGATGAACTTTCTTAGATTTGTTTGAAATAGATCTATTGACGAACCCAAGCATTTTGTTGGCTTTGTTACTAGCAATACTGCACTGTTGACTAAACTTGAAGTCCTGATTTATAAAGACACCCAGATCCATAACATTTTCTGCCTGATTTATGACTGAACTCTGTAAACAATATCTCATACGCTTATTTCCATGACCTAAGTGTAGCACTTGACATTTCCCTACATTAACTGCCATACCCCATTTATCTGCCCACTTAGTAATATGATCTAAATCCTCTTGCAGCTGTTTTACTTGTTCTTCATTTTCGACAATCCCCATAACTTTTACATCGTCAGCAAAACAATTCATGCTTCCAGAAATATTTTCATTGATGTCATTCATAAATATAATAAACAAAAGAGGCCCTAAAACTGATCCCTGAGGAACCCCACTTAAAACATCACTCCAATTAGAATGATTTCCTCTCACAACTACTCTTTGCTTCCTACCAGTAAGCCAATTTCTAACCCAAAGTAAACGTAACATTTGAGCTGTGAGTAACGTAACAGCTTGCATGTGACTAATGTAACATTTTAAAAATAACTGCTAATATTTCAAACTTATTTAATTTAATGAACATTTTCATGAACAATTTTGAATAAGTAGGCTTTCTATATTGATTAAAAATATTTAGGGTGAAAAGTACCAGTAATATTACATTGTAGACCTTCTGTCTACTTAGAGAAATACTTTTTAAAAGGTCTTCAAAAAGATATTTCCAATTTAAAGAATTTACCCTCCGCCCCCCCCCCCAAAAAAAAGGTGAGTAAAGCAAAATGAGTGCTCTGCTGAATGTGCATTCAGCACAAGAATCCAAGCTGAAGAATTAAGAAAATAAGAAGACAGTGTTAACAAAGAAGAACGTCTCTATTTTTTAGAAAATACATCTCCATCTATTATTAAAATGAAGTAATGGCAGTTCGTTGGAAAACATTTAAAGATGTTACATGATGCAGTGACAATAAGCGCTCCTGCATCATATTTCAGAAAATGCATGAATGATCATTTAGAAATTTAAACATTTGCGGTGATATCTGGAATTAAAATGCGTTCTGCAAAAATGTTAGAATAAATTTTTTCAATATTACATTTTAATTCACAATGCACAACACTGTTCGTTCGATGAATCAGTAAACTTTGAAAAATAATATGCTGTTGATAAATACTACGGAGTTTGTTATGATGATAATTAGTATATCGTCAGAATACTAGAATGTGGTGAAACTATCACCTTGTATAAAGTTAACTTTTAAAAAGAGAGATATTTAGGATTTAATTAGCCCAAAAACAATGTTATTCAGTTAGTAAAAGCAGATTTTTTTTTTTTGCACATTTAAATTGAGTTAATTGAACTAAATCCTTCCATTCAATTTCTTACACTAATATAGAAAAAAAGTAAAGAAAGAACCATAATGCAACATAAAAAAGGTTCCTAAAAAGTGTAAAAGTAATATAAGATAAAGAGATTAATTGCAAAAAGTTTTTTATATGCTTTCATTGCTTGTTATTCGATGGTTACGTTAGTCACACACAGTTTTTTGTAAAAGTACCCTTAAGGGCCAAAAATAATTCATCTGTAATAAATCTGTAGTATATTTTTTTAAATAGACTGTTTACCTCTTACAAATATATCGGCCGATTTTGAATGCCTGCGTAACTTTCAGAAAAATTTGCCTCGTAACATAAGCATTGTTTCTCAGGGTTGCAAAAATGTTACGTTAGTCACGATGCCTTTTTTGGTGAAAAAATAACTTCCAGGGCATATTTTGCTCCAAATTCTTGGTAGAAATGAAAAATAGTCCCCTTGTACATTTTAAATCTGCATATTAAACCAAAAAAAATTATTTTTACTCCCGGTGTAAGTAAAAAGAGTAAGAAAATCAGCTGCGAATGTTACGTTAGTCACTATGGAATGACCCTTCTGTTTAAAAAAAATACGCATAGCTTTCTTTGTTCAAAGCTTCAGAAATTACTCATCTTTTATTCTAATCATAATTCATCCATTAATTTTGAATGAAATGTGATTTTTGAAAAAAGTTCAATGAATTTATAAAAGCTAAGTTCTCCGTTCTACGGTACTAAGCATAGGGTCTGCTGCTAGATTCATTTTAAGTGCTGTTTATGAAGAATTAATTGAAAGTGCCCATATAAAACAAGAAATCAATGAAACATTCTAAGGACTAAAATATTCAGCGGCTATTTGCTGTTCGAAAGAATTGTGACTTTATTAATTTTGCATTTCCCCCCCCATTCTTCACAGTGTCTTTTTACTGCATGCGCGAATATCAAAATCAATCATATCACAAACATTGAATTAAAAATTATATATCACCATAAAATCTGAGCTTAAAGAATATCAAAATAAAAAGAGCTTGGGATAAAACTGTTCATTTGATATACATTAGGCATTCAATACCGTGTTTGTACACTGATATCTTTGCCTTGTTAAATTATTTTTTATTTCATTCATTTACTTATTTACTTATGTATTTTTTTATTTATTTATTTATTTATTTGAAATTAAATTTTTAGGTCGATAAGTTGCGGATAAAAAAAGAAATAGACAGCATGTGAGAAATAAAATTGAATGTTATAAGTAAAAGAGTTTAACATTTCAAGTACTCAAGACTCATTTAAACTTATTACTGCTTGAATGCTAATTACAACCAACTGAAAGCATTACATCATAACTTACTCATTTTTAATCATTATTAAGCATAAAGGAATCTGTTTGGTAAATAAAAAATATTTTAATGCACTTTTTCCTTCACGCAGTACTTCTAGCTTTAAGAGCTAGAAAAGCAAAATGAAGAACAAAAGAGAAGCAGAAGAAAACTATCTTGCTTGCCCCTGCATGTTGCTTTCTCCATCACAAACGTGTAACTCAAGTTGTAATTTACCAGAGGTTCCAAAGTTCTTTCTCTCTGTGGACCGCTATCCGATGTTTTCTTTTTCTCGGACACCCTACCTAGTTTGTAATTAGTAAAGAGTATAATAAATCGGGTAATGTAATACTTTCATTTGAATGTTCCAAAACAGAGTGAATCAAATGGTTAAATTTTACTGAAAGAGTTCTAAGATTTAAGGAAAATGTCACGGGAATGTGGATTTTAGTGCTCTTAAAATATTGATTTTAAAGCATTAAATAACGTCAAAGAAAATTTTTATTACTGGCTAATTTTTATGATTGGCTTAGTTCGATAGTCTTAACTCCATTACAAAAAATTTAAAGTAGTGGGATATTTTATTCATGCTCTAATTAGTTTAAATGTTACGAAATGCAAATCTGGTAAATTCACAGCCTGAAATAATACAAATAAGTGTAATGTTTTAATTGAAGGGGCGAATTTGTTGCTTTCACAATATTTTTCTGTTTGGTTTTAAATTTTTCATTTTTAAGGGGTTACAGTATCTCAAAAATGATGAAACGATCAAAAAAAATTTTTATTTCTTATTTCAAAACTAAAAACCATTCTGAACACACGGGAAAAGTTTCATTGCTTTAGTTCAAATATTTAAAAAGTTATGAGTGGTTTTAGGCCATGCCCGCTATGTGTTCTTATGCAAAAGAAAAACTTTAAATTGCTTTTTCTCGATGATGGGTTTTTTGTGTTTTCATGTCATTAGAATCCCTAAGGATTTTTTTCTATTAAAGATACAGCTTTAAAGTAATACTTTTTGCAATTGGGCTAACATATTTGACAAAACTGTGCATTGGATAAGCATTTTATAAATAACTCAAATGTTTAGAGCATGTTAAACCTTTAAAAACCAAATTAAAAAAAAAAACTTTGATTTTTTACATAATTAATCACAGAACATTTTCTAATAAACTCGTAAGCAAATGAATGCACAGATTTTTAGAAATGATTATAGTGATCATTTGGCAAAAAACTTTTTTTAAAATTAGTGCAAAAATAAAAAAGCCTTAGGGATTTAAAAAAATTATTTTCCTCAATTTTTTGAATTTTTTAAAAAAGTAGGCAATATTTTTAAATTCTGAAAATAAATTGTTTAAGAAATAAGTATGCATGTTATAGTTTCAAAGAAATATAAAATTTACTTAAATTTAAAAAAAAAGTTTGAAAGGTACTGTGACCCCTTAAGTAGTTGCATTAGCGTTACCCCCAAAACTATTTTTCTTTTAAACTTCAATGATCTTTTGTAATCTTTGTGTTCATTTTATACACACTGAGTTACCAATCAATAATTTTCAAATACTAATAACAGTATTAAGCAGAAATAATAATAGTACTGCATTAATAACAATGTCCACTTTTGTTAAAAAATTCAAAATTGGGGGGGGGGGGGGGGGATCCTAACACTCTTTTATTTTGCACATTATTTCAAATGGTTTCTTGCTAAATGACCACAGTAATCACCTCTGGAAATCTTAGTAGTCATCAACTTGAGTCAAGCAAATGTTTCATGTATTTATTGTAACATGCTCTAAAAATTTTAGTACTTAGTTAATAAAAATCCTAATTTATACCTTATTATATTAACTATAAATGGAGAAATTGATTCCTTACAAATGAAATGCTTTTTGCTCATTTTATTTTCTTAGAAAACATCAAAAATATTAAATCTTCAAAAATATATATGCACTCCATATTATTCTATCTTTTTAACAAAAACATATGCGAAATGTTTCTATCTGTTTAAAAAATTATCACGTAGCTTTCTTGTTCAACGTTTCAAAAATCACCCAAATTATTCTACTCATCATTCATCCATTAATTTTGAATGAAAGGTGATTTTTGAAAAAGTTCAATGCATTTTTATTATTTATTTTTATGTTTGGAAATTTTTAGACTTTCAAACAGAAAGTTGCTGTTTTTTTTTTTTTTTAAATTTAGAGCCACATGCATGCATATAATTCCTACACAGTGATTCAATCAAAACATATTAAAAGTTTTAGAAAAAAAATTCCACTAAAAATAATATTCATATACTAATTCCGTCATGTGTTTACATAACAATTTTAGGGAGAAAAGCAGCAAATGATACTTTGATGTACTCGGAATCTTACAACTTGCATTATCAAAGTCAGTGTTTTTATGTGGGATATGGAACGTAAAAGACTTTTTTAAGCAGCACACATTGGAATGCAAGTATTTTAGATTTCTGAATACATTATTTTGTGTCAAAAATGTTTTTCAATTTTGCTTGAGTGGGAAAAAACTAGGTTTTACAAAAGAATTCTATTAACTGTTCCCATTGCTTGTTTTTCTATGTGACAAATGTTTATGGAAATACACTGAATGTTTCATTTAATCCACGGATGATTGAGTAATTAAAGTAAAAGAAACAAAAGACATTTTAAAAGGTTTTTTGCAACCATGTTTTATTTAAATTCAACATAAATGCAAATTCTTTTACATGCGGCTTAACTTTGAAAGGAAATGAAGGACATAAATCTCGGTGGCCCCTCAGCCCAGTAGCCCAACGCATTCTTTTAATATAAAGAAAACAAGCAAAAGGGTTTAAAACTTAAAAAAAAAATTTAGCTTTTGATCAATGATCTGTTCTGCACCTCCTTCATACTTGTATAGGGCTGCAGCTAAGGGGAGTTCTGGGGCTGAAACGGCCCCCGAAATAAAGAGCTCCTTTTTGTCAAAAAATAAAATAGTATTTGTCTTGGCACATGTTTCTCTCCATAGCTAAATTTAAACCTAATTTAAAGGGAACAACTTTTCAAATGGTAGTGTTTCTTTCAGGCCCGGATCTGTGTACCCGCAGACCCCACAGTGCGGGGAGGGGGGGGGGCGTCCCTAAGAGGCCCAACAACCCAAGAAATTGAAACGAATAGTTGAAAAAAAAAAGAAACAACTATGAGTAAGACTTGTTAACGTTACAAATGTTCACCTCTGGCCTCTGGGGAGGGGCCCTACAGATTTTGTTGTAGGGGGGCCCAGAACTTATAGATCCGAGCTTGGTTTCTTTTGTGAAGTTTCTCGAAACGTGACTATAGGGCTATAAGCAAATAATGGTGGAATAATTTCTCTTGAACTACATATTGAAGTAATAATCAAAATATCTGAGAAGAATCTTCTAAGATTGCTGTTCTAAATTAAAATTCTCGTTTCATTGCGCATTTCTTATTTACACCATTAATGATTCCTTAGGCAAGAGAAGCAGGTCATTTTAACTAAAGTTCTTCATTCTACAATATTAAGCATCAGATGTGCTGCTAGATTCATTTTAATTGCACTTTATTGACAGTTTATTAAAAGTGCCCATATAAAACAAGAAATTAATGAAACAGACTCCAATGACTAAAATGTTCAGCGGCTATTTGCTGTTCAGAAGGAAGTGTGACTTTAAATATATATATATATATATATATATATATATATATATATATATATATATATATACACACACACATATTATTTTTTCTTTCATTTTTCACAGTGCTTTTGTACTGCATGTACGAAACCTACAAATCAGCTTAACACATACATTGAATTAAAAATTATAATTTACCATAAAAACAGTTTAAGAAAACAAAATAAAACCAGCTTGGGATAAAAGACGTTCATTTGGGGGATATGCATACATTTTTGTTTGCAAACAACTCCTTGTTTCGTAAAATTATTTTATTTTAGGTAGAGAAGTTAGGGAAGCAAAATAGTGTATTATAAGAAGCATAAGAGCCATTTAAACCGATAACTGTTTGAATATTGATCAGAACCAACTGAAAGCATGACATTGTAACTTACTCATTTTCAATCATTATTTAACAGAAAGGAATCTGTTTGATAAACAGAAAATATTTTCATGCTTACTTTTCCCTCCATGCAGTACTTCTAACTTTGTATCGTATGAATAAGCTAGAAAAGCAAACTAAAGAACGATACATAAGCTGAAGAAAACATTTCTTTTGTACCTCGTCTTCTTGCTTGCCCCTGTACAGTGCTTTCTTCGCCATAAATGTGTAACTCAAAAGGTTTCTCTGGGTTACCACTTGATATGCAATTGAGGACTATAAAATGAAAGCAGAGCTGTATAATTTTAGATACAGTAAAACCTGTGAAGTTGACCACCCTTGTAAGTTGACCACCTGTCTAAGTTGACCGCTTTTTTCAGGCACGAAATTAGCCCTTATCATATAAATCAACCTTTGTAAGCTGACCACTAAAGTAGTGCATCGCGGGTAGTCAACTTATACAGGTTTCACTGTACTGGCTTTTGTTTAAAGGCTGTTATTGTAAAACGTTAATATAGTGTCTCTTTCATTACATGATAGGTTCGCGAAAGGAATATCTTATTGTCTTTCTAAAATAACCAATTGAATCCTATATACTGTAATTTGTATTTCCATATTCTATGTAACGGGTGCCTAAAGAGAAGATTCCTGACATAATTATTCGAAATTGTAAGCTTAAGAGATTAATGAGGTGACTCTAGCACATTCACAAATGTGATAGAACCATGACTATTGTTTATACTGAACCACTTTTCAAAACATTACTGTGTTTTGGGTTCTAATCATTTCTTGACCTTAAGGTTTTATTTAAGGTGTATATTGTATTCCAGAGTGCTTGTGTGATTGAAAGAAAACTTTATTTATACAATATACATGTGAGATACTTATAACCTGTAAATTATTTTGGAAACATGTTCTTAAATGTGTTTACATATTTAAGCCAGAGCTTAGTTAGCAATAAATGTAAAATAACTTTATCACTTTCAAAATTTTCAAAACAAAAGAAGGCAGAATATAATTTGCACCTCTCACTTTCAAATATACTCAAAGCATATTTTTACGAATCAACAAGCTTAGAAAAGAAAAAAAAAGTACGATTGCAAGGCCTTGAGTAATTTAAAATTCTCCAAAAAAAAAAAAATCAGTTTTTCTAAAGTATTTGATCTGATATGTTTCAAATTTTAGTTCACAATAATAAACATCTGATAGACGGAACTCTCAATGTTTTACATTTTCTTAACCAGTCGTTTCATAACATTAATTGCTTCAAAGATTGACAGCTGAAAATAAATTATCTTTTTATCATCATCACCATTATTATTATTTACTCAGTCAGGTAACAGTAGTTTTAATCTCTAAAACTTTATCATTGTAAAACAATAACGTGCTTAGAGCATTTCATAGAAATGTCAACCTGAGCCTCAGAAAAAAAAATCACAAAGCCTTATTTTTGACTTATAGTTTTTATAATCAGCATACGTTTTTAGTACATAAATCTGATAATAGTTTGGGAAAACTCCATTTGGTATTTCTGTTGTATAAGTGCATGATTTTGGAAAAGGCATAATATATACAGAAAAATTTTTCATTTACAACTTTGAATGTATAAACATATTAAATTAATTCAAATATTTAGGCTATAAAATCGCTTCAGTAATGTAGAGATGCATACACTTTGTTCGTGCTTACTTTGAAAAATAAAAAAAATCTAGTTTGAAGAAGAATTAAGATTCCTTAAAAAGAAAGCTAAGTAAAGCAAAGCACTGCTGATTGATGAGCAAACATTCAAAATATTTTCACTTCAAATTTTCAATATCTTAACTCCGCATTTGATTTTGAACATTTTTGCGATTGGAAGTATGCATCTTGGACTAACGGTTGCGAAATTAGAGATCTTTTTGAAGGTTAAAATGGAACAAACACCCTGTAAAATCAAACATAATTTATTTGATAAATTATTACTGAAGAATGGAGATGAAACGACAATGTGTTGGCAGTTGCTTGAATTATTGAAAATAATTTTCGGATTTCATGTTGTGTTAACAAATGTCTGTGTTCTGAGTACTCATTTATTTATTATAATATGATTGGTTTTTCTTCTTTTTTAATTAAAAAATTTAAAAAGAAAATTATAAAAAGCAATAAAAATGTTTCAAAATTACTTCGAAAAAAACTTGCTTTACCCATTTGAGGCTAACAACGGCCTCGGACAAACAACTAGCCACCAAAAATGATCTGTATGTTTTAAAAAAGGATGTTTTATAACTGTGTCATTTACCTTTACAAAAGGCAAAGAGCAGTAAAATGAAAAACATGTGAGGGCTAATTGATTCCAGTTGATTCAGTTCATGTTGCCCTAAAGTATTGTAGCAAAATGGAACTCTCGCTTGAAATTCGAAAGGCCCTGATTCGAAGTGAAGCTGAAAATTACACCCGCCATTGTGAATGAAGTACGGTAAATCGGAAACACATGTCTGTCTGAATCAAGTTTGCTCCACAGAGAGCTATAGAGGTCATTTACTAAAGAGTGCTTTTCTTTTGCTCGCCCATAAGGATGACTTCTCTCCCCCCTCCCACATTGATGTCCAAACAGGCGGTAATTCATACAAAAATTTGCTAGTTGCTAGGGCAGGACTGCAATCTGTAGAAAATACGGAAGAAAGCAGCAAAAAACGAAAGTGCAAGAAAACAAACATCAAGATTTTTTTTTCAAAAAAATAAATAAATAAAAACCCCGTTCCTGGCGTACCCAGAAATTTGATTGTTTAAGTTAGAGGAGAAATTGGAAAGTAAAAAGTAAGTACATTGAACTAAGTTTTAAGAAAATCCGTAACAAATTTATTAGAATAATTTAACTCACTGGTTCCTGGCTGATAGTGTTACAAAATGTTTTATAAATAATCTAGCCAGCTAGTTGCCAACGTTAGAGTTTGTATATACTGACAAGCAAAGATGTGCAAGGTACAAGTAATCAAACTAACTGACTGGCACAATTTGAAAAAAAAGTAAGAAATCTAGTCAAAAATAAAAAGAGTATTTCTGGAGTTAGTGCTGGATTTTTTTTTTTTTTAATTATTATTTATTTATTTTTGCCCAACTCTGACTCTTTTACTCCAAAATGATTCCGACTACTCAGCCCTAGAATATAAACCCCTAAATTATTTTTAATTCAGTTTTGTTTTCCTCTCCAAAGACCTCGATCGTAGAACGACATCACTTATTTCCCCCAAGCTTTTCCATACCACTGCATATCCCATCCTAATCTGTTGTAAGTCCTACTGACCTTTTTTGACCATTTCACCGGCAAAAGCGCTGCTTTTGAAAACAAATTGCAGACGTTTTGAAAAAAATTTCAAAAATAGTTTTTTTTTTTTTTTAGATTTTCCCACCATTTGAAAGAGTAAAAAGTGCTTTTCTACCGCATTAACAAACAATTTTCAATCCAGCTAATGCACAAGTGTAAGATTCAAATTATAATTTACCATAAAACTGGAATGTAAAAGTCAAGATAGAGTACCCGCATGCCTGGAAAGTCAAGGAAAATCATGGTAAGTCATCGATAGATTTCAACCATGATCCAAAATGGTGATGGAAATTATGATTTTGAGCAAAAATGCAGAAAAAGTCATGGAATCAATAAATCATGGAAAAGTCAAGGATTGTTCGGTTCAAGAACATGCATATTGCCGAGCAAAGGACAAAATGTCACCAGGTAGTTTTTGTAACATATTTCACCTCAACACAATGATTTACGATAGTTTGTGGATTGAAAAATTTCTCGAAAAGTGGCATCTGAGCACCTGTGTATATGCAGTGGTGTGTATAAACAGAAATCGCTCATTTCGGGCTCAACTGCAAGTACGACTTTTGCGCTGGCCGGGGCTGAATTTCCAAATAGGAAGAGTAGGCTGCTGTCTAGGGCGACAGTTTTTTAGGGGCGGGAAAACTTTAATCACTTTTTTCTACTATACATGTTAATAAAATGTGATTTTATTTTTTTTTTTTTAATTTTGAGATCATTTTTATATTATTAAATTTTATCACTATAACTGATAAGTGATTGGAGCGGTGCATCCTCACAAGTATACAGTAATACTAAATTATAGGCATTTTGAATTGTGTTAGCAATCTTAATTACATATGCGAGCATAACTTAAATAAATATAAATAATTCGGGGAGGTCAATGAGACGAACATGGGAATTTTGGGACATTTGTAAAACAAACCTCTAGAAAAGAAAATTTTTTTGATTTAAAAAATATTTTAGGGGGAAGTATCCCCACAAGGCTCTAAACTTGCTCCAAATGTTCATGTTTCTGTACGTAGCACGTCCTTTGCCCCTGAAAAGAATATTAATCATAAATGTAATATTCTTGTTTTCTCCAAATAAAAATAATGGCTCTATGAGTGTCGAAAATTGGGGGGGGGGGCTGCTATTTAAAAAACAAGGATCGTGAAGTTGGCAAAATGGTGGTTATATTTGGATTCACCGGCTCAGTATTCAGAAGTATCAGCAAGAATGGTCTGATTAGTGTAATTAAACCTGATAATTTATCATAAGCTTGAATTTTGAAATCACTATGTCAAGAAGCTTCAACTATCATGTTCAAGAAAAGTTTTTAAATTTAAGCTAAATGGGGGGGGGCAGTGGCAGATATTAAATCGGTCTAGGGGCAACTTGGGGCTAAATTCGGAGGGCTAAATTCGGTACTGAGCATGGCAGCATAGTTGTCGAATTCTATAGATGAACTGTAAGTTCACGCATTAGCCGCTTCTCACTTTTACGCGTCGTTTCCGATTTTTCACATATTTCAAGATCAGATTGCATCCGCTTTTCAAAAGAACTTGCTCGTTTTTCTTGACTAGATCTTTCTGTTACATTTATAATTTTGTGTGTAGCATTATTTTGAAACCTTCTAATATGTCTAACTGTGTAGTTGAGGTAGACTTCCAATTTTGCTGCTCTCATTCGATTGTCATTTACATCTGAGTCAGTTCAAGAGAATCATAAAAATTATCATTGACTTTGACCAGTCTTCATCTTATGAAGCTTTTAGAAAATGAAATTGACTTAAGTAAGGATGTTTAGGATATCGATAGGATACAAAAAATCAGGAATTTTTCAATGGTAATAAGTCGGGAAATGCTTCACATTATACGAAAACGTTTTTTTTTTCTATATTCGTAACGTATCTTAAAATGTTGGTGATCATACCTGGTTAGTTGATTATTAAGTAATTTCACACACACATTTTATATTTTATTTCCTTTCTAATTATTTAGTTATTTTTTAAACTTAGTTTTAGTAATTACTAAATTATTGCAAGTTGCAGATTTAAGGAAAGAAAAACTAATAAAATATATATTTAAAAAAATTTCAACACACACACAAAAAAAAAAAAAAAAAGACAAAAGCTGAATAAAAGTCAACTTTTGCTGTTCACAAGTAATTGCATAATTTTTACTACATGTTTGCAGCTTCTTTTATTTTGGAAAATCATTTTGCAATTGAAATTTCTTTACAATTATGTTTATTGATTGAAAGATTATTCTGTATTACATCAGATTTTTTGAGAAAAAAAACTTTTTTTTTACATGTAAATGTTTACCTACTAATAAACTTTGTTTGATTTTTTGCACTAGCACAGTCGGAAATACTTTCTGGAGGGGGTTTTTGATCAAAAATACCTTTTGGAGGGATTTTTTTGATCTAAAATACCTTCTAGAGGTTTTGATTAAAAATACTCTCTGAAGGGGATTTTTTGATCAAAAAACTTTCTGAAGGGATTTTTTTTGATCAAAACATCCCTTTCATGTGCATAAACTACTGCACTATAATTTGCATTTATGTTAAAGCCAATGCCTCTGGGGGTGTTTTCACCCCCCCCCCCCCCTTTACGCTGCGCAACTAATTTGTTGGAATCCAAAAAAATATTTTTGAAAAAAATTAGATTTATAAATATATGTCTCAGGTAACAAATTATTAAAGATAAAACTCTGCAATTATTTCATGTGTATCACTAGTCATTGTTGTATTAATCGTTTTTTTATTTATAGTAGTTGCTCAGTTCGTTACATTTCGCTTTAATCTGAATTTTCAAACACGAAGGCAAAAAATTGGATGGTTGCAATTTAATTTCACTGATTCAGATTGTGAAAAGTAAATATTTTTTTTCTGGAAAAATTGCATTCTGTGAGCCATGTAAAAAGCCTTTTTTTCCAGGGTTTTTTTTTTTGGTATTAGATTTTCTTTTTCCATTCATCTCATCAAAAACAAGCACCTGCTTTGTCATCACTATAAATAATAAAATACTGGAAAAAGTCATCATTTCTGCGTCAGCTTTATGTTTTAAGTACGGAAACGCTTCTATTACAGGCATTAAAAGTGAGCATATGGGAGTCAAATTCATCAACTTAACAGTTACAGCATGCATTGCATAACGATTAAATAAGGACTAAGGGGAAAGGTCAAAGTGCTTTCATAAGCATCCAAAAAAAATGTTTCAAAAATTAAATATGTTTATTTTTGGAATAATTATGTACAATATTAGAAGAAAAGATAGAAGTAAAATAAGCTTGTGTGCAAAAACACCATCAGTTCGGACAAGCGTCTAGGGGCAGGACAAATCTCAAATGTTAGAAACTTAGTCGTTTCTTCTCCTCGCCGGGTAGGGAAAACTGGTTTCTAGCTCTTGATAGAAAAGGGAAAAAGAGGGGAAATCTTCATTAAGTGCAGACAGAACAAATCCTGCCTAACTGCAATAGAGTGGTGGGAGCAATATTCGATGGGGGGGGGGGGGGGGGCTGGTTTTGATGGGAGTGCTTGTCTTCACTTTTATTAAATGGGCAACCATTCGCTAGCTATGTTTGAAGTCTAATTGGTTTAATTGGTGTTAAAGTTCTCTTCTTGTTTTTGTTGAATTTTATCTCTAATTTTTTCACTTTTTTGGTCTTCAATATATAAATGCCCATTCCCTCAAAGAAGAAAGAGATCCCTTGAAACACTCTCTAAAAAATTTGATGGCGCAGTCTGCGTCATTGATCTCCCCCTCCTTTCAATAGACGGCTCATATGGGGGGGGGGGTGCTTCTGTCCTCCCACTTTTCAAAGTTAAAAATTAATGATTTATTGAAAAAACTTATTTCTTAGTGCATTTTTTTTTTAATTAAAAATTCGAAATGAAACTTTTTTTATATCATTTCATAAGAATTTAACTTTGAATTGTTAAGGGGTCTAGAGGTGCCCATTTCTCCCAAGAGCAATAGCGCACTCCCCCTCCCCCACCCCAAATACCACAATAATCTCGCCTCAAAAAGAGAAAAATGCTCCTGAGACCCCCCCCCCTTGTAAAAATTTCAATGGTACAGTCTTCGGCATGCCTCCTCCCCCCTTGAATGGGCACCCCTGAGAGTGTCCTAATTTTTGAGGTCAATTAATCAGTAATTTTAAAGTGCAATAAAATCGCCAAATTATTTTTAAGATAACTTCAGGGCTGCCAACCCCTAACCTCCCACGTTTCATTCGCCCCCCCCCTTTTTTGCTCCCCTTATCTTGTGACCACCTCTGATACATACCAATGGTCAGGGTGCACACAGGGGGGGAATTATGGCGCAAGTAGCGCCATCAAGATTGGGGGGGGGATTTTTAATTTTTTTTTATTTACATATTTATTTAAATTTATTTATTGATAAATTTTTAATTTAAACTATTTTATTTCATTTTATTTATTTTTTATTTATTGAATTATTTTATGTGGTATGTGTGTGTATATGTTATTGGTGTAGCACAGTTTTCTAACAAAATAATAATAATAATTAAAAATAAATAAATAAGTAAATTATTCAAAAACATGTTTTTTAAAAAATGAATAAAATATAAAATAAGGCTACAAATAAAAAGTTTTAAAAAATGGCAAAAGAGTTGAGTGTTTTGGGGGGGAGGGAGGATTTGCACCATTGAGCTTGGGAAGGGGGAGATGGGCACCCTGCCAATGGTACAATTTTTAATCTTGAAAGAAATGCTTTAGAAAATTATTACTAATGTTTAGCATAAAACCACGAAAAAAGCATACATTGTGCAGTGCCCTTTTTTTTTTTTTAATTTTTTTTCTCTCATCTTCTCTCACTTTTTAGGTCTTCAAAAAAAAAAAAAAAAAAAGATAGATGGATGGTGGGTGCTCATACCCCCCCTCACTGAAAGTAAAAGAGGTCCCTTAAAACACACACTATAACATTTTATGACCCAGTATGTGTCATTAACTTCCCCCCGCCACGAGGCGGCTCTTATGGAGGGGGGGGGTCATTTATCCCTTCACTTTTCAAAATTAATGATTGATTGGAAAAAAAATCATTTCTTCCAGGGCGGATTGATTTTTTTAAAGATTAAAAATATATCATTTCATAAAAATGAAACTGGTTGTGACACGGAGTCCAGAGAGCTGTCGCACTCCTCCCACTCCCACCCAAACAGCACAATAACTTCCCCCGAAGAATGAGAGCCCCCTAAAAAGGAGAAAAAAACTGCTGAAAGGAACCCCCTAAAGATTTGAATGGTACAGTCTGCATCCCCCGCCCCCGCCGTTGGGCAACAACCCTGAGAGTGTCTACGGTTCCAACTTTTGAGGTAAATTAATCAGTACTTTTAAAATCTTTACTAATAATAAAGCTGAAAGTCTCTCTGTCTGGATCTCTGTGACGCAATAGCGCCTAGACCATTTGGACGATTTTCATGAAATTTGGCCCGAAGTTAGTTTGTAGCATGAAGGTGTGCACCTTAAAGCGATTTTTCGAAAATTCGATTTTGTTCTTTTTCTATTCCAATTCTAAGAACATTTTCCCAAGCAAAATTATCATTAGATGGACGAGTAAATTACCAAGTTTTCATAACATGAAACCGTAACATGGGCAATCCAATCAGCGAAAAATTCACTATACATTATTTGTAAATATACAGGTGAACTAAAAGACCTTTTAATTTTCTACTACGGGCAAAGCCGTGCGGGTACCACTAGTACAATAATATAGCCCATATAATTTTTAAAATAACCATTGCACTTTGCCCCACATTCCCTTATTAAAGTTTTCATTTTATTTTATATCAAAAATAATGTTTGTTGTCGCCTAATTTTGTTTCGTAAATATAGCAAAATTTACATTTCATTTAATATATTTACCATAGGTGACCTACCCTGAAGATGGAAATTATAGTGTTTCAGGATATTGTGACGTACAATAGTATTAAATTTTGGTGTCGGCGGGAGGGGGGGGGATGAAAGACACTACTCGAAAATATCTTGCCTTGCCATTCGTTACATTGTGTTTGTCCGAAGCTGGAGACAATAAAAAAAGCAATGTTTGCGAAAATGCGATATGGCTGAAACTGAAGTCATTGATCTTATTATACAATGATATTGTTCTAGTAAATGAGAAGTATTTGATTCTAAAATGTAAGTTGCAAACAACATTTTTATTAAAAGAGAATTAAAACTGCGAGCTTATTAAATTACTCTGCGCGTTTCAAACTGTAATATTTTTCCCCGAATGAAAAATAATCGTAAGTTATTAACTTATCGTTTTCATCTGTTTGTGGTCACAGCAATCGTCATTTCTTTTTTTAAATCAAATTTGAAAGACAATATTTTTTACGACTACGATGTCCAAAAAGTGAAAACATGGAATTATTTTCTACTTTATTATTCTTTCTTTGCATTACAGGAGAGACGCAAACGGAAGTGCGATATAACGAGAAAAAATACACGTAAATGCATAATCTCCCCCTTTTTTCGAAAGCTGTTATGTAAATTTCATGAAAATAAACTAATTTTTGTTATTATAATCATTTTACTTGAAATGATTATGATATTGACATATTTACTTGAAATGAAAGGAAACTAGACTGTGTCGGAATTAAATAGCGACGCATTTTTGACAGTTCATCAGTGTAAAAGCAATTTGTAGCATTTTCTCCTCCTTGTTCGTTCTTAGCCTGAAGTACTGAGTACTGATGGCACAGAGAAACAAAAACACCTGCATATGCACATTTTCAAAAGCAATTCTTCCTTTTCCTGTACATCGCGCGTAGCAGTTACAAATATTCCCTTTCCCCTACAGAAGAAAGTGAACACAGTAGATTTTCCCTACCCAGAGAAGTCAAGAAATGGCTAAGTTTTTAACATAAGGATTTGTCCTTCCCCTATGTATCTATGCCCCCTTGTCGGGCAAGCTTGACCCACCGTTGGGCATTTCCTTGTGCCACCATTGCCAAAGTCCCCAAAAATAGATTAAAATTCTGTTTTTGAAGCTTCATTTTGAAAAATTTTGCGGATGAGGCCTCCCGGCTCCCGCCCTAAAGTTTTGACAAAAAGCTGAAAACAGTTTTTAGAAAGAGCTTCCAAACACTTGTTTCACACAAATACCCTGAAATTTTCTTCAGTTTCAGAATGGATTTCGAAATTCTTTAGTCTAGTTTAGTCTGAAAGTCTGTTTATACGTTTTTTTTTTTTTTTTTTTGAAATTTTGGGAGACTATTTTATAACTTTTATACTCTATCTAGCCACTATTTTGGAGGCTTTTTTTTTTATTTAAGTGGCTCCAATGACAGGGCTGCCACTGACGACTGAAAAAGTGATCGTTTTTAAGTGAAAACTACTATTTTAGCCGAAACGACTATTTTGCGGGATTTAGCTGTAAAAAACGGTGACTATTTTAATGAATATAACCACTAAAATGATAACACTTAAGATTCTTTTTTTTTTTTACTGGGGAAAAATATCAAAGAATAATCTTAAAAGTACAACTCCTACTTTCCGACGGGTACGGGCGTGGGTACAATCGCGATTTTTGAAAATAAACGTTCAGAAAAAAAGTAAAATATGAAATGTAATAAGCATGTGTACGACTGGAAATGTGCGAGTGTCTTAGTTTTGTAAGAAAAGGTTTCGTTTTTGCGATCTCTATTTTCGGAAAGAGTTCGTTTGCGCGACTGTTATTTTTGTTTACTGTTTTATTTTGAATGAATATAAGTAAAATTTTGCTTTTTTGTTTCTTATTGCCTTATTGCATTTATTTTCAAAAACTAACCTTAATGTCTACGCAATCGGAAAGTTTGAGAATCCGCCCTCCATTTTAGCACTTCTTGTGCGGTCGGTGTTTTACTGTAGTTTTAACTAACGACAAGACAGTATAAAATTCTATCGGAATGTTTGTAACTAAAATCTGGGGAAGGTTTTCGATTTTTTTCTGTATATCATTTCGCTGCGCGGTATAATGAAAGTAAACATGCACTATGTACGGTGGCGCCGGGTTTTGAAAATCAGTGGGGTGCTCAAACACAGTATCTGAGAAAGGGGGGGGGGGAGTCCGAACAAGGGCATGTTTTTGAAATGCTACTTTCAAGAAAATGTGCGTCTGTTTTCTCAAGGAGTTATACTTCATGAAAAATATCAACTTTTATTTTAGGTTTTCCCGCAAAATAATTCTAAAGTACAAGCAAACGACAAATATATTAAAGCAATATTTTACCTGAGAAAATATTGGTGAGAATCATAAGGTATAGAAACACAATAGACTAACGAAAAGGAAAAAAACTTATGTTGAATATCTTTAAAACAGTATAAAATACTTACAAAAATGCAGAAACAATATAAAATTAAATTCGTTATTCATCTTATACAGAAGATTTGTAATATGTATGTTAAGAACTTGATTAAATGACCCAATGCAAGTTTGAATTTTTGCACTTGTTCTTTTACTATTACAGAGTACATTTGGCACCAACGAGGTTGATCCAAGATTCTTAATTTCTTATTTTGGTTGTACTTTCCCCCCTCCCCCATGGACATAAATAACGTAAACCAACAGAAAAATCGGCTCAATTGAACTTTAGAACATAAATTACTTTTAAATATAAAAAAAAACGCCTTCAAAAAATACCCAGGAACTAAAAAGCAAAAAATAACTGATTACACTTACAAATTCTATTTCCTACCCAAACATAGAAATGAAATTTATTTTACAATTCCAGTACAAAAATCAACTAAACTAAACACCGAATTATAAAATAAACACTGATTTAAATTACTATACGATGAATTATTTTAAATACCTAACTAATTATATACGATCTCTTAATTTTTAATAACCTTTTGAAGTCGGGGCCTCCTATAAACAACTACATAACGTAACTGCCAACCCACCGAATCCTGAATGAAACACTAATTTAACTAGACGCGAAATTAGTCTTTAAAACTAAACCTACTCAGTTTCGTTAGGTAGTAGTTTATAGGAGACCCCGACTTTAAAAGGTTATTAAAAATTAAGAGATCGTATATAATTAGTTAGGTATTTAAAATAATTCATCGTATAGTAATTTAAATCAGTGTTTATTTTATAATTCGGTGTTCAGTTTAGTTGATTTTTGTACTGGAATTGTAAAATAAATTTCATTTCTATGTTTGGGTAGGAAATATAATGTAAGTGTAATCAGTTATTTTTTGCTTTTTAGTTCCTGGGTATTTTTTGAAGGCGGTTTTTTTTTATATTTAAAAGTAATTTATTTTTTGCTTTTTAGTGGTGTAAATAACACGGCGAGCGTCTCGGACACTTCCGACGATTGTGAAGAAAGGCTTTTTCAAATGCGGAACTATCTACAAAAAAAAAAAAGTCTTCATCATTTGTTCAACTTTATCGAAGTTTGCTTTCCGAAAGCAAATGCACGAGTCACTAAAAAAAAACGAAATCGCTTTAGGTTTAAAGTTGTAAAATTGTAAATTTTAGAATTGTAATATTGTAAATTGTAATTTATGTTTCACAATTAGTGTCATGTAACTCGTGATAAAAGTCGCATGTTTCTTCACATGGCCCCACTGTAAATGAAGATTAAAAATTCCACTAGAATGAATTTTATGTTGGCTTCAGAGAATCCTTAATTCAAAATTTTCATTTTCATTAATCTTAATAATATATATTTTTAGTACTTTCTTTAACTATAGGTAAAAAAAGTACAAATCTTTGTTTTATGACCTTTCTATATCAATGGGTTTTATATTTAATCGTTTGTGAGGGAAATTTCATGAAAGTTAGTTTTACCCTTATTTTTTCCCTAAAGAACAAATAGGGTAAATCAAAGATTTGGAACTTAAGTTAGACCACCTCTAAACAAAACCACCACTAAACAAAAAAAAAGCATAAAAACCGGTTACTAAGTGAGACGATATACAAAGTTAATAAAGTACAAATCGATTTAAAAGTGAGTATGATATTTGAAGAGTTCCGTCTATTTCATCAAACCTGAACTTAATTAACATTAGACCGCCGAGGAACTATGCTGTTTCAAACAAAAAAAAAAAGACTTTTCCTTATCGGTACAGGCAGCGGCGTGCATAGAAATTTTGGAGACCATCACAAATGACTTTTCCGGGACCTCCATATTGTTTACCCCTATATTTCACCGTTAGTTACAAAAATATTGGGCCCCCCTCCAGGCTCGGGCCGGGCCCAACAGGTGTCCTTCCCCCTCCCTGTGCACGCCCCTGGGTACAGGTGTCTTCGAGTATTTATGGAACATTGTACAAAGAAAAAACAAATCCGACGAGTTCAGAACCTCCTCCTGTTTTTGAAGCCTGTAATTAATATAACCCAATTTCAAATTGAACTGGCGGCATCGTGAAATAGTAACTCCAGAATATTGGTCAAACTTCAGAAATCATATACAGTTATAATGTATATTATTAAAGAATATAAATTAAATCGTGGGAGAGGGATGTTCTGTATTCAATTCCTCCTCAATTGAACACTAAATATATTTAAAAATTGGAATATTAAATAAAGAACTTTATATTTTAGTGCCTAAATAAAGTTATTTATTAGTAAATAAAATATTAAGGTAATTGATTCAATTATTAAAGTAGCAAAATATATTTGATTTACTGCTTTGCTACGCAGTAATAAGTACATTAGTAACACCTATAATAAAAAATTACCATGCGGCGCAGCGTTGAGAAAATTAATCATCCATGTGCCGCGAGAATTAAATATCGTTCAAAAGAAAGCCAAAAGCTTAGGTGTGAAAATACACCGATCACAGCAACACCACGTAATCATGACGTAATGAAATTTAAAGTTTTCTTGGATTTCTCCGGGACCCCTTATCAGATCCAGATCAAATTACAATGGGACCATCTGGGAAGTATACCCTTCCAAACAAAAAAAAAAAAAATTTCAAATCGGTCCAGTAGTGTTGGAATAATTCGAAAACACACATAAAAAGCCGCAATACGAAATCATAACCTCCTTTTTTGAAGTCGGTTAAAAAGGTTATAAAAGAAGAACTTAACGAAATAAACTTGGTTTTTTGAAGGTTTCAAATTATGTTTCGCTTGAAACTATCTTGATTGCGAAAGTACTATGAAGTACACCGGTCAATGTAGTAAGTAAGGAAAAACATTTCTTGGGAGTTCAAGGATTGATGTCTAAAATCGGGTGTTTTAAATAATGCCGAATAAAGTGACCTTCGACGGTTTTTGCACGCACATAAAAAATACCGAAAATGCAAATACTGCACATGAAAAGGTGAAAAAACTTTTTTAATGTATGAATAAAAAAATAAATTTCATGAAAGGTGAAGATCTTTGGTTTTAAGGCTATTAAAACGGGGGGGGGGGGTAAGAAATGAAATGGTAGCAGCTTTCTGTCACCGCAGATCTCTAGTCTGGGTGACAGCAATATCCTTATTTAGGAATCTATCCTTATTTAGGAAATAGATTTTCTCACTTATTGTGTGCCCTATTACTGCCGGTGGGGGGTGCTCCAGCACCGCAGCACCCCCGGAGTCGTCTTTTTGCTCACCAAGCAACCACTTCACTTTGAAAAGCTTCCGCGCCAAACAAGATAAACAATTTAAAAGATCTATCCATATTTCTGAGGAGTTGAAGGTGGGAGGATGTTCTAATGAAAGTAGCTGTGATGAAAAAGGAGAAGAGGGAGGATGATAGTTTGGCAGATACTTGGCGGGCAAACTAGATATCATAACATTTTATGGCTGAGGGTTCGTCAAGTTATTTTCTGACTACTAAGAATCTATGTTCATTTTGCGAGAATTGGGCGGTTTAAATTTTATTGCAATCCTTGTACCCTCTCTGTTGCAAAGAAAACTTGGATAATAAAATACTATATTTTAAATTATATTGTTTTCGAGTATTTTACAACTTCGCAATAAATTCTATTAGTTTCTTTATTTGACAGATCATTCAACATTTTCATGAAGGTTTCTTTAAATGTTTTACAGCTTGAGGGCTATTTTAGTCTAGCTTTTCACTTTTTGTTTAATTACATTTTTTTCTTAAATCGTGGATTATTTTTACGTTTTATGGGATAATTTTAATTGTTTGGTGATTTATCTTTTTCTTGATAGAAGTCTTTGTCTTGTTTAATACTTTGTTTTGTTTTAAAAGTTCATTTAAAAAACGGAATAACGCATGTTATCACCAAGCAAAAAAAAAAAAAAAAAAAAAAAAAAAACTGAGCCATTAAATATTTGAAATTTGAATGTGTCAGAAGATCTATACAATTTTACTCGATGTCAAATCACGGATATCCTAAATTTGCCATAGCGAATGAGCATGTTGCGCGCGGGACTAAGCTCATTAAAAGTCTTGCTTAAATTAATTGCACAAATTTTTTCAGCTAACAAATTACTGCAAAGCACGGATATCCACACACGTATTTCATATATTTTCAATTCATTATGTGTTGTTTGTGAAAATTTCATTAATTTAGAAAATAAGCAAACCAATAAAAAAGTGCTATTTTTCGCTTTCAATTAAAAAGTTACATGTGCCGTAATCATATGCGTACAGTTTCATATAATTTGTCACGTAAAATATTGTAATGGTTTAACCCCAGTTTCGCGCCGACATTTAAAATTTCTTCCCTCCATAAATATATCAAAACTGAAAAACAGGGGGAAGGAAATTTCGTATCGGCAAAACTTTTTTTTTTGGGGGGGGGGGGACAGCATTCTAATCTCATTCATTGATTTTTTTCTCTGCTTAAATATAAACAAACAACATAGCTCATTGGGCTTTCTGTTTTCAGATTCTTGCGCGCATGCGCAGTCGCTGTGGCAAATTTGTGATATCCCCGATTTAACGTCTAGTTGCAACTGTTGGATATGTTTTTAATCTTGATTGAATTTCATTTCCTAAAACAACTTTGGAATAACTGTTAGATCTGTTCTAACCTTGCAATTGCAGTCCGAGATAAACAAACCCTATGAGCTGAGAGTAAGTACATAAGAATTTAGAGAAAATTAGTGATTTTCAAACTTCAATTACTAAGGCCCATGATGTCCCTGGGGGGTTGAATTTTTGTATATGTACTCAATGGCCCCCCAAGAATATGTATACAAAAAATCATTACCGTACCCCCCCCGGGGGGCTGTGATAGAACCCCGGGAAGGTACAATTTGGGGGGGGGGGGGAAGGGGAGGGAGTCAAATGGCACAAAAGGCACATCAGTAGGGCACAAGGAATGTGTGTGCGAAATTTCAGCTTGATTCCTGTTTTCGTCTGGGCTGTAGCCCTGTCAAAGAAAGCGAAAACGTTTTTGAACAGCGATTTTATAACTTTAATACCTCTTCCCCCTGGTGGTCCAGGGGTTTGTATTTTGGTTTATGGCGTCAGGGGCCACTAGAGATTGAGTCTACCAAAAATTAACTCCGGGGGTCTTCATGGGGCTGAGATACAGAGGGGGTGAAAAACCCAAAAAAACCCCAACTTGTTCTGTAGTGTAATCTTGCTCTTGGTCGTTTTTATTTTCTTCGTTTTGGCGGTGGATTTGCTTCTGTTGGCTGTTGACGTTTGGTTTCCTTGGCGGGGCGGGACGCTCCCGCGTCCCGTGATCCTTTTCAATTTTTTTATCAAGGTTAAAATAGCGTGAGTCCCATCCTGTGCATGCGCCAGAAAACAATTTTTGCCCTCTCCTGTAAAATTATCATTATGTGACTTACGTCCTTCTCTCTGAGAAACAGAAATTTCATGTTGATAAAACGTTGCTCCTATTGCCCCACATGTACCACAAAAATATTTATCCAAATTAAAAAATATTTAAGTATCCAGCAGGAAGCCTAAAATTTGTAATTTTCTTCAATAAATTGATTTTTTAAAAATAATATATATATTTAAAATGTAAGTTAAATTTAAAGAAGTTATCAAGCTAAAAAAATATAAGCAATTAAGTCCGTAATTAGCGTTAAATTGAAACTTTTGCTCTCTTGCAATATTTACGTCTCCCACATAGTACTCAAAATATGGATTTTTCAAGTTTAAGTTACATTTTTCATATTAAGTATAAAAACTTTTTATTATTCATTTGCAAATGTTGAACTCTGAAGAGGTGTTCGCTAATTAGTTTTTGCACTTGATATTGTACTTAAATGTATATGTATTTTTTTAAAAGAGAAGTAGAAAAAAAAATTATTGAAGAAAATTAAATATTAGGCCTCCTGCTGGACACTTAAATATTTTTTTAAGTTGGATAAATATTTTTTTAGTACATGTGGGGCTATAAGGGCAACGTTTTAGTTACATGAAATTTCGAATTTTCCGATTTTTTTTTTTTTTTTTTCCGATTCGGCCTAACACACAGTGCTGTTTCACACTTTCAGGCGCAAGTCGCCACGGATTGCTGTTGTTCAAATTAAATGAAACTATTTTTACAATAGGAAAGTTGCAACCTATTAAATATTCCTATTTTGACTATTGGATATTGTTAATTGACCCTCAAACTAAAAAATTCACTATTGCCGAATTTTAAAACACCATGATTGATTTTTAATAAATTTTTAAAAACCCACGCTCAAAATTCGCTCTTCTGAAACGTCACGAGTCACGTCACAGGGCTCTAGGGGGCAGCCTTCCGCTGAAGATCCCCTGTTGTCGCTACGGACATTTGAGCGCGCCGATATTTTATTTTTAAGAAATTTAATAATCCTTTTCAACACACTATGGAGGCCGGATTCGTTAAAGCACAGTCTAATAAGCTTCCCCAAGTTACATCAATGATGGTGTTCGAATATTTCCAAGAGGATGAGAGATTTAATGTTCCAGAAACGCGATGCCATTGCTTCTCAAAACGAAGTCAACTGCACTTTCGTCGACTTCTCCTTGTCCGCTGGAGCGGAAGACGTCACTTCCTGAGCCATTTGACGTCACATTCGCTTGAACTTTAAAAATTATTTAAAAAAAAAACTACTGATCGTATCGCAAAATTTTTTTCACCGATGATGTTCATAGATGTTATTCTATCATATAAAAATAAAATTGAAAAATCGAAAATTTCCCTATGATACCTAGAGCACGCTAAGAGGTTTTCATTTTGTTTCGAAAAATAGGATTTTTTTCCCCTGTTCTTTCAGTTTGTTTAAAGAACTTCTCATTTTAGAGCATTGAGACATTCGACTCAAAATTTCGTGTATTTTTTTTAAAATATCAATATATTGCCTTAAAAACATTGTATTTAGTTTAAGCACTTATTGGCATATCACTCAATTACACTCAGATATTGTTTTCACAGAAAACCGATACACGTGAATCAATTACTTTTATTGCAATGAATCACAATATTACATTCTTCTAGGGTTTTTTTTTTTTTTTGCTAAGGGGGGGGGGGGGGGCGGACGCAAATTATCGCCCCAAGTGTCAACCGTGCTAAGAACTTTACTTTTAAACTACAGTATGTTCTATATTAGTTTATTTTTACTTTTATTTTCCTACAAATGTATATGTTTTTTTGCAAAATCAAAAAAATTGCTGTATGTTCAAAAGTAAAGACAATGTGCGTAACAAACTGAAACGTGATCCCCCCCCCCCCCAGGGGCGGATTCAGAAATTTTTGTAACGGGGGTCAAGTTTCAATGGATGTCGTTATTATTCCTACGTAAAAAAGTAGCAGTAAAGCAGGGTAGCCCATCATTCCATACATGAGAGCGTACCGCCTCATATGCTACGGAATCCCCCCCCCCAAGTCAAAAACCATTAAAATTACCTCCTCGCCCCCTAAATTTTCAGTGCCGCAGCCTGAGCCATGGATCATATTCCATCAAATTTTCATCAAAAGTCACATTTCTTTCTGCAGATATGCTGGTCATGTTACCTTAAGCTTTCGTTATATGAGATTACATCTATGAATAGTAGGAAAAAGTACACATGACACGCACAACATGTGGTTTGAAGGGGAGGAGAACTGGGAAAAAGAAAAAAGTTAAGCTCATTAGAGAAATTTGTGCTTTTGAAAATGAACAAAGAAATCAAAATAGCAATACCCCAGTAAACAAACCCAGTCAATCCTTTGAATTATGACGCGCTAAAAAGAGCTACCTTACAGAACCGAGCAAAAAAAAAAATGTTGATATTGATTCCATGTACTATTTTTTCGGATCTAAAGAATTGAAGTTTAATAATAATCATAATTTAATTCTTCTCACAGGGGGTGAACTGACCCTTTGACCCTCCCCTGAAAACCGCCCCTTGCCCCCCCCCCCTTTTCTGAATTCAGTGGAGAGAGGGGTGCTGAAAATGGAAAGAAATTGCCCCCCTCCCCCTTCCCAAACGGAATCTTGAATTCGCGCCTGCATTAAGGAGATACTGTAGACAGCCTTGTAATGTGAAAGAAATGTCAGAAGAAAAAAGTTGTCTTTGTTCCCCATTAAAAAACAGGTTTGAATGAAAAATTAAATGACTCTCAGGGCCGTCAATAGGTGAAAAAAAAGGAGGGGGGGGGATTTGGCGGCTTCGCAATTTATTTGAAACGTAAAATCTATGTATATAAAGGTGACTGTATTTCTTTCTTTGTTTCTTAGCACTCGATAGCCAGAAGACCCTATATAACACCTACAGCCCTGAAACTTGGTACAAAATTCGAACGTACCTCGTGGGTCTGCACCTCGAAGCACGAATTCTAAATTTCGAATTAGTTTTTCTAAAATTAAATTAGTTAAAATTTCACATATTTTGTCTAATTAGACGATACAAATCCCCCCGCCCTCTAACATTATATATCAATAAAAAGTTTTTTTTTTTTTTCTGAAGAAGATGTTTGTTCCATTTCTCTCAATTAATTAGAACAAGAGATATAAGCTATTCTTGTTGATGATCAATTTTGTTGTTCAAATGTCAATGTCAAAATTTGTTGTTCAATTTTCAAGACTAAACTTTGATTAGTTTCAAACTGACTTTTCTGTGATGACATCATCTTCGGCAGACGGATGTTCGGATAGGTAAATCGGGGATTCTTGATTTCTCTATTGCACATTTTAACCGAATTAAATATGCTACCTTTTCCTTTCTCTTACGACGATTTTCAAATGTCCCGCGGATTTTTTTTTTTTTTTTTCTTTTTCTCAATGGATGGCTTTTTATATTTTCTGTACTTTTTTTAAAAACATTTTGGGGAAAGTTGTCATTATTGTATACGGATGTTTTACTGTTTTAGGTTAAATTCTTTGTGCGTATGGTAATTGATTTTCTTTCTCGTCTTAATGTATTTGCAATTAATTTGAAACTCGCTTTGCGAATTTGGCGATGAACAATGGAGTTGCGAAACTACTGCTGTGACTTTTCATTACACAGTAGTTTAAATTTTTCTTCACTTTCCGTAGTTCAACTTTTCTTCTTATTGAAGCATATGAGTCGTTGAACGAAAAAGTCGTGGAAGTCAAGAAAACAATATTTTGAGCAATTTAAGGGCTTAGTAGAAACTTTAGCAGAAAACAGAACTGCTGTTTCGTTTTACGATTAGTGTCTGTCGGCAAATAGTTGAACCTAAACTAACACAACTTTTTCGCTTGAAGTAAAATGAGTTTAAAACTAATTTCTGATGGTGTAGATACAAATTGTAAAATAATTGATTTAGGCTACTTTGGTTCTCAACGACGCACATTTCGGCGGCCATGGCTTTCTATGATGTTCTGATTTTATTTTTCGTTTGGATATTTGAAACGTGCGTGCGACATTTCATACAAAATCTCGAATATTCCTTGACAATATTTTAAGACTGGATTTTCTTTTTAAACATTACAGAAAAAACACGTTTTATCGTTTTTTATTCTTTTTTTACTGTTGTTATTACTTTTAACTCTCAAAAATGCCTGTTTCTTTTTTCTTTCTTTTTTTTTTTCTGAGAGAGAGAGAGAGCATTGTAAAATAGTACAGTTCTTTTGTTTTTAACTCTTTTACAAATCATAGGAAAATACTTTTCAAAATCATAGCTCAATGCAGAGGAGCACCCCCTAAAAAGAGAAAAATTCCCCTTAAGCCCCTCCCCCCATAATCTCAGTGGCACAGTATGCGCCATACACCCCCCCCCCCCCCCCCCTTTCCCAGGCTGGGAACCATTGTTTGATGTGAGAATTATTTATGGTTTAAAAGAAACATTTAGGGACACTGGGCTTTTAAGTGAAAAAAATTACCAATATTTTAAAGTCAAACGTCTTTTAAAAAAATGACTAATATTATTAAAATACCTTAGTGTTTAAGTAGTAAAATGTTATTCGCCAAAATGTTCCGGACCAAGAAAAGATTACAAAATAGGGACAGGTGCCAAAAAATCTATACTGTCTCCGGAAATTCTGCGCGCATTAAGGCCCGACTGTGACTCATGAGGACGTAGGCATCATCTTTATTTTGGTGCCCCCACCCCCCTGCTTATACTGTATTTTGGGGTAGTAAATTATTTTGGTTCTTAGGTATTATTGCAACCGATGTCTTTTTGACAATATTTATTGCCGTGTATAACACATATCGTGCCCCGGCAAGGAAAGTGACACAACTCAAAAAAATAAATAAATAATAATAAAATAAATAAATAAATAAAACTGCACGGGAGGAAAACAAGGTTTAACGCGACAGAAGTTTTAAGCGATTTAGTTTCAAATATTGCAATGCTCGCAAAATATTCACAATGTCAATGTGATGTTCGCTGATTAGTTTTTGTTGTCTTAAAAAGTTTTCTTCCAATTTATGAAATTTTAATGAATTGTGTCATTATTGATCCTATCGTTTTTACACAGGTCTGGATGTGCGTGCCCGCAGACCCGGGGGGGGGGGGAGGCACATCGCTCAGGGGACACACGGCCCGGGAAACCAAATATTTTTTTAAAAAACGAAAAAAAGAAAATTGTACTCAAATTTTAAAAGTTGAAAAAATTTTTCAACATTATCATAAAAATCAGATTTAAAAGCCCCACTAACTGCTCAAAACCTAATAATAATTAATAAATAAAAATCTTTTAAACGAATGAACTCATGATCAAGGTAGAAATATCGAAGCAATATAAAAACAACAACAATCACTCGCTTAAAAATAATAGTTTTTTGTGTGTGGGGGGGGGGGAGGAGTCCAGTGGCCGGTTTGGGGCCCTGATGATTTTACGCACGGGGGGCCCAAAATTTATAGATTCAAACCTATTTTTACGCCACCACGCACCAGTTATGTAAGCTAACTTCGTGCGAGCTTTATGATAAGAAATAGCATTAAATATAGATTTTAAATCAGTAGCTAGTACGTTTTTCCAAACTTTTGAGTTGTGTCACTTTCCTGGCCGGGGTACGATATATTATAAGCAGTAGTGATATTTGTGATAAATAATAAAATAATACATTATATGAGATTGAATATGACGATAATATGTTATTGTCAAATTTTGTTTGATTGTAATAAGACATAAATGTAGAAAGATAACTTTTAAATGTACATATTGGTCCCGGAGTGCCTCTGGAATTTGGGGAAAAGATACAAATACTTAGATTTCCCAGATTTAGTTTTAACACCTTGCTGCAGTGCGATTTGAAATTACATTTTTTTTTCTTCTGGCCCTGGGCGTATGGTCACCTTCCGCTTAATTTTAATGGAACCACTGCTGGAGTATTTTGCGACCCCGCCCCTCCAAACCGAAACAGATGTCCTGGTTACGGCTCAGCACATTGTAAACCAATCTTCCCCCCTCTGCTCCAGAAAACTACATCCTGAACGCGAGACCTTGCCGAAAGCCCCACCGAAGTATTTATCTTCCGACATATTGGTGCAGTCCATGCTTTCGCGGGGGTGTTCGGGATGCTTTACAGGAGAGGGGGAAAATCGATGAGAAGAGAGAGGTCGTTGTCTCTGTGCGAGGTGGGAGCAGCATGGCGAGCGACGATGATGTTAGTTTGCCGGAAATGGTTGAGGACTCGGAAGATGAGCGGATTTCGGGTGGATCATCTTTAGACATTCAGTGGTATAAACAAATGCAAAGTTTCCCGACGAATCGTAAGAGTAGCGAACTTGATTGGCTGAGTGATGCGAAAGATGATGGTATGATGCGGTTCATATTCAACACATACCGATATGTATATAAATATATATATATATATATATATATATATATTTTGAATGAAAATATTTTTTATTGAGAATTTCAGATGTGAATTTCTTTCCTCAGCTGATTCGAAACCCGATCACGGCCTGGAGAATATTCCTGTGAATTTGAGTAGCATCAAGTCCAAATTTGAAACATATCGTGAAGAGCATCACCTCCCATCAACAACTGATGTCTGCACATTGCAAAGGTCTGCCAGTGTCATGGCAAGATTAGCAAAGTAGGATTTAAATTTTTTGTAAACTTTTACTCTTGATAATACTTTCTTTTAAGTGACAGTTTTTAACAAAAAACTGAGATTTTAAATTTTTTGATTAATGATTATGTCTAGGGGTAATATTTAGGAGAGTCAGGATGGTAATAAGCCCCCCCCCCCTCGTCTAGAGAAATTTATGTGTGTTAATTAACACAAACATGGTTTTATTGTTTTTTGATGTAATGTGTTCAGTTTGTACCCTTTGCCTGCCTCCCCCCCCACACACACACTGGAAAATTTTAAATGACAGACCTGTTTAAATGTTGTGCCAAGATCATACTTGTTGTACAAGAAAAGCTTGAAAATAACTAGTTGACTTGATGTTGTAATGTGGTAATAAAAAGGGAAAAGGGGGGCGCATGTGAACATGGTTTGCAGGTGTATGTAATTTTATCAGTTTTCTTCATATGAAAACATATTTTAAAACTAACTAATAAACTAGACTTAATTATTGTAAACCATTATATGATCATTCAAGTAAATTTATGATTTTTTTTTAAATAATTTTTTGAGTTAAATTAAGAAAAATTCATTTTTGAAAATTACTTCTAAGGTAAGGATGACGGCACACTAACACTACATGTAGGGGCACAATGTGAACACTTCCCAAATCCTCTTTGTAATTTTAATATTAATATAGTTTATTATTAGTGTTAAAAAAGGTGTGACCATTCATAATCATGATTTTGCTGCAGTTAGTTTGTAAATTTACTATTAACTATTATTACATTATTAATAGCTAATTATTTATTTACGTTGTTATATTTTATTTTTTAAATTCTTTGGTTACTAACGTTTGGCCAACACTTTATTGTTACTTAGTATTTAGGGGAAAAGGGGGCACACATGAACAATTTTTTTTCACTTCTTCATTTTTCCAAAAATATTATCAACGTTTCAGCACAAAAATGTTCTCATGGTTGAATCATGAAATAGTCTTTGTGTCATGCAAATTTTTGAGATTTTTTTGAAAAATATTTCTTTACTTTATGGAATTAAAAAAAAAATGTCTTCAATTGTTCACTTGTGCTCCACCGGGGGGGGGGGAGATGTAAACAGGTTTGGGGCACATATGAACATCGTTAGAAAATGCGGAACAAACATCATGACATCATATTTCAAAGAAAAAATTCTTTTAAAAGCATAGAAATATACCAATTTTATTGAAGGTTTTATAACCTGCATTATATTTTCCCCCAAATATACAACATAGCTTACTGTCAAATTCTACAGTCTTATAGCATCTTCTGTAAGCACTGAATAGACAAAAAAAAAAAAAAAAAAAAAAAAAATGATAAGAGTACATCAGTAGTACAGCCAGAAATACCTTCTGAAGGGGATTTTTTGATCAAGAATAGGGCCCTCGCTGTGCCTCTGGACTACATAGTTCAAATAATATTTTATTATGTAAAGATTATTCTGATTAGATATTGCTTTTAAGCTTCATTCAATGCATGATACTATATTTTAAAATAATTTAAAGCTTCAGTTTTTAATTAGATGAGAATATTTTTTGTCTTCTGATTTCCTGATGTATTATATAACACTTAATTATTAAAATATAATAAAAATAAATAAATAAATATTTGATAATGTAATGATAGTAATTAGCAATAAATTTACAAACTGATTATAGAAAAATAATAATTATGAGTATTTAAACATTTTTTTAAAATTATAATATTTTACACTAATATTTAATATTATGGAGGGGATATAAGAACTATTCACATGTGCCCCTTGATGTTGTATTCACAAATGCCCCACACCATAAAAATACCTTAGAACTAACTTGAAAAAAAGAATTCCTAATTTAGTAAAAAATTTTAAACACTGTCCTAAATTTACCTGAATGTTCATATAATGGTTCGCATAATTAGGTTTGGTTTAGTAGTTAGTTTAAAATATGTTTTCACCAAAAATGCACGATGATAATTTATTTATAACACCTGCTAAAACAAAGAAGTTGTCACCACAGGAACATAAAATGGCTTATTGCTCAAAAAGTTTGGTCAAGAGGTAGAACTAGTACTGCCGTTGCTCGAAAATGTTTAAAGATTTCTTGCTTGAATTTATCTTAGTAAAACGAGCCATTTTACCAGAAAAAAAAAGACAAAATATTTTCCTATAACCAAAACAAGTATAAAATAGTTTTTAAATTTATCATCATATTCTGTATGATGCTTAAAACACTATATAATAAGAATAAACTTAACCTAATAAAATAGTCTTTATATTATTTAGTGTTATGAGTGTTTTTCTTGTCAATCCAGTGATAAGAACATGCTACGAAACGTTAAAATTTGACATTGAGCAGAGTTATTAGCTCTGAAAAAATATTTTCTTATTGACAATTTCTGTACTATTTAATCTTACACAGTATAGGTTGAAAACCCTTCAATGTAATTGGTATATACGTTATTGGTATATACGGTTTCATCATAAGGAGTTTTTGTTGAAATACGGTGCTTATCCTGAATTTTACAAAATATCATACTAGGATTGGCACTATGGCTTTAAACCTACAGTTAGAGGGGGGTGTTGACCCTCCTTCCTCCCCCTACTTTTGTCTCACTGAGGATATTTTTATTATTGTTATTTTTGTTTTTTATTCTTGAGATCGTTAGGGAAAAAAATTAATCAGGCTAAATGATATTTTATTTTATGTTGGACATTTTTCATGTTTGTTTGCTTGCCTTAATTTTATTTATGACATCTATATAATATAGTAATGCTTTTGAATTTTAGTCATGTTTTGTATTATCTAAAAGTTGTCAATGCATGTATAAAATATATATTTTTAAGCTTTTTATGATAGGCAAGAATTAAAAAAAAAAGAAAAATGCTGGAGGAGGGCGGAGATGCCAATGTTTACATTGCTCTGTAAAAAATAATAAACAAATGTAGTAAAACCCAAATTCTGCTTCAACCTAAGGTTAAAGCAGAGTTCCCCACACACACATCTCAAATTTAAAAAAAAATCTCAACTTGGCCATCTGAAATTTTTTTGAAACTTATAGAAATCTTTCTCATTGACATCTAACATTAATACGCAATTTTTAATTAATATATCATTCGTAATTGATGAGTGATGAATTTTTAAAATTCGTATAAGAGCAGTTTTCTATTACTGAAACTTAATTTTTATGGGAGCTAGAGTTGTATATATGCTCATTTTCAAGAGACTTGCATGAACTTTAATTTGATGTGTAACCAGTGGCAGAACTAGGAAACAGTTTTAGGGGAGGCACATTGAAAAAAAAAAAAAAAAAAAAAAATAGAAAGAAAAAAATACTTAATCTGATGGGGAGTAGGGGGTCCACCTGTGGAAATTTTTTGCAACTTTTGACTTTAAAAATGCAATTTTAGAGTCTTTGGTGATGTTAGGGGAAAGAAAGGTACAGTGGGGCTTGACGGAAATTTGTCAAACTTGACACCTTAAAAACATGATTATAGGCCATATTTATTGATGTTAGGGTAAGGAACTAACCCCGCTCTATTTTTCTAAAAAACACATAGATATCAATTCCTTCTCCTCCCTCCAATTTATCCAAACTATAGTTCCAAAAACACAATTGTGGGCAAACTTTGAAGATTTTACAGGAAGGGTATTCTGGATGGAATTTTTTTTTTAAATTAAAGTCCTAAAAACTTAAGCAATATGTTATGATATTAGAAGGAGAGGTTCAGAGACTACTCCACTTAAATGTTTCGTAAGTAGTTTAAAAAACCCAATTTTTGATGATTAAAAGGAAGGCAGTTCCAGAAATTTTTCAGATAGGTTATCATTTGTCATTTCAGCAGAATATTTTCTGAAATTGAAGTCTTAAAAAAACGATAGTAAAAACAGATTTGATAACATAAGGATTCAGCAATTTTTCGAAAATTGAAGCTACAAGAACGCAATTTTAAGCGATGTTGTTAGGTATTCGGGGGCTTTGGTAAATTTTGCAAAATTGAAGATCTGAAAACGACATTTGAGATGCTCCATAATGATTTTGGTTGTGGGGGATGGAGCTTCGGAGGAGCAGTATTTTGAAGATTTTTTATTTTCAGACGACTAGAAAAAAGGAAAGAACAGAGGGTAGGGGGGGATCCCAAAAAGCTGTAACTGTTGAAAATTATTAACTAAAACATTTATTTTTCAAAGAATTGACTCCCCCCCCCCCTCTTAAGTTTTTTTCCTTATTAAAATCACCTTGTTTTCCTAAGACACATTCTTTTTTCTCTTCAATAATGAAGAATATTTTTAAACAACATTCAACTCAGAATTCCGGGGGAGAGGGGGGGGGGGCATACCTTGTGGTTGTGCCACTATATGTAACTTAAATACTTTTTTTGGAAAAGCTTTTTCCCACTAAGTTTTAAAATTTAAAAATTCAGCCATTGAGGATTTATCATAGTGAAGTTTGATTGTAGTTGAAGATATGATTGTTTTTAAAAGAATTACTTGAACATGTAATATATCTATGTTTTTTTTTTCTTTTCTATTGTAATTTCATTTAAATATTTTAAGTATATCCATTTTCACAGCATAAGAGAGTAACAAGCACACATCTGAAAAGTAATGGAAAAATAAAAATCTATTGAAAGTGACCTAATCTAAAAATTAAAATTATGCAGAGATATTGTTTGAAGTATTCTAGGTTTCTTTTTTTTTTTTTTTATGCTTACAAAATTATTTTTAAAAAAAAATCAAAGTTTGGTTTTCAAGCGAGGGAAGTTTGCTATTACTTGAGTCTCTATGTTAGTGCAGAGACCCAGGATAACAACCATTGTTGTCCCTTTATTCCGACTGGCCGTGGCTTCAGCAATATTTATTGAACTGTGTATGAAAACAAAGAATAATCATTAGCTTTAAGTACTTAAAATCTATAAAACTTTATTGGAATGAAAGTTTTTTTTTTTTTTTTTTTTTGATGAATTGGGCTTTTCGACTCAAAATATGTACAAACTAGGGATGTGTCGTTCATGAACAAACGGGTCAAAAAGAACAAATCCTTAAAATGAATGGATCCATTCGTTCACCCAAAAAATGAATGCCCGTTCTTCTGAACGGTAAGCAGTTTGAAACGTTGCATTGATGCACTTGTGATAAAATCGCATTTTATTTTTTTGAAATTATATTCATTTTTTAATTTTTAACTTATTAATCAATCTCAAATTTCCTTTTTCTCTGTGTACAATATATTCAGTTTGAACCTTTTTACTTTCTGCTTTATTCATCTTTTTTCTTTCACCGTTCATTTCTTCATTTGCAATTTTCTCATATATTTATTAGTAATGTTTTGTATAACTTGTTTGGTCCTTCTCACACTTTGTCGCAGAACTTTTCTGGTGATCCTTTTTGTCTTCTATAACATCCCTCCTATTAACTACCATCTATATTGATTTGACTTTATTTTTAACTTACTTGGCGACTTCCAAGTCGCTTAATTTTACGTTCCATTTCCATTATCCAGAGGTTTTTGAATAAGGATTATTACTGCCTAATTTTCCCCCCATTTAAAAACGTGTTGTGTGTGTGTGTGTGTGTGTTTTTTTTTTTTTTCCTGTTCTCATTGGTACTGTGAAATAATTTTGAAGCTCCCTAATATTTAGGTGAGTCTTTTTTTTTTTTAATTAAATTATCCGGTACTCCAGCTGAGCTACCAATTTATTTGTTGTTACTTTTTTCGTTATACCTATTGGTAATACTATATGTACGTATACAGTAGTGTAACTGGAAAAAAATATTTGAAGGACCTCACCTCTTTCTTTTGGGTAGATGTCAAGGTTGATATGTTTGTTTTGGTTTTGGGATCAAAAAAGGTCAGTTTCGATAACTTATGCCAGTTTTTGTGTAACAAGCAGACGTTTTATGATTATATTACTTTGTTAAGTTTATGTTATTTAAGATACATAGTTTAAGAAGCATTTCATTATTCTCGTGTTTGATATTGCAGCCTGTTTATTTATTTATTTATTTATTTATCTTTCTTTTTTTGTAGTTCTCTCTGTTATTTATTTCGTGATTTATATTTTTTTTAAAAATGTAACCGAAAGTACAGATTTTTTTTTTTCTTATTTTCACATGTGACCATACTACGCTTATTTAGAATTAGTGCACTATTTCACGCAAGTTCAATTTTGCAATTTTTTTACCTTAACAAGCAGATATTTTTTATATAGTAAAATTTAATAACTTAATTTTGTGATGTGCTGAAATGGAACCTGCATTTTTTGGAATGGAAAACACATCTTACCATTCGGCAACTGAGAAATATCTTACAAAATGAACTTTAATTGCTTTATACATCTAAACCTGAATAAAGTTTTTTAATTGATTTTTCATAGTTGTATTTTCCTACTTTTAGATGGTTTTAGTTATTTTTCCATCAAAGAATATTGCTGATCTAATGAAACACTTCGAATGTACATGAGTTTGTCGTGCAGAGAGATCACTTATAACTTTTCAAAGGAGCGAAGTCGTTCAAATGAACAAGTTAAATTAACAGATCATTAAAAAAAAACATTGCCCACCTCTAGTACAAACCAGATTAAGGCATCTGGCACAGATTTGTATTCTTTATTGAACTTAGTTTAAAAAATAATTTTATTATAATCCGATTGCAACAATAATTAACATTGTTGCAATTTACTTAATGAAGGTGTGTCTATATCGGTAACTTCAATGAAATTTTCTTAATTGTTATAAAATGTTTCTTTGATTGAAATACAAATGGGATTACTTTTTTAAGGTATCAGTCTGCTGTATCTGGAGGAGAAAATGAAAATGGAGAAGTATCAGAATCTGAAGATGAAGAAGAGTGTAGTGAGGATCCAACAGTGATTAAACATAGTAAACATAAGGAAAAGGTTAGTTATGTGACCTATTTGCTTTGCTATTAGTTAGATTGCAAAATTAATATATCTTTCTGCAAAATTAGTACATCTTTTGTTCAAGCAAGTTTAAGAGTTGAGTTTTCTTTGTTTGTTGCATCAGTTTTTCTCGAATGTCTTCTGTTTAGTACAAGCAAGCAAAAACTTAAGAACTTTCAAGAATACCTCCACCATATATTTCTAAACTAGTTTTTATCCACATTATGTGATTTATTATGTTAGTGCATCTCAGTCATCAATAGTGTATTTTCCTTGCATTTTTAAGTTTTAAAGTGTTTCTTTCTTAAGCAAGTAATGTATTAGTGCTTTTCATCACATCCAAGGTTTATTAGTACATACTCAATCCTTAGCTTTTTCCTGTCATATAGGTGTATTTTTGTAACTAATTAAATTGTTTATACCTTTTTAAGCTAATGAGCCCATAATTATTTAATTAAAGGTAAATATATTAACTATGGGCACCTATGACTGTAATTAGTCTTTTGGCCAAACTTTCTCGAAATAATTATTTAGAACTGATAATGATACTGCAGTTCAATTAAATAGATAGAATTTTTTTGGAATAAAGACATCAAACTTTTAAAAGGATGAAACTAATATTGGCAAACAATAAGTGAAATCTAACCATTGACTAGCTCTATTTATTTTATTTATTTGTTGTTTGCTCCGATGAACCTTTCAAATGAGATTGGTCATATATCCATATTTTATTTAAAGTTGCTTGAATAGGTAAGTCCAGATCAAGACCGGATTGCCCTATAGGCTAAACAAGCTATAGCTTAAAGCCCTCACTTTCGTGCAGACCCCCCAAAAAATGAAAAGTTCTTGAAAAAGTAAATTTCATCTTCAAGTGCATGAAAAGCTTGAAAATTTGAAAAAGTGTGTCTACTAACCTTGCATTATAAAATTTCTAACAAATGGAAGAAAGTTGGGGGGAGGGGGTGCCAAAATCTGTCAAATTCTGCTTCTTGCTATATACTATATCAGAAATATGAAAATCATGTTCAGGGGTCTGGCCAGAGGATATTTGGGTCCGTTAACGGACCCTTCACAAAAATCCGATCAACCAAAACGGACCTTTCACAAAATCCTGATCAAACAAAACGGACCTTTCACAAAATCCCGATCAAACAAAACGGACCCTTCACAAAATTCTGATAAACAAGATCGGATCTGTCACAAATTGTTTATTGAAAGAGCAAATTTGAAAGCAAAATAATGCATATTTCTGTGTATAAACCGATCATTTTTGGAACCTTTTTTTAAGTCAAATTAGAGGGATCAGCTTATACAAAATCGGCTAATTTTGGAAAAAAAAAGAAAGGAAAAAAAATCCGCACTCTTGCGATGCTCCTGCAAGCGATAAATAATTGCTACTGCCAAATAAATATAATGGTTGTTTGTTTTATCACAGCTAATTAGCAGCGGTGTTGTTGTAAACTTTTCTGAAAAGGCATTGGTAAGCACTCCCCCCCCCCCCCCCCCCCCCGCTCATGTGATTTAATAAATAAGAATAATATATATCTGCGAAATGAACTTAGAACTGCAAAGGGATAGTAAGGGTGAGGAAAAAATATGATTGCTTCAGATAGGGTTACCAACTTCAAAACTATCACCACTTAGCGTCTGGCGTTGAACCTTTATAATGACTTGATTAGAAAATATTCTCATCATTTTGTCGGCTTGTCAATATTTCCGTTTTTACGGTGCAGTGCGATGTTTAATTGTTATTTTGGGAGAAAATTATATGGATTTTGATTTTTCGATGCTAACAAGGATGAGTAACTTTAAATAAACTCTTTTAATTACCGTTTTTTTTTTTAGATGTACATTTTGAAAAATGCAATCTTTTAACATCCGATATGAGGATCATATTTTGTTCTTTTTTCAAGCTAACTTCGCTTTATTAGGATTCAAATAAATGAAAAGTCTCTTTATTTCTGTTGGAACTCTCATTTCAAGTTTTTAAAGCAAAATTCCATTTTCTGTTATGAGACAAAAATTAAAATGCTGAATAGATGGTTTATTTTATTTTATTATTTTTTTTTTTTTTTTGGGGGGGGGGGGGGGTCAACTGTGTCCGCAGATATTAATGATATGTTATCATAGGACTCTAAAATGCAATTTTAAAATAATTTTATCAAAAATATTTCTTTTACAAGCCGTTTTTATACTTTTGATGCCTTCACTTTGAGAATTGCGATCTCTTTGCATCCGCTATGGGAAGCCGATTTTTCGAATTTTTGATGATTATTACGCTTTGTTAAAAGGTAAACAATAGAAATATCTTTTTATTTTTGTTAAAATCACGGAATTTATAAGTTTTAAACGAAATTCTGTGCTTTTTAAGAGTGTCTTGGGTCAAAAAGTTGAATGCTGAACCCTATTTTGAATTTTGTTTTATTTATTTATATTTTTGTTTCAATTATTTTAAATATTGTACAGAAATATATCTAGTATAATTTAACCTAATGCAGAATGGTAGATAAATGTTGATACTTGAAAGAGCGATGCCCCCCCCCCCCCCCGCCAAATATCAGAAAAAAAAATCCAGAATGATTTTCTCGCCATAGAAGAGGAAAACACTCAACTTTAAGTTTAATTGATGTAGTTTATGCCATCTCTAAATTCTAAAATTTCGTTTTAACAAAAAAAAATTTTTTTTTTGACTTTTTTACAAAATTAACTCATTTTTCACAAAATTATTTGATTTTTCACAAAAAACGGACCCTGTGAAAAATCCTGGACAGACCCCTGATGTTACTCATGTTTCTGTAACATATTAGTTGAGATAAATTTTTGTGATTTATATGTTTCATATCTTGCTATTTATTATATCCCAAATGCAATACTTTGCTATTTTTTTTATTACTGGCTGTTATTACGCTTCTACTGTATATTGTTAATCTGTATAGCACAAAAAAAAGAAAGAAAACAAAAAGAAAGAAAGAAAAAACATTACCTTGATTCCTTTTTGTTTTCTGCACTTCTTTTAATTAAAAAAAATAATGAGAAATTTACAGTTTATTTTTCCTTAAAATAGTTCTTTCTTACGAAGTTAAAGCAATACTGTAAAACTATGCAATCAAGTACTAAAATGCCAGTCTGGGAAGTGCAAATAAAGTGCCTTAAATACTTTTAGTTGTTCTAAGGTCCTTGAAAATAATTAGATAAGCCTTTAAAACTCTTGTGCAAAGTACACTTCGATTTTATTTCTTATCTAGTGTAGTATTCGATTTTATTTCTTATCTAGTGTATTTTATTTCTTATCTAGTGCTGTAAAAATTATGAATTGTCCAAACAGGCAGTATTTTCCTCTCTTGTTGCCTATTTCATAAATCTGTACACAATTTCCATTACAATTCAACAACAATCCAAGTTCTGGAGGAAAAAAAAAACCTTAACCATGCCCAAAATTGGTCATTTTTCCTATGGGAAAAATGTTATTTTTACTAATCAAAGTTTTCACATTGATTGATAAATGCAAATTATACTGCATTCATCAATCACTTACTTTACAAATTAATTTTGATGCCTTTTTAGTTTTTTAGTTTATACAAATAAAAAAGGCAGTGAAATTTACATGTAAAGTTAAAGATTTTATGAATGCAATGTTTATCATGTATGCTAATGTGCAAAATATTATGCTGCAGGTTGTGTTTAGTGGCATGTCATCATTAAAATCTCAGTGGGAAACTGGTTCTGTTGCTGCTACTAAGGAAGAGCGTATTGAGGAGAAAAAAGAGGAATTGAATAAGCTAAGACAACGTATGTGTCTTGGTCGATCAGAATCCATGAAAGCAGTTTATGAGAAAGCTTGTCAAGATACATCAAAAGTAACTGCAGGCCGTACAGATCCAGTGGATTTAGGCCGAGAAGTAAAGGCTACTAGAATTAAGGAGAAGTTTGAGAAAGGAGAACTTGTCAGTGAAGTGGAGGAAGAAAATCTTGAAAAATTTCGCAAAGAAAAAGAAGAGGATCTTAGTGTTTTTACTGAGCCAGGTAAGCTGAATAATTTTATTTTTCTATTTCTGTTCAAGGGCTAAAAGCTACTTTTAAGTGGAGGGATCACTTGCCTGCGAGCTGTGTGTATATGGAAAGATTTTTTTTGGAGGGGGGGGGGAACAATAGCAATATTATTCGACTATTTTGCCTTTTGAGTATTCTTATATTTCTGTTCAATGTCTCTGAAACCTCACAACTTATCCCTTTGTCCCAAAAACTTGCTACTAATAACACCTTCAATATCAAGAAAAAAAATGAAATTGATGTAACCAGTTTTTTTTTTAAATTTTACAGTTGAACTCTGTTAATACGATCACGGTTAATACGAAATCAAGGCTAAAATGAACATTTTGTTAATTAAGTTTTGATTACTATTGAACTACATCAAAAATGTCACAGATAATACGTAGAACAAAAAGTAAGGTTCGATTAATTCACGCCTTTTATCATAGATAGTAGTGTAATAATTTGTTTTCAAAGTTAACAGCTTACAAGATTTTTCCTCCTGCTTAAGTAAAAAGTTTTTTATTGGCATCATTGTTTCTCAAGCTGTCAGAATAAATAGAATTTGCAATACCATTTCCACATTTAATCAAGAAATTTCTGTAATCAAAAATATACTTTTTAATAACAACTTCCCTAAAACTCTGGTTGAAAACATTTGCTTAAGTATAGCCTTTGATGAACATTTCGCTTCTTTTGAAACCGTTCAACTGTGTAAATGTATGATACAACCGTGACAAACCATTTTTTTGGATCGCTGGGGTGGAAGGATTTTACACGTGGAAAATGGACGACTGGCATGTTTTTGGATTAATCTCTTTGGATATGGACTTATTTTTTACTTTTACGTTGATAACTGGAATGAAAGTTAAACATCGGATTGGTTAAAATTAATCTCAAAGTAAGATAATTTTGGTTATTGGCAGGTACTGTCCCGTGGATGGCTAATTATTTCAGAACTTGTTTTCCTAATTAGTGGAGGCGAAAGCCCCCGCTTTTAATTTTAGGTTTGAGCTCTTGTTTATTGTTAATAGTTTAACATGTGGTGCATTTGCCCAATAATACTCTAATTGCATGTACTGGAGCTTAAACACTCTCTTTTAGTTCATAGTTAAATTTTTTGGTCTTTTGACCATATTTATTGAATTCTCCAAGGCTGATGAGCTCTGGAGTCATACTTTGTCTTTTCCTATCAAATAGCTGTTTGCAATTTTGTTTTTTCTCATCTTTTTTTTTATATAATTTGTTTAATATTTGGTATTTGGCTTGCATATTTTATATTTACTTGACTTTTTAGTTTTGCTGTGTTGCACATCTATGGGCTTTTGGTGTGGTCTTTTCAATATTTTTCACTTTTATTATTTATATATATATATATATATATATATATTATTTTTTTTTTTTTTTATATATTCAAAATATCCAAAATAAGAATCTAGAATTGTAAAACGTTACGATCGACTCATCAAATTAGATATATACTATGATACATAGTATCTTTATGCATAATGAATGGAACAGTATTTACTAATAAAATAGCGAAATGTTTCATGAAAAATTGTACTTTTAACTTCAAATGATCTCCAAAAATTTTAAGGTCAAGCAAAAAAAGATCTGAGAATGTAGTGGGGAGGATTAATTAATACTTAGACTAAATTCAAATGGGGCCTTCGTGGCTCTATGGTAGAAGCTTAGCTTTATATGCCAGAGGTTGTGGATTCGATTCCCGCCGCTGCCCTGGGTGTTATTTCCTTTCTCTGTGCTGTAAATCTTTCTTTTGTTGTCTCATCTGTTAATAAAGAGGTCCAATCTTTCAAGGCAATGGCACCAATCTTTCCGTCGTTGTTTATTACGGACACGCCAACAACAACAACTACTAAATTCAAATAGAATTTGATTTCAGATAAATGTCAGCACAGATACAGTGAACACAGCAAATCATCTTTTTCCAAAAGTGCTCTGGAAAAAGAGCCGTCACCGACTTGTCTGAATATTTTTTGATCAAAAATTTATAGAATATTCTTAAAACCATACATAATAATACTTAAAAGGTTTTAATAAATTTAATCAAACCATTTTCTAAAGAAAAATTCATAAAGAAGCAAATTTCTTGACGCTTAAAACCCTACCCCTCCCTTAAATTGTTATAGTAACACACTGACAGATCTAAAAAAAGATTTTTTTTTTCATTTGTGACTGTCATGTAGAGATGAGTTTGGGCTCATTTTTTAGAGCCCGAGCCCGAGTGATATTGTCTCGGACCAAAATCCGAGCCCGAAGGAATCTTTCTTGAATCTCTCTGTTAATGAAAAAATTTTCTCAAAATGCTCCGCTTCAAATGCATTTCTGTATGACATATTGCAATAGTAATTGCAAAAAAAAAACGCTATAAGCGTTAATTAATTAATTTCTTTTTTTGGGGGGGAGGGGGAAATTTGACATTGATTGAACTGATTTAAATGTTTCTTTCATTTTCTCACAGTAGGAAAATATTTATTTGCTTTGAATTTGCATGGAGATTGGTGATTGAATATCTGTGCTTGTGCCCGCCCAAGCCCGAAACCTATTTTCGGTTCAAGAGCCTGCTTCGGGCTCGTACAGTCGGGCCCGGGCTGAGCCCGCCTCATCTCTACTGTCTTGTATTTCAAAAAACTAATAAAAATAGTCCAGGACATGTATATAACTCAAAATCAACAATTTTTGACGTGGTGGACACATAGTAGGAGGTGGCAAGGTTTGGGCTAGGATGTGGACTTGTGCGATTCCTGCAACTTTTTCTAAA